>NC_046209.1:2438970-2754272 GCF_011004875.1 Balearica regulorum gibbericeps | reverse complement strand
TTTTGGGTTTTGTTTTTTTTTTTTTTTTTCCCTCTGGGCACTAGAAGAAATTCTGGTAGAAACATTAGCCTTGGCTTTATTATTTTTTTTCTTCTTTTCAAGAAACAACCTGGATGGGAAAAAATCATGTTTTGGACAAACTGCCCTTGCACACTTCCTAATTGTAAACATTGTGGGGCCAAAAGTGAAACCACGCTGTGGTGTGTCTGTTCGCTGGTGGTGGAAACCAGCCGCAACCGTTCCCATGTCGAACGGAAAACTGTACTTCAAACGCTCCTGGTACAGTGACCATGGTGATAGGACTGCGTCTGCCGTGTAATCGATGACTCAGTCTGATAGCACTATACAGACGTGAACCGGTGTCCGTCTCTGTGTGATGAGGGATGCAGCGGCTCGTAAGGAAGCAGTCAGGAAGATGGGCGGCAGGACTTCAGACCAGGGCTGCTCTTCGGGACAAGCAGGCTGGTGGGCTTGACTTGAAGATCCAAAAAGTAGATCTGTGACCGTTGGATATTCCCTGCTGATGACCTCACGCGTGGGCAGCAGGAGCGCAGGTACAATGGGTGGATTTCACAGGATGGTGTTGCCGTTCGGTGGGGGGAGTTTCTTCAGTCGGTTACTGGGTTCTTGCCTTTTCCCTGAAGGATACCTTGGAGGAGGCAGAGGGAAGGTTGCTGAGCTCTCAGCACTGTTCAAAAGCTGAGAAAGAGCCAAGCATCTCCCTGGGGACCTCAAATGAACAAGGCAGATGCAGGGGAGTTGTTATCCCAGTGTAACGGCCGGGCTGTGAAGGGCCAGGAAGTCAGTACATGCCTAAATCACCAGGGAGGCAGTGGCAGAGCTGAGAGCTCTCAAATCCCAGCCCTGAACTTGAGCGACAAGGCTCCCCCACCTCTCGAAACACGCCGCACGTTACGCCTGGGTTCCCCGGTGGCTCTGCATCAGCAGTTAAGTAACAAACTATTTAACAAGAGCTTCCTGTTGTGCTGACACCAACATGAGTGCACAAAGGAGGAAACGGAGTAAACAGAGCTGTGCTGGCTCCCACCTCACTGTAAGCTGGGAAAAGCGTTGGAGATTGTGGAGAGGCCTGGATGCCATCTCTGCTGGGGTTGGGGGATGATGTTCTTGCGGCTATGATCAGCAGAAACTACGCAGGCGTCGTGCATTGCTGGGAAAGCGACTGCTTTCAGGACTTCCTGATTTTTAAGGGATTCCCTGGGACAGATAAAGGCCCCTTCACCCCTGCCCTCCTGCTCTGACTCCTCCACAGGGGCTGTCCCCTGGGAGATGCAGCCATTCCACATCTCTCCTGAGGCATGGCAGGCGAGATGTTCACATCCAGGACTCCCTTCCCTGCTGGGTGCCTCGAGTTCCTTGGTCAGAGCACTCAGTGCTCTCTTTTCTTGAGGGATCGGGAGGAAATTGGGCCAAAACAGGCCAATCTGCCTTTGCTGCAAGGAATATTCTGCTGCCGTGGTAGGTTTGCTTGGGTGTCCCATAATCGGAGCTGTAGCTGGTAGAGGCACAAGGTGGAGCGAAGTCATGGCGCTGCACAGCCCTGCTGCCTCTTCAGCCCACAGAGCAAACTTCCCTGGGAGGGGATCAGGACGGGGTTTCTCCAAACAGCAAGGTTTCCCTCTTCCTCCTGGGGAAGCAGCTAATGCAGCTGGGGACAGCCCACCTCACAGACCTGTGTCCAAGCTTCTTTGGCATGTCTGCTGTGGGAAGGAGCTGATGGCGAGCTGCTGTGTCCAGCTCGGAGGAGAGGTGTGTGTCTAGGGGTGGAGGAAGCTCAGGAGATCCCTCTGGAGCTTGCTGCATTGCTCGAGCCTGGCAGCACAAGGCAGGGAGAGGAGCTTATGCTTCCAGCTTACAACTTGCCTGCTGCCCAGGCAAGCCCAAGTCTTGGAAGAACTCTTTATTTAAAAAAAAAAAAAAAAAACAACCCCTTCTACTGATTGTCTTGTTTTCTTAAAAATCCACCCAGCATGGATTTTTCTCATAAATGTTGAGACTTGAGTTGCAGGGAGCTTGACAGCACGCTCTGGAGCGTGATGCCACCTCTCCAAGGTAGAAGTGGGAGCAGGCTTATCGTGGTGTCTGATGCGGCCATCTCAAACCAGGCTTTCTCCTGCAGCACCGGTATGTGGGCGCAGAGAAAAGGGAAGGAAGGTGGCGTGGGGAGTGGGTTCCTGGTACTGCTGCGGGGCTGGGAGTGAGTCACCTCCCAGCTTTACACTCTGTCGGTTCTGGAAGAGAGGAGTTTTGAGCCCGTGAGGTTAAATAGGTGCTGAAGGTGTATGAATGCTCCCACCTCAGTGTAAAGGTGGCCTAGTTCCAGTTTGTATTTTGTTCTTAAACATCAATTAAATAACAGTGGGTCAAGCTGGGTCTTTATGCATGTGTATGTGCTTGCTGTCACTCCAGTACAGGTTGTCTGGTTGTGCCGGTCACATTGGCTGTCCCACAAGAGATGCTAGCATTGGGCTTGGAGAAATATGGTTTAAACACAACTTCCAGAATATGTGAAGTAGTGGCATTATTTTTACATCTTGGATTTCCCTTTTGTGGTAGCTGTATGGACAGGCTTTTCCTTGAAGCTTTCAGCTATTGAAGGAGCAGAAGTGAGGAGATTCAGCCCAGAGGGAGGATCTCAGCCAGCTCTGTAGAGCATGGGACACTGCAGACCCAGCGGGATGGGTTTCTGCTGTGCTGGGACATTCCAGAAGGTTTTTCCTTTCCTCTCGGTTGAGAGCAAAGTTGGTGGGACAAAATGACTTCATGGCCAGTTCCCATCCTTTGGAGCAGCTGGAACAGCCTTTGTCTGCAAGCTGCCGTCTTGTTCCTCCAGCCTGTGCTAGCCTCTGCTCCCCACTGCCACGAGTGCACATGGGAACAGTGGCCCTGTGGAGGATGCAGGTGTGGGCCCAAACCTCCATCTCAGGAGGACCTTTCGTACCGTTCACAGCATGAGGTTGGAATGAGTATGTTTTTCTTTGCCCCCCTTCAGCATCTGTTTCTCATCCTATAGCTGCTCATCCCCCAGATGAGTTGTTCCTTTCCTGAGCTTGCTCAGCCTGGAAGGCCCCTAGTGAGAGCCACACGTGAGTACCAAGAGTTGTCCTGCTCCTCCTGGGTCTCTGGAGGCCTCATGTCAGATGTGGGGCAGATGGAGAGGGCCCAGCAGTGTTGCAGTGGTGCCTGGAGGCTGGTCTCCATGCGTTCGGGTAACACTCTTGTGTCTGCAGGCTGCTCAAAAGCTGGAGGCTTCTGGTACCCTGTTGCCTGTCCGGTCCCTGACCTCTCGTGGGGTGCCTGTGTCGGGACGCGCTGGTTCTCCTGCCCTCACGCAGGTGGAGGGAGCTGCTCCGCGTCCCTCCGGTGCCTCCACTCCCACCTCTGGCTTGACTCTCCCGATTACAGGGGTCTCCTGTGGGAAGCCTGGTGAGCTGAGTGGGAAACCTCTGTGTCATGGCACAGCTTTTCCCCATCTTGTCACGAGCAGGGCTGGCTGCCGGCACAAGGCTGGAATACATTTTTAACTACAAACCTTTGTAGATGTCATCTGGGACCGTCTGCAGCTTGCTTTAAAGATGTTGGATCTTGCTTTGTTTTAAGACTTTTGATCTGCTTGTAAGCTAAGACTTCACTTCCTCTTAAAACTTTTAAAATTTATTGGGTTTTGGTTTCAGCTGTGTAAGGCCACTGGTTGCTTTTTGGTCTGGATTTTGGTATTGAGAGCCAGCTGATGGGTCGTCCTTCGGGACATCAGGGTATTTGTGATTATTTTTAGCTTTTAATTGGCAGTGATCTGTACTTGGAGCTGCGTAGCGTCAAGGGCTTTTCTTTTTTGTGCTCTCAAGAAGCTTTCCTTTCTCTTTCATCTGGATGCAGCTGTGTTTCTCTTTTGCTTGCAAAGCGCAGAGTACACGGGGAAACCAGCTTCAAGTAACCATCCCAAGAGCTTGCAGAGATCAGGGCTCGGTACAGTCAAACCTCTGTGGCTGGTAGCAGCGTCGCACCCGCCCGGGTGTGCTGGCTGGTCCAGGACACCTGGACTCTGTTCTGAAGAAGCGCCGCAAACCTGCTCCCTGACCTTCACCAGTCACTTCCCTGCTCCGGGCCGCTATTTTTTCCTTTTCTTCCCCTCTTTTGTCTTGCCCCGTTTAATTGTAACCTCTTTCGGGTAGGAACACTGTGTGTGTATAAAGGGCCTAGAACAATGTGCCCCAGATGGTATTGTACAAGTCTTTTCTCGGCAGCCACGAGGTTTCACTATGCAGGAAAGAAATTTTTAAAAATACAACTTTTCAGCATTTTATACTTGCAAATGTGGCCAGGCACTTCCCGAGCCTTGTTATTTCAGTCCAAGTCCCAGGTCTTGGAGACAAGGGCTAGCACTAGGAACTTTTTCTTCTGATTTTTTTTTTTTTAAAAAAACCAGTAAACAACCCCCCACCCCCAGTGCCTTTTTCTCACCCTCATGACTGCAGGGAAAAACTTGTAAATGTGACCAGGGCAGAACTGGCATGCTGAAAACCAGATGGCAAATAAAAAGAACCTAATATTTCAACAAAAACAACATGAACCCCTTCTTTGGGTTTCGGATGATCGCTTGAGTTTGGTTTTGTCCCCTTTATGGTTCTTTCAGTGTTTTTGTGGTTCTGTTTTTGGGAGGTACTGAAGTCACTTGCACTTGTCTGCAGTTTATTTCATTTTCAGATTCCCTGGCTTGAAGCACTTGCATTGCAAACACTGTAGGGCAGTGCTTATTTGTTTTAAGACCACAGCTTGCTTTGGAATTTCTTCTACCAAACTTCAGGCTAATTTTTTTTTTCTTATTTATCCCCCTCCCCCCCCCCCCAAAGAGAGAAAGAAGTTTTCTTAGTCTCATCTTGCATCAGATTTGATACCAGGCCAACAAATCCAGCCTAGAAGGTGCTTTTCTGAGGCTGCTTGCCTTGATGTGACCTTCTGGGTGAGGATTCCTGTCCAAAATGCAGCAACATGCTGTCGGTTTTGTCAGGGGCATCTTCCCCACCATACTGCTGCCCTGGGGTGGCAGGACAGGGCAGGTGTGGGTCCCTGTTGCCCATCCAGAGGCTGCTGTGTTTTAACAAATACAAGTTTTACAGGGCTGCTCACTCCAGAGCAGTGGGAGTCCTGGGATTTTACTGAAGGTTTCTGTTTCTAATTAGGTTGTTCTCAATTTTAAAGGCCAGAGATCTCTTTATGGCACAGAGTGGAAAACCTGACCAGTCACTGACACCGCACAGGAGGTGGGTCCTGCTTTTGTACCGAGGTACAGAGAGCCATTGCCTCTCTTTGGCATTCTTTGGATGTGAAAATAGATTCCTCCCAGCACTCAGCTCCCCGTGGCTCATCCACAGGGGCGGCTGGTGGGCAGAGTTTGGAGGAGCATCACTTGCCCTGCCTGACTCAAACGGACGTGGTTCAGTGACTTCCTGCTGCTCTGACCGCTCGGCTTTGGGAGAGGGGGAGTTGCGGTGCGGCAGCCAGCTGGCACGCAGCCCCCGCGCGGGGGTCCGTGCCGTGGCCTTGCCGGTCGTTGCCCTGGCCCAGCTGCCTGAAATAGGGGTTTGGAGCTGGGGAGGGCTGCTCCGGAGGCTGGGGCTTGCTGTGCAGGCAGGGCTGGAGAGTCGCGCTACACTGCTGCCTGTGTTTGTCTGGGCCAGGGGAAGACAGCATGGTCTCCCAGTGCTCGCAGGAAACAGTATTTATTTTTTCCCTTCTGTTAGGGCTCTGTCTCGCTCCATTGTCTGAAATTCCCTTGCAGAGTCTGACCCGTAACTCTTTTAAAAAAAATAATCCCAAGCACAGGACTAGAGCTCCCTCAGCTTTGGCTGTCGGCCGTCTGACTCTATGCAAACAGTCTGGGCCTGAAACCCCCCGGGACTGAACATAAAGGTCTGATTGAAAACAAAAATGGGGTATGAAGCAGTGTGGCCCATGCATCGCTGGCTGCCTCCCCTTCCCTGGTGTGTGGCCAGAACCACCTCCAGGGAAGGTGGCTCCCAAAATGCTTGGGGAGAGCCATGCTGTGCTGCCTGCACTGGGAGCTGGGAGGTCGTGGGGGAAATGGCTACCCGGTGTTCTTGTGCGAGGCTGGTGGAGGTGGGAGAAGTGAGAGAGGGGCGGGAGGGCATCGCCATGTGCTGAACCCAGGGCGGAAATTATCGGGGAAGCAAAGAATGAGCAGGATATCACGTGTCGGCCGTGTGCGCTCGGGGCTGGGGGAGAACAAAGCGCAGGGAAGCCCTGCTCTGCTGCCGCTCCCACCCTGCTTCCTGCTGGGACGGAATGGAGACCGTTGGCTGCCAGGGGAAGGGAGCGTCAGGGCAGGAACCATCCTGCTGCTGCCCGTCTTTGGGGAAGCTGGAAGGCTCTGCGTGCCTCAGTTTCCCTTGGCCAAGATGTGCTGGGTGCAGCAGGACGGTCCCCAGGTGTTGGTCTGCTGGGGGTGGCCTTGGAAGGCCAGGCTGCTGGGCTCTGGGGATGCTCCAGAGGTGTTGGCCTGGAGGTTGGAGCCTGTGGGGGAAGGAGGGGGCTCCCGTCCTGCATGAAAACCTTGTTCCCCAGTACTTGAGCAGGCAGGTCCCACAGATGGGCGTTGTGCACCCGTGACAGCCCCAAGGGCTGGGCCAGCACCCTGCGCCTTTGGTGCTCGCAGCTCCAGTCCCTCCTGGAGAGCAGCAGCATTTTACCAGGATGCTGTAGACAGAGCATGGTGGGCCCTGGTGAGGATTCGGTGTCAGGAGAGGACTGGGAGCAGGGCAGCCCCAGGGAGCAGCTCCCCTGCCCACGGACCTTTATGTGGCTGGTCCTCCCCCCACAGTGAGCTCTGGCTTGGGTGTCTTTTTCCCTTTGTTGCTCTTAGACCCTCCCCCATTTCCCCCCTTTGCACCCTTTAGCACAAGACGCCTTTTTTTTTGTTATTAATAGCTATTGAGAGCCAATAAAAAGTTTTACGGGGTTTGGCCAAGCATCAGGACTTCCAGTGTGCTCATTTCCTGGAGTCTGAGTGCTGGAGGGGCGTGGGTTTGCTTGTTTAACCCGCAGGTAATGAGGCTGCGGCAGCAAGGGCTCTTGGTGGGTGTCATGGGAGTCCAGAGAGGAGAGGAGGAAGGTGGGGAGAGGGGCCGGGGGGTGGGCAGGCCGGGGGGCGGGCAGGCAGGGGTGGGGGCCGCCTCCTGGCTCAGCTCACTCAGACACAGCAAGGGCTGAGCTGGGTGTAAAACCAGAGACAATGAATGTGGGGAGGAAAGCGGGGTATGCATGTCGGTCGGTCGGTCTGTCTGTCTCTCACGTGGCCTCCCAGTGCACACCTGGCTCCTGCTTGACCCTCCATGCTTTCCAGCCCAGGTTTAGCTTCCTGGCTGTCCTCTTCCTAGCATGCTCTGGCTGCCTCCCGCATGGGTGTCCCTGCAAGGACTGAGCCCAACCTCCCGCCAGACAGCTCTGGTGGGAGTCGTGGATGGAGAGCATGGTGCTGTCTTGGGAACCTGGTGCCCTGAGCACAGAGCTGCTTGACAGTACTTGTCATCCCGCCCCTCCAGAAGTGAGCGAGGGACTGATTTGGCCTCAATGTTGGGCCATACCCATGTGGACATGGTCAGCCGCACCTCAAGGGGCTTGTGTGGAGTCAATGTCATAGAGTCATGGAATAGTTTGGGTTGGAAGGGACCTCTAAAGGTCATCTAGTCCAATGCCCCGAATGAGCAGGTGTGTGCACTTGAGGAGGAGCTCCCTGGTTCAAGGGGCTGAGCTGAGCCCTGCCTGTTTGTCAGGGTTGAGAGTAACCCCAAGTTACCCCACCACCCCCATGGGGCTTCCCACCAGCTTTGCTGGGAAGTGCTGGAGCGGTGCACGTGAGGTAGGCAAGGTGCTGCACGACCTCTGAGCAAACAAGCGTCCACGGCCATCAGTTACTATCAGTGAGCGTCACAGCGGCTTTTGCCTAGCCTGTGGCTAGCAGCCATGTTGGCCACCATGCCTTGCTCTGAGCTTTGCAATTAAAATCCAGGTTTGTTTGCGAGAGCGGAGGAGGTGGTGGCAATCAGGAGCTCACCATGGAGGTGAGCAAGGTGTTAATGAGTCCTGGGTCCCTGTTCGCTGGTGTCTGTTTTACCCCAGCCCGGCAGGCCTGGGTAGGCTGTCATAGGAGCTCTGAGCGTGGTCATTCCCCCCGCCAGCTCCTTAGAAACTGTGTCCTCTCCCGTGTGTCTTGGCGCAGGATCACTGACGCAAAGGTCCTGGCCCAGCCGCAACAGAGGTTGGTGCTGGGGGGAAGCACTCTGACTCAGCTGGCCACAACCTCTGGTCCCGCAGGGACCCTCCCAGCAAGCAGCCGCCTGGGGAGAATATCCTCTTTTCACTTCATAGGAAATTGCACGCCTGGCGTGGTTTGCCCTGTAACGCAGTGGCTTACGTGTGTCCGTGTCCGTTGGGGACTCTCAGGTCTGACCAGTGGTAGCCCAGCCCTCAGCACCTCAGCTGGTGCCTGCGAAGGTCTCCCTGCTGCCAGCAGCCCTTCCCCGTGGGGACGTTGTTCTCCAAGTGACTCTGCATTGTCTCTGACCTGGAGACGCTCGTCAAGCGTTTTGTCTCCTGCTGTGGCCAGACTTTTATTTACTTATTTATGCCAGCGTTTTAGATGTGGGGCACCCTGTGACAGTCCTGATCCCCCAACCTCTCCCACCCTTCAGTTGCATCACCCCTCATCGTAGCGGGAGTTACCTGTAGCGCAGGGAAGGTGTTGGAGGGGCTCTGCAGAGCTGGGGGCGGGAGCCTGGAGCCCACAACCCCCTGTTGTCCTCTGCCTCCCTGTTTCCTCGTACTAATTTTCTCCCTGTCCTTTCTGCAGCTGTGAGACCGAGGAGCCAGGCCGGGAGGACCCTCTCCGCAGGATGTTCTCTCCACCAAAGAGCTCTGTGTAACAGACAACGATGACAATCCCGGCGGGACCTTGGAAAGCACTAACATTTCAGTAGCCCAGCACCCGTGGGTGGCCGCTTATCCCTCCTTCTCCGCACCCCGCCCTCTCACTGCTCACCGTGATGGTGTATTAACCAAGAAGAGCCCTGCTTCTTTTCTCCTCACCCCTCAACTTTCGGCAGCTCTGGGATTTGTATGGCAGCAGCGTAACCGTGGAGAGGCCGGGGTATCACAAACTTATGGATTTTGATAAGAGAGGAGGGAAAGGGGAGCTGGAGGAAGGTAAAAGGATGTCCAAGACAGGTGGAGGAAGGAGCAGTCATGGAAGCCGGAGTGCTGGAACCAACTCGGGAGTCTTAATGGTGGGTCCCAACTTCCGGGTCGGCAAGAAGATTGGATGCGGCAATTTCGGGGAGCTCCGTCTAGGTGAGAAGGGCCTTCTTCTGTCCTCACTATAACTACTTTGCGCAGGGATTGCCCTGGCACCTGCCTCCTGCAGCAGGAGGAGCTGGCACATGCCTGTGATGGTTCAGCACCAAGGGTATTGACTGGCCATTCAGTGAAGCATTGCACGTTGCAGGTAGCCCTTACTCCTTTGCAAGGTTTCCTTTTCCTCAGCCCCTTCACACTGTGCTTGATGTTTCAAAACTCGTCATAGCCCGAAGGACTGATGGCAGAGGTGTTTCCCATCTCCTTCTCATACCTATCGCTTTTTGGGTTTGTCAGGGAGAGCATTACAGAGCAGTCCTGTCTGTTGGAAGTGACAGTGGCCCACACAGGCCTGGGTGTCCCTTCAAGTCCAAGAACGCTTAGTGAGTAATGTTTCACAAGATGCCACCAGGTGCTCACCAATCTCACTCCACTTGTGCAATGGGGTGCTGCCTTCCCGCTGCGCCACATGCCTCAGGAGAGCGGATGGAGAGTGGGGGCCTGGGGGGGCGTTCGCTCTGCTGGGGCAAACATCTGGGGAAGAGAGTCAGTATTTTATCCTGGGTAAGTTCTCTGGTTGTTAAGACTGGTTTTCAGAGACTCTCCTAAACATTTATGCAGGGCAGAGAGAAAAGATTGAAAAAACTTTCCACGATCACTTTTGATTTTGAACTGAGTTTATCAGGAAACGGTTGAAGCAAACTCTTGTTTAGAGAGTGGGGAGGTTGCTCCTCTCCCGAGGACTCGGCATGTCCCAGGAGGCTTTCAGCAGGCTGTTAACTTCAGTTGGCATCAGGTGGCTGGGAGAGGCCTGGCGGTGCCAGGCACCGCTGTGCCAGCAGCACAGTCTGGATGTCTCCAGGAATGCACGTTGGAGTCTCTGCCAGGCGGAGCGTCGGCCTTGGCTGCGAGCACTTTGGGAAGGGGCTTGTGCCCTAGGAAGAGGGAAGAGAGCCGGTCCCCAGAGCAGGCTGGGAGCCTGTGACAGCCGTAGGCCTTGTTGCTCCGTGATATTTTAAGGAGCGCCTTTTCAAACCAAGCTCTGAACTAAACCCGCAGTAAATGCGGTCATCTCGGCAGGCTGTTTGCGTGCAAAAGGAGCAGGAGGTGGGAGGCTGTCGGGAGGTGCCGTCAGCAGCCCCGGCTCAGGCACCCTCACGGAGGGTGGGGTGAGTTTACCCACCTCGCTGGGCCGCCTCTGTCTGTGGGGAGTTAATGTTAGCTCTTCCCAGCGTGACAGACTGGCTGGTGCCAGGCTAAACCGTCCTGTTCCTGAACTCCCCGATGGGATCGCCGCTTAATTGCAGAGCTTGGGAAAATGCTCTGTTTAAAATCCAGCCAAGTGGTTCCAACATTCAGCAGCGGAGGGTCTTGTCTCTCCCAGTGTTGTGAAGAGTTCTGATCCTTCCTCCAGACCCAGGTATAGGTATTTATATGTCCTGTAGGAGAGATATTTAGGGATTTTACCACTCCTTTCGCTATCTGGGTGGATCTGGACATCTTCTGGGAATGCTGCACCTCCTGCTGCAGGGCTGGCTGGGAGGGGGTGGACGGAGGGCTCTGAGCTGTGCAGGGTCTACCTGTGTCCTTCCACCTCCTTTTCCCTGCTTGCCAGTGAACATCCCGCAGTGGGTACATGTTTCTGGGTGAGCTGTCTCCCAAGATTCTCCTCTAGGCAGGAGGCCTTGGCCGTTATTTTGTCTGACATGCTCAGCGCTGAGAGTCAGCATGATCCCCTGCCTTGGCTTCCCCCATCGCTTTTTGGGGACAACACTAAGGTGGACATGAGTCTCATGCAGATCTGAGGAGCATCTGTGAAACTGGCAGTCTGGGTTGCTCAGAGCAGAGCTGCTGCAGGAGCCTGGGAGCAGTTGGGCTCAGTTTGCTCGTGGCTGAAGGGACGAGCAGAGAGCTCTTGCTCTGGGGCTCTGCAGCAGTCGATTCTCTCTGCGAGAGTTTGTCCTTGCCACCAGCAAGAGAAGCTTCTAGTGCCTTTGCGTGGTTTTCCTGCCCTGTCACACCCTGTAGTGCCCAGCTCTGACGTGTTAATGGCCTGAGCGCAAGATCTCATCACAGCAGTGGAAGCCACAGCTATGTGGCTTTTTTCCTAAAATCGCATCTCTCTCCTTTAGGTGTGCCTCTGAGCTGCGTCAGGGCTCAGGAATGCTTTCAGGGCTTCACAGAAAGTAGGGATTCCTCCAACTGCAGATGAATGGCAGGGGACCAGAGGGATCCTGCTGTGAAGTGGTGGCATAAGCAGGGATGTGCCCCAGCCCTTGCTCGGCACTCAGTTTTCCCTGGGAATGGAGTATTCAGTCCTCAGGGCAGGCTGGTTGCAGAGGCCAAAGTGTAGCTCAGTGTTTAAAAGCTCCCAGATCTTCTTTGGACTTTTTGCTTTAATAAAAACCCAAGGAGATCTTGCAAAAACATGCTTGGAGGTAACTCCTCCAGCTCCCAGTGGTGGGCGATGGAGGAAGATGAAGATGTATTCCTGAAACAGGTAACATTGCTCCATTTTACCACTGAGCTGAGAGGCAGATGCCAATCTGTCCTTCCAGCTGCTTCAGCTCAGCTGCCCCGGATGGAGACAAGTGTCCTCCCAGGTACTGAGGTATCCAAAATAAACAATGATTTGGTTAAAAATATTTTTTTAAAAAAATTGGCATAAGGCATTTGTGGGAAGCCAGGAGGGGAATGACTTGGGCGGGAGTTCCTGGCTGCTGGAGCCGTGCTTGGATCCCGCCCCTCCCTGTTCATGCTGGCCTTGGCATCCTGGGCGATACCCGTAGCGCCGGTCCCTGTCCTGGTCAGGCTGTGCTGCTGGCCGGTTCCTCGCTGCACAAGCACGACTGGAGAGCTGGGCTGGGAGCTGGAGCAAGGTGGCAGCCCCAGCCCTCTGGTGCAGGGGGTTTGGGGGGAGCTGTGTTGGGGTTAGTGAGGGGCAGGTTTAGGTTGTGCAGGTGGTGGGTCCTGTTACCTCCTGGTCACCCTGTGCTGGTGCTTCACCCTGGGCTGGGCAGGACACTGTGCCCCAGCCAGCACATCCACACTGCTCGTTCTTCCCCCTGCAGCCATGGGCAAGTGGCAGTCCGGCCCCTCCTGGGGCTTTCCAAAGGCCTGCAGCCCCCTGAGTACCACACGCCCACCCCTGTCCTGGCTGGGCGCCGTCCCTACCCATCTGCTGCCTGCAGCCAGCCTGCCTCTGTGCCAGGGCTGGATGCCGCCCTCTGAAACACAGGGCGGGAGGGAAGAAGCTGGTGGCAGTGGGGATGGCCAGAGCAGGTCTGGTGGCTCGTGTGCCCTGGCACCGGGCTACGGCTGAGCAGGGGGAGCCTGCAGCCCGCTGCCTCTGCCGGTTCCCTGTGCCCCCAGGAGCCAGGCCAGCACATACTGCTTGCCGTGAGGGTTTGTTGGAGCAGAGCCTTCTTAGCAGCTCCTTGGTGGTACTTTGGGCTGGGCTGGGATAGGGGGAGAGAAGGAAAATGCAGACATTAACCAGAAAGGTCAAAAATGAGCCCAAAGCACCTGGGTGGTATGCAAGCCACCTTCCAGCTCTGCCTGGTGCTGGACTGCCTTGGATCTGCACTTTGGAGCCAGGAGCTGCTGTTTGTGCTGCCTGGGAGGGGGGCTTCTTGATGGACCCCAAGGCCAGTGCTCCAGTGATGGAGCCTCAGCCTGGGAGCAGGGTACAGGGAGGGACGGGGACCTGGTGGAGTCTGCTGCTTCTGTTCTTTCTGCAATAAACTTCTGCAAATGTGCTTTTTGCAGCTTTCTTGTGCTCACCCCTCTTCCCCTAGTCTAGTGCATTCAATTCTAGTGGCAACATGGAAGCACAGCACCTGTTTTCCTTTGAATTTAAAAACTGGAAATTAACTTACTTGTTAAAAATAAAACCAGCGTTTTTGAGGGAAGAAAATTGGGGGGATATGAGCCAGCAGCATTTTCCTACTACAGCTGGACTGGGGCCATGTCCCAGCTGAACGATCACGTGCGACTGCTGGGGACATTCCCAAACTCTTGTGAGCTGTGGCACTTCGCCCCTGGCCTGCAGCCTCCCGGGTACTCGCAGGGACTTCCTTCTCAGGGGCTGTGAAAGGTACCTGCGGAAGATGCGGGCTGCAGTCAGCACGTTACACATGATACCCTTCTGTTTTCAGCTCCATGGAGACCTCCATACGTGTGCGTGTATGGCGAAGGGCTCGACCGCCTCTGAGAGGCCACTGGCTGGTTGGAGCTGCAGACCCACCATGTGCTGGAGGTGGCTCGGGGGTGTCTTTGGAGGAGGCTGTGGGAGAGAAGAGCCCCTGTGCTGCTTGCTGACCACTCCTCTTGCCTCCCTTGCTAATAGTTCATGCTTGATTTTTCCTCTTGGTCTTTCAGAGGCTCCTCTAGAGGAAGGTCAAACTCTAAAATAACTTTTTTTTATTTTTGATGGTATTAAACCCCAATGCTCCAAGGAACTGTCATTGCTTGGATTGATACAGCTTGTGTCACTGAGGCTGCGGCGCTTGCAGTGTTGGGCCGGTGCCCAGCTGTCTTCTGCCACGCTCCTCGACTACGTTGCCCGGGGCCCAGAGAAGCCAAATTGCTGGTCCCAGCACCCAGGCACAACTCCGTGCTCCTGCTGCAGGCAGGGCCATAGCATGCGGAGGCTCCCGGCACCGTCAGCGTGGTGCTGTGTCCTGTGCCGTGCCACGACCAAGGGGCAGCACCAGGCGGAGGGGCTGGCGCAGGAGGAGCCGTTTGGATGGGGACCCGGTTGGGAGCCCGGCGCAGAGCCCAGCTCCTCCTCAGGCCGCCATGATGTGCAGGAGCAGGTGCTGGACCCCACCGCTGCCAAATCCGCCTTCAGGAGGGGGACGATTTGGATGTCAGCACAGGGTTAAGAGAAAGCCGCATCCGGCTTTTAAATGTGATAGAGGCACCGGGTCTGGCTGCTGCCTCCGATGGGTGGCTTTGACTCGGCTCTGATCGGACACGCTGTGTCTTGCAGGTGCTGGCAGCTGGATTCGGAGGCATCGCCAGCACTGAGCTGGGCAAAGACCTCTCTGCAAACACAAATATTTGCTTTCTGCCACCCGTCTTGTCGCTTTTCTCTTTTTTTTTCCTTTCTAAAGCAACTTTTCTTCTGTGAATCCTGCAATACTGCCTGCTTGAGTCCTCCCCTGGGGCAGTCTGTGGACTCCAACACATTTGAGGTGTTAAAAGTTATTATCCTTAGCGAGTGCTCGGCAGAGCAGGCAGCGTGGGGGCAGCCGTGGGAGCTGCTCCAGAAGCTGCTGGAGCTGGGATTTCCTTGGCATGGGCCAGGCCCTGCCAGGGGAGGGACCCAGCAGCCCTGCCTCCTTGCTCTTTTGCTTCTTCTTTCCTGTTGGTTTTTTTTCCTCCCCTCCCAATAGGCTGGTTCTGCTCTTCGCACCTTTTTTTATCAGGGAAGAAGATGGTGATGGTTAGACAGCAGCAATGGTCCATGCTCTCTCTGCTCCTCCATCTTTTTTATCAGCTTTGTCCAAGCTCTCCGAGCATTACAGGAAAGGATGAACCGTGGGGGTATCAAATGATTTGGACTTGTTTCTTGGACTGGGAGAGGGGTGCCAGCTCCCAGAGCATTTTTGCAGGTAGCTTTCTGTGCCAGCAGGCCACGAGAGGATGAGTGTGGTGGGAACAGGACAGATGCCACTTAACAGGGACAGGGATGGACCTCTCCAAGCACTGCCCTGCTGGGGATGCTCCTGCCTCCTCCCTTCTCCCTCCCTGCTGTGCTGGGCCAGTTTTGCAGAGCCCCTTGGACAGGGTGGCAGGTATCCTGCCATGGGGGGGTTTTCCCTCTTCAGACCCAGCCTAACCTCAGGGAGAATCCAGCTGTGAGTATTTTGGTTGCATGTTACTGCCCTGAAGACAGCGGCGATTTTTTGGGGGCTGAACTGTACAGCCCTGAGGCCGGAGCCCACCTTAGCCAGGGAACACATGCTGTTGCGGCAGGCAGGGCCATGCCTCCTGCCTGGGCTCTGCCTGCCCCTGCAACCCAGCCGGCGCGTGGGGCTGTTTTGCTCTCCCTTGCGATTGTTTGCAAAACACAGAGGTCCTGGTGCGTAGAAGATAAGCTGCCTGCACACGCTCCTCCTCCCCACCAGCTTGCTGCCTTCTCTCCCCATTAAGTCACTGAGAGGTGACTGCTCATGGCGGGGATGAGGGGGCTGCACTGGGGTCCATCGGGATTTCAGTTCTTCCCTGCCCCAATCAAGTTCCCAATGAACCGAGGGTTTCCTTGAGCTCTCTGGAGCTGTGCATGGGTCTGGGGGATGTCCCACCTCCTCCCCAGGAAATGTCGGTCCACGATGGGCCAGAACCCCTGGGTCTGGCACACACTTGTGTTAGCCAGACATTTCTCCCTCCCTAATCACCTACTTCCTAATCGCTGTGAAGGGATTTGGTTTTGCAGAGGCAGGAGACAAAGTGGCTTGATGAGCGTCCCCTGGGATGGGAGACGGTCAGTGAGGCAGCAGGATTGAGCCCCTCCTTGGCTGCAGAGCCCGTCCCTGGGAGGAGCCGTTCCATTAATATCTCCCATTCATCCCTCTTCCCGTAATCCTGCTGCTGACTCCGGCACTCAGCAGCTGGCTCTGATGTCACCCGGCGAGGATTTATTGCTGCTTCAGGTGGAGAGCAGCAGTTGGAGCAGATGAAATCTTATGCCAGGAGGAGCTTGTTCCCTGAGCAAATTGCTTGGAGAAAATCTGAGGAGACAGATGCAGCTCCATCAGATACACACATGCCAGGCAGTGGGATCGCGTGTCTGCTGGCTCTGCGTGCTGTGGAAGGGAACCTGCTGCGGTTAACTCCCATCTCCCCGGTGTCCTGGAGGGCTCTGGCAGAAGGGACACTCAGATATTTCTGCAAACTTCTGTAATCTTTGCCTTTATGGACCTGGGACAAAGGTGTAAGCCCTTTCTGGGGCTCTCTGGGGTGAGCAGGGTGATGTGCAGACACCGTTAGTTCAACCTCTCTGTAGTTACGGCTGTGAAAACTCCCGTGAAGGTGCTGAGCTCTCTAGGAAGTCATTTACAGGGTTTTGGGGTGGCACAGCTGCCCTTTCAGCTCTCCTGGGCACTTGGAGGCAGTTGTCTGGCCCTCCCTGCAGCATATTGGTGCTTTCAGCTCCTCCTCGTACGGTCTGGGCCATGCTGTGGGTCTGCTCCTGGCTTCCCCTGCACCCTCGTGGGGCGGGAGCATCCCGAAGGATGAGGTTGAGCTGCACACATGTACACACATGTGCACACCCTGGGGAAGGATTTTCCACCTAACCTGGTGTCTTCAAACCATTGCCAGCTGTAATGCCTCAAGCTGCCCCAGTGCTCTTGGGGTCCTTCCTCCCCGCCACCCTCTGCGTGGTCCCGCTGCCCAGGAAGCAGCGTCCCCCCACTCTGGACACCCTCCCGGAACAGGGTGGGCCTCTCTCCATGCAGGGATGTGGCTGGGAGAAACAGCAAGTCCCAGCCTTGTTCCTGCCTTGGCCAGTCACATCCCTGCAGGCCCGGACTGGGATGCTGCCCCCTCCCAGCAGACCTGGCTCTAGCCCCCCCCAGCAGCCTGCCCATCCCAGAGGAATCCACGCACCCTATCTGGGGGTAATTAACAGGCGTGTTGCAACTCCCCACAGTGGGTTCTTGCTCCTGCTCATGCCTCGAGGCCTGTTTATGTGTTGTGGGAGCCACCGAACCTGTTTGGGATGTTCTGCAGCCCAGGAGCCCTCAGGGCACTGCAGCGGGTGTGATGCAGGGTTAATGCAAATGCTTACTTGCTTTCAATTGGTTTTTTTTGTGTCTCTCACTGCAGGAAAGAACCTCTACACCAACGAATACGTAGCTATCAAGTTGGTGAGTCCCTCCGTGGTCAGGGCGGTGATGTTCAGGCCAGCTGGGAAGGAGATTGTTCACCCTCCCTGGGCTGTTAGAGCAGGCTGAGCCATGTGGGTTGTGATAGGTGATGGATGGGTGGCTGCACGGGGAGCTGTGCTCACTGCCAGGAATTGAGGGCAGGCAAAGCAACACGCGTCATTGCAGGTGGGGTGATCTGGGCCCCGGGAGAGAAGAGCTGGGTCTTCAATTTTCCAGGACCTCGCTGTGGCCCGTGCTGCGCTCAGCCAGTGCGAGCGGCAGAGACACATCCAGGAGAGGGTGGTCCCCACTGTAGCTGCTCCCATTAATGTCTACCCCAGCACCCAGATCCCTCTGGAGGGGATGGATCTGGCTCCCATATGGACTGGTTTTCTCTCATCATCCCCTGGGGCTTCATCTCCATTTTATACCAGTTTTTCTTAACCCAAAATGCTCTCAGTCCAGCTGCTGCCAGCATGTGAAGGAGGTGTCTGACACCCAGACCTCCCTAACATCCTTCTCCCTACAACAGCCTTAACCGTTCTCCTTCTCTCCTCCAAGGAACCCATAAAGTCCCGGGCGCCCCAGCTGCACCTGGAGTATCGGTTCTACAAACAGCTCGGCAATGCAGGTATGGGGCTGGGATGAGCTGCCACGGGGAGCCGGCCGCCCAGGCGACACGGCTAGGAGAGGGAGGCTTCCTATAAATGTGACTCTGCAAATTTGCTCCCTGGCATGAGTGACTCCTGGCCATCTGCTCAGCTGGGAGAGGCCGATTTTACACAGAGCCACGTCTAATCTTTGATCCCTTTTTATTTAGTTCTTTCCCCCCCACCTCCCCCGCAGCAGGCAGGGATGCAGATGGAGCTGCCTCCTTCTCCCTCCTGCCAAAAGCAGAACCAGGCTGTCTGCAGCACGGAGGCAGGGCAATGCAGAGATGTCCCCCCAGTCACCCCCGTCCCAGCTCCAGCAATGGCATGGCCATGACGGCATGGCCGTGTGCTGCTCAGCCCTGTTGCAACTCCTGACAGCCCCTGCTCTGTCTCTTACAGAAGGAATTCCTCAGGTTTACTACTTTGGCCCCTGCGGGAAGTACAACGCCATGGTGTTGGAGCTGCTGGGACCCAGCCTAGAAGATCTCTTTGATCTGTGTGATCGGACCTTCACGCTCAAGACCGTCCTGATGATTGCAATCCAGCTGGTGAGCACAGCACCTCCGCCTTGCCTGCAGCTCTGCATGGCTCACCCCGACCTGCCTGCCCACAGACCGCCCCAGGGGAGCGGGAGAATGCCAGGACCTGGCGGTCAGGCTGTGTGGGGACCCCACAGCGCTGTGTGGGGACCCCGCAGCGAAGGGGAGGGGAAGGGGAACTGAGCCAGCACCTGGCAGGCTGCAGGAGCCGCTGCCTGCTGGCACATCCCAGAGCACCTCCCTCCATACCTTACCCTCTCCCTGGTGTAGGAGGGCTGTCCCTCACTCCTGCGCAGCCCCTCTCTGAGCACAGCCCAGCATCTCTTGCTGTGTGTCCGAGATGCGGCTGGACTGAGGTTGTCTCCCAGGGCTGCAGGACCTGTTGTGCCTGTCCTTTTGCGCAGGGTGACGTATTGGCTGAAGGGAGCAGGGTTGCTGGCTACGGGTGAGACGATTGGAGCAGAGTTGGGCCCAGGGGATGAGGGCACAGGGATGTGTGCAGGATGCACGGCGTGGCTCTGCTGTGATGCTGACATGTCCTTCTGCCCCCAGATCACACGGATGGAGTATGTCCACACCAAAAGCCTGATCTACAGAGATGTCAAGCCAGAGAACTTCCTGGTGGGGCGGCCGGGCAGCAAGCGGCAGCACACCATCCACATCATCGATTTTGGCCTGGCCAAAGAGTATATTGACCCCGAGACCAAAAAACACATCCCCTACCGAGAGCACAAGAGCCTGACAGGGACAGCACGCTACATGAGCATCAACACCCACCTTGGGAAAGGTACGTGCGCACCGTGCGGCCAGCCCTGCCTCTTGGCCAAAAGAGAGAGGGAAGGGCACTGTAGGGCGCAAGCTCCCTCCTGCCAGAGGTGGGGCTGGGGACAAACTGCCTCTCCTGCTCTTCAGCCTGGGATGCTGGGGTGCTGCAGGGTCTGGCAGGGATAGGGAAGGTGGCTCTAGTGGGAATGTGCCCGTGTCTCTTTTTTTCTCCATGCAGAACAAAGCCGGAGGGATGACCTGGAAGCATTAGGGCACATGTTTATGTACTTCCTCCGCGGGAGCCTCCCTTGGCAAGGCCTCAAGGTAACTGCCAGCTCCTGCTGTCCCTGGGCATGGGTGCCCCGTGGGTCTGGCTCTGCCCTGGCGTGGGCAGCACCAGGATGTGGGGAGGGGAAAGCTTTTTCCCCTGGGGTGTTGGAGGGTTGGCACCCTGAGAGATGCAGGGGCTTTGCTCTGAGCTCTGTGCCAGGCCCTTTCTGTGCTGAGCAGCTGTAGCTGTCCCACTCTCTGTGTCCCTCCCACTTTGCGGGTATCCCAGCTGCTCTCGCAGTGTTGTCCTGGAACTGCAGTCCCCAGTGTTCGTCTTCCAGACCTGCCCTGGGTGAGGGGATTCCCTGGGAATGAGCTCTCGCTGTTACCTGAAAAAGAGGGACCATCATGGTCTGATGGCACCCATTGCCCTCCCCTCTCCCGGGGACGTGCCTGGCCCTCATGCTGACCTGCTCCTTTTCTCTGCCAGGCTGACACGCTAAAGGAGAGGTATCAGAAGATCGGTGACACCAAAAGGGCCACTCCAGTGGAGGTGCTCTGTGAGAATTTCCCAGGTGAGGGCACTCTGCATGGCCTGTCCCTGGCCCCAGCCTGGCCCCAGAGCCCACTGGCCTGGCATCTTGTCCCCCTGCCCCAACCGAGCCCGCTCTGTCCCCGCAGAGGAGATGGCCACGTACTTGCGCTATGTGCGGCGGCTGGATTTCTTCGAGAAGCCTGACTATGACTACCTGCGGAAGCTCTTCACAGACTTGTTCGAGAGGAATGGTTACGTGTTTGACTATGAATACGACTGGGCAGGGAAACCGCTGGTGAGTGGCAAGGGAGCAGGGGCGGGCAGAGGGTGCTGGGCCCCAGGGCGCCCTGGGGAGCGGGGGGCGGCGTGGTGGGGACTCAGCATGGGCTGGGGCAGCAGCCAGGGAGGATGCAGGTCGGTAGTCATCTCTGCCACGCGCATCTGTGCCCGGGAGATCAGCTCCGCCAGTCCTCACCAGACACCAGCATCCAGCTCCAAGCTGGGGCTGTTGTGCCAATGAGTGAAAGCTTTGACGCAGAAATGCGAGGTTCCTGGAGCTAAGGGGAACCCAGCAGTTGAGCTGGCACCTCTTTTTCTGCCATGGGCACCCTCCGTGGGCTCGCTGCAGCCACAGACCGAGCGTGGAGCTGCTGGGGCGGGGGTAGGGGCTGGGATCAGGCCCAGATTCTGGGGTGTTTTGCATGTTTGGCCAGAGGTTGGATGAGGGGGAGGGCAGCTGTGCCGTGACTGATGTTGTCCTTGTCGTGTCCTCAGCCCACCCCCATCGGCACGATGCACAGCGAGGTGCAGGTGCAGCCCCCGAACAGAGACAAAGCACAGCCACACACCAAACACCAGGTGAGCAGCGGCGCTGCCCCGGCGGGGTCACGGGGCCGTGGTCGTGCGCAGCTTGAGCTTCTGCTCCACAAACTCACAGGCAGGTACTGGGGTATCCTTTTTTCCTCAGTGCCGCCTGTGGGAGGGCTTCCTCCCTGCAGGTCCAGGTCGGTGACTGGCAGGAGCACCAGGGCAGTGTCCCTGGGGCCAGGCGGCCTGGCAGAAGTGGGAGGAAGCAGCCGTGGGAGGCTGTAGCACAGCGAGGAAGCGCCAGGCCTGTGCTTCAGCTGGCAAGCTGCAGGGTTTAGCGCTGGCCGGCGGGTGTGAGCCACCTTGCGCTAAGGGCAATGTCCTCGGTGCCGCGTCCCCGTGGGAGTAACTTGCTGCTCTGTTTGCGGTGCCACTCCAATCAGTGGGACGGGGACACGGGACAAGGGAGGGGACTGCCTGGGCCTCGGCGGGGATTCGTGGGGCAGCGTGGCGGCGTGCGGCCCTGTGCTGGAGAGAGGGACTGACTTTGCCCTGGGAACCGGCAGGGCACGTGGGGCCGAGCTGGGAGCAGCCTGGGGCAGGGAGACGGGCAGAGCTGTGCAGGCAGCTCCCTGCCTGGGTCACTGTGGGAGAGGGGCTGGGCTGTCCGGCCCTTCTCCAGTGCTGTGGTGGCCTGTCCTACCCTGGTGCAGGAAACGTGGCTTCAGGACTGCTGCCATCAAGAGCAAACCTCACCCGTTTGCCCAGCAGTCCTGTACAGACCCTCGTGCTCTTGCCTTGAACGTCCACGGGGAGCAGAGCACCTGCAAACAGGCTGGAGCTGAGGGTGCAGCACCCTGTCCTACCTCAGCCACGTACTGGCCCAGCGGTGCCCTTTGCTGCTGTGCGCTGAGCACGGGGAGCCTGGGGCAGCCCTGGCTCTCGCTGGCCGGTGGCTGGGCAGCACTTCACTAGGGAGTGGGCGACGTCTTCAAAGCACCTCTGGCTCGTTCCTGGGAATTTGCTCACAGCGAGATCTGCTCTCTGCCTCCAGCATGCAAGAAATGCCGTGTTGGGCATCCCTTCCTGAGGACAGTGGGAAAAGCAAAGCACAAAACTCCCACAGCGTGGGAGCAGTTTCCAACCTGGGGATGCAGAGGGGCTGTGCCGCGCTCACAGTGGCAAGGGTTTGGCAGCAGGGTGCTTCCCCGCTGTTGGACAGCTGAGGAGCCCGGTGCCCTCGAGGAGCAGCACAGCTCGCTTCCTCGCAGTCGCCCCGCAAAGATCCGCGTCGACCTCGGGACATTGCGCTCGCAGAATGGCTGGCGGCGTCGCCTCGGCCTGGCTGCATCTTCCCGCGCAGCGAGCGGCACCGCTGTCCCAGCATGCTCCAAAACGCAGCCGAGGGCCCTGCGTGGGGCTGGCTGTGCTCTGCAGGGCAGTGTGCCCTCAGCTGCCCGGAGAGGATGTGCCCGGTGCAAGGGAAGGGCCCACCTCCGTTGCTGGGGGCTGCGTGTGTGCGTGTACGCGGCAGGGTGCAGACCCACGGTGTCACTGCAGGGGAGTCGCCAGGACGGTGCTGCGCGAGTGCCCGCCACAATCACAAACTCGAGCTGCTCCGGTCATGTTTTTGCTTTTGCATGTCTTATTTTCTCGACTCCCTTTGCCACTCTTCTCCCTGCCCCTTCCCTCCACCTCTCCCTTCTCTTCCCCATTCTTCCTCTTTTCTTTTGTTTCTTTTCATTCTGTTCCTCCTGCCTGTCGCGAGCAGCCGCCCGAGGGGACGGAGTTGTGGGATCCTCAGGCCAGTGGGCAGCCTGCCGAGGAGCCTTTGGGAGCTCACCTGGCAGCCGGCAGGCTCGGGGGGTCCGTCCAGGTACATGCAACCACGCGCCGAGGGCAGGGGCGGGCGCGGGAGGGAGCAGAGCCAGCCTGTGCCAGGAGACCTGCCCACACAGCCAGGCACAGGCCGACATGTGTCTGCCAGCCGTGCCGGGGATCAGCCCCGTTCCCCCGCCCCAGGGCGGCATCGGGGCCGCGCGTGCCCAGGGTCTAGCCTAGCCTGCAACACGCGGGCCCAGGGGCTGTGCTGCCCTGTCGACGTGGCGCGTGATGCTCATGGCTCACAGATGAGGCTGGTGCTGCTTCCCGGGGGCTGCCGGGCTCCCTTGGCGCTGCTGGTGGGACTCGAGGGTGGTTAGAGATGGACGAAGCGCTGGCTCTGTTCCATGCAGCCGTACAAGCAGCTGGGTGGGCATCAGGCTCTGCCCCCAGTGCCGCTCTTCCCAGCAGTGCCGGACGACGCGGCCTTATCCCACGTGGGGACTTCCCTGTGCCTCCTGTTTGACTGGACCGATGGCGTCGAGCCCTGCTTCTCCTCCTTTTCCCTGGGCAGTCCTCAGCCTCGTCTCCCCGCCTCGGTCCTGCTCTCGCGCCGTCGGCCACGTGCTCACTGCCCTTGCAGCCTTCTGCCTTCTGCCGCTCGGCCCCCCCCCTTGGGCTGGTGGGGTCCAGCCCATGCGGATGGCAGGGCATCCATGATGGGTGTCGTGTCCCCCCCCCCCGGCTGGGCCTGTGCTGCTTCCTCTGTCTCTGCTTCCGTCCCCGCCGCTGCTGCTCGTTCCTGCTGCTCCGCGGTGAATCTCTGCTGGTGCTCGGGCCCAGCTCCCACCGCTACCGTCGCAGGGCTGGGGCAGCCCATGGGGCCAGCTTGCGCTCTGCCCCGCTCCTCCCATACCACGTCCCCTCCCTGCCACGGCGACTGCTCCCTGCTCTTGCTCTGCAAACCCCCCGGTCCTTCGCCTGCGCCCAGCACTGGGGGGTATTGGTGGCGCACAGGGGTCTCCGGGCTTGTTTCAGGGGCTGTAGCTTGATGTAGCTCTGCCAGCTGGGCACTGCGGCTGTCAGATGGCAGCTCCTCCACGAGTCTGGGTAAGGCCGAGCCTTCTCGCCGGGCACAAGCAGCTTGGCGATCTTTTGGCCTGTGCGGCCCCAGGGAGCTCCTGGCTTTGACTGGGGGCGGCGGGCGCAGGAGGGGGGGGGTTTCAGGCAAGTCCCAGTTGCCTATGCCAACCCCATCCTTGCTTTGGTCACTTGGATCTCCTCCTGGCCTTGGCACCACGCACGGCCCCGCTGCCCTGCCGAGCGGGCAGGAGCTCAGGGACACCGCGAGGCCGAGGGCAGCCTGCGCTGAGTCCCGCAGGGCCCAGCCGTGTTGGGGCTTGGGGCTGGGGAGCAAGAGCTGTGCCCAGTTGCTCGGCCATGGCAAGGTCTCCTTGGAGCTTCACGGGGGCTGTGTTCCAGCGGGGCACGTTGGAGCTGGCCGCCAGCAGGCCCCTCTCCTGGCGGGGTATGCAGCGTTTCCCAGGAGCCAGGATCCTCCCAGGGACACCAAGGGGATCAAACCCCCTCTGTGCGATGGGGCTACTTGGGAGTGCTCAGCACCGAGGCTGAGCACCGCTGTCTGGGCGAGGGCACCATCCTGCTGCCCGGCGTGGGGACCTTGGTGCTCCCGGCTTGCACAGGGCCATAGGGGCCATGCCGCCTCCTAGGGCTGCACCTCTCTGGGACGCAGCTGCCGCGGGGCAGGGGACGAGGCCAAGGACCGGCCCGTGCCCCGCGGGCCGCCCCATGCTGACGCTCGCCTCTCCCCAGGTGATGAGCTCCACCAACGGAGAGCTGAACACGGACGACCCGACGGCAGGACATTCGAACGCCCCCATCACAGCCCCCACCGAGGTGGAGGTGACAGACGATACAAAGTAAGGACACGGCCCTGCTGCCCCCCCCCTTTGCTGGGGCCGGGATGGACGCGGGTTTCAGCAGCTGCCCAGCGATGCTTTGCCCAGTCCCCTCTGCGGAGGAACAGCCCAGCTCTAGAGCGAGAAACTACTGCTCTTCTCTGGGACCCCACGGGGGGTGGCCCTGCAGGGACACCCCCCCCCCCCCAGCCCCTTCCCACCTCGCCCTGCCCGGCCCCAGGGCTCGCGCATTCTCCCCAAAGCCACTGCGGAGGGACATGCACAGATCCAGGGCGGTTCCTTCTCGGGGAGCCCCTGTCTGGCCCCAGCTCTGGCCACTGGCGTTCGCTGTGGCTGGCACTGCGTGCCGTGGCCAGCATCACCCGCTCCGGTCGGTGTCACTTGCTGTGGCCGTCGTGGTGCTCCCGGCCCAGCCCCTGCCGTGTGCCGGGGGGCACTGCCCAGAGCAGCTCTGCCCACGTGGGGCTCACCAGGATGCTGAGGGGTTTCTGTTCCCCCCCCCCACTGGCCCTGCCCTGCCCACGGGGCTGCTGAGCCCATCCGTGTCCAGGCCCGAGCGCTGACAGGGTCCCCTCTGTCCCCAGGTGCTGCTGTTTCTTCAAGAGAAGGAAGAGGAAAACCACCAAGCGTCGCAAGTGAGCTGCCGGGGCCGGGTGGAGCGGCGTGCGCGATGGCTCCTCTCCCTCTGGCCGTGGCTGGATCTTGACCTGCGGAGCCGGCAGCGGCAGCCCTTCGGTTTGGACGGGGGCGGGGGGGACCGAGCTGGACGGCCTCCCCCAGCGCCCCACGCGCAGGCAGGGAGCGGGGCCTCCCCAAACTGCTTGTCCTTTCCTCCGCCACTCGCCCAGCGTGTGGCCGTTTACTCGAACCAAGCCCGACTTCGCTGAAGTTCCTGCGTCCGTCAAAAAGAAGAGAAAAAAAAAAAAAAAAGAAACAAATCCACAGCGTCACTTGCTTTTGAGTCTATAACTAGTTTGAAAATGGGGATCAACTCTACAGACTCTGAACCGTCGCTGTCAGAAGAAGCAGAAGACAATTTCAAGAGCAGTGGGCTAAGGAGGAAATTTTTTTTTTTTTTTTCTGTTGCTTCCTTGTCTCTTAAGTTAATTTAAAGTGAGTCTCGGTGCAGAGTGCTGAGTCGTCAGTCTTTGACCGTCACCTTCAGTGTTACTGAATTCTGCTCTTCCTTTAGGCCCCCCAGCTCCGCATCCCCCGGTGGGTCGTGTCCCCCCCTTCGTTAACGCCTATGTGACGAGTGGTGCGGTCTCCGGTACGGTGAGAAGTGCTGGGGTGCGTGCAGGGGTGGGGGGGCTGGGGAGGAAACGCGTTTACAGTTCATTTTCCGATGCACTTTTGCTAGCAATACAGGAGATGTCTGGTCTTGCCAGAACAGGTCGGTGACTCCCGAGGGCTGGGGGACGCAGGGACAGGGACAGCCAGGCCCCGGCCTGCCCGAGCCGCTGCCAGGGCCGCCTGCCCGAGACCCGCGAAGGGAGGTGCCAGGGCAGGGTGGAGAAGCCAAGCGGCCTCGATTCTGGCGCTGCAGTCTCTTAGGGCTGGATGTGCTTCCACGACAGCTTTAGGTATTTGCAGGGGCAGCACCGCAGCCGCGGGGCAGCGCTGCAGCGGCCTCTTTGCTTTTACAGACCGTTAGCCGCGTGTGTGAGCCCCCCCGAGGGCCCTGAGGCTGCTTCCCAGGGCAGCAGTGGGCGCAGGGTGGACCGTGGCCGGGGTGGGCGGCAGCGCGGGCAGTATGGAGGCGTACGGTGAACGTGGCTGGACAGCGAAGGGCACCGGTGTGGACCGGTGCTGTCGGCGCTGCCGTTGTGGCATCCTCCCGCCTGCCTGGGGGCTGGGCCTGATCCTGGGGCGGGGGGGAGCTGGATTTGTTACAACTTCCACACGGACACAGAGACACAGCCACCCCCCCCACCCCCTGTTCCTCACCCCCCCAGGGCACTGCAGCTTTCCATGTGACTGAACCCGTGCGCTGTTGTGTGTATTGATCGTGACACATTGCGGGGGGCACACTTATCTTTACCAAAACTCTGTTGTTCTGCCCCAAGAGAGGGGCTGAGGCTTTTGCGGGGAGGGGGGAGGGAGGGGAATGGGACCATCTGTGGCTGCTTTGAAACATTTGTCCAAACTGACCATCGCTGGGGGGAGGCTGGAGGCCCCGATTCGGGAGGGGCCGCAGGGGGTCGGGGGGGGGGTGCACCCTGCCCTGCCTGGGCACCCATGGGCTCTGGCTGCACATGGGGGCCCTGGAGGGGGTACTGCACCGTGGCCTCTCTTCTTCCTAAATTCGGGATTGACCCCCCAGCTTCGGCTTCTCCTGGGCCGCAGGGCGGCAGGAGGTGGCGGCAGCCAGGGCAGCCCCAGCTGCTGCTCCATCCCCCGGCCGCGGTGGGGGGGTGATGTGCAACGTTTGACCTTGTTTCCCCAACGAGGCAAACAAACAAATTTTTTTAAAATCGCCTTAAATTTTCACTGGAAGTGGACCCTTCTCAGAATATCAGCTCAGATCAACCCAAGCGGAGGCCGAAGAGGAGCCGTGGAGGGGAAGAGACGCGGCTGCGGGCATTTGCCCGGCTCCATCTCCACACCCTCTGCTGCCGGCAGCTGTGAGCGGGGCCGCGGGGGCGGCTGAGGATGGCGGCACGGCCCCCGGGACTTACTGTCCTTCCAGCGAGGAGTCCAAATACTGAGATTGTACGTGAGGGCGTTTGTTCCATTGCGAGTTTAGTTACTGCTTTAAAACAAAGTGTACAGAAATGGCATTTAAATTTCTCTGATGCTTCCTGGAAGCCATAGAATTTAGGGGCTTTTTTTTTTAATAAAACCAATTAAAAAAATAAAATAAAAAAAAATCTTTAAAATCCTACACTTTCTTCTGTGCTTGACTGTGGAGCCCTGAGGGTGGGGGACACTGACCCGCACCCTCTTTTCCTCTGAGGCTTGACCAGCAGCAGGTTCCCTGTTCCCAGGGGAGGACCTGCCTCAGCCCCTTCCTGGCCATCCCTAGCCGAGGGCCAGCTCCCCAGCTGCGCATGGGCCTTTCCTGCTGCTGAATTGTACAGAGCTGAAAATACAGCCCTGTAGTTCTGTTCCCTGAGGTGAAAAGGCTGGGAGGCAGCGGGTCAGGGGAGCAGCAGTGAGCAGAACGGCTCCAGGCAGCTCCGTGCCCAGCCTGTCTCTCCCTGGGATGTTCCTGTAAAAAGCCGATGGGGGAAAGTCGGTGGAGCACGAGGGCAGCTCCCAGCACTGGCACAAGCAGGGCGCTGAACGGGGGCTGCGGCCTGAAGACCACAGCCCTGACTGGGGGGAGCCCTCGGCCTCACTGCTGAGGAGGAGGAAGGCCAGGACAGGTATTGTGCTCCAGCCGGGTGAGATACAGCCACAAGACCTTGTGCCTCCTTGAGCGCAGTGCTGATGCGAACGATGGCGGGGGGAGAGCAGAAGGGCAAGGCTGAGATCTCTGCTGCTCCTGGTGCGCTGATGCCCCCGATAAAGTGCTCCAGCATGGGTTGGCCAAGGACTGGAACCTCCCGCAGCCCGGCCCAGGGGGTCACATTCACCAGGCAGCTCCACACGGCCCCGCTGCTCCCTCCGGGCGGCTGGTACAAGCAGAGCCCCAGCTCCTCACCGAGGTGTTGGACAACAGGCCCAGGAGCTGCTGAAAGGTGCTTTGTTGGGCACCGCTGCCGAAGCGGAAGGGCAGGCAGAGCCCAGCCCTGCTCCACCACTTACAGCCCCTCCGCACCAGGAGCTGCCTTCCAGTTGTGCTCACGCAGGCAGGGCAGTGGAACAGCCCTTTACACCAGGACTGACCCCTGCAAAGGCCATTGTTTAATTGTCAAAAACCTCTAATCAGGGTTAAAGAAATCCAGTCATAAAATGACAGGCTACATGTACCTCCGCCCCCCAGACAGGTAACACCCAGCCAGCACCCTCCTGCTCTCCCCCCCCAGAGGAACATGGGTTCAGTAACAACCTCATTCCACAGAGGGTTGGGGCTTCCCAAGGAGCATCTGCCTTTCCTCCGGCCTCCCGGGGTCCCCAGCTCTTGCCCCGCATGGCAGGGGGCTGTTGCAGCTTTGGTGACAGGAGAAGGGCCGGGAACCAGCTGGGCGCAGGTCCCCCCCTCTGCCTTCCCCCCCACAAGCCGGTGTCTCTCTTCAAATCACAAAGAAACTTTTGTAAAGACAACCTGAATGTCTTTATTGAGTTCCTATTTACAAATCACAAAGCTGGCCAAAAGCAGAGTGTGAACACTGAACGAGAGCATCGGATACATTCATCAATACAGCACTGGAGGCGAGACGGTCCCAGCTCTGCTCGGAAGGTGACGTGGTACAACAGAACGTCTCGTACTTTTGGAAACAGGCATGTCCAACAATGACTTACATTCATCTATCTACAAAAGCCAGAATTGCATCAAACTGCGTAAAAGCCCTAAGAACAGAAGTTGCTCAGGTGTAGTTCAGTTGGACTCCTCTGCCCCCCGACAGAACAAGCCACCAGACCTACCTTGTGGGTGACGGGAAGGGTGGATTTGGGAAGAGAATCTGCATAACAAAACAGAAGTAAAATCAGATGCTTCCAGGAAAGAGCCAGCAAGGAGGCACCTGCCTCGGCTGAGCAAGGCCTGCCGTCCAGTCCTGCGCTTGCCACGGCCACATGCGCAGCTTTGCTTCTCTCAAATTCCAATTATTTCCACTATTGCCACCTATATACAGAAAGGCCCCGAGGCGCCGTATCCACAGCAGACAGCCCGCCCCGGGGACGGCGTGGGCCGACACAGCCCTCGGGCGCTTGTAGTGAAGTTCCCACAACCTTGGAGAAGGAGCAGTGGCGGGAGCGGGCGCAGCCATGTCCACCCTCACGGGAGGGAGTGTGCCCAGTCCGTTAATCCGTCTCACAACACTGTTGCATTGCACAGAGTCAGGTTCATAGCTAAGTCATGGACCCATTTTTCTTGGGGTTTTTTTTTCTTTCCTTTTTTTTTTTCTTTTTTTTTTTTTTTTTTTTTAGTACTGGCCATATTAAAAACATCCTACCTTGAAGCAGGCTTACAATATACACATCTTACAACGTCTTCCTAGAGAACGTAACACACTATTGACATCTCTAATAGCTACTGGTTAGGAGATGCAGGGTGTTCCCGACAGTATTACTGCTGCGCAGCTGATGAGGAGATACCCGGCCAGCCACAGAGCAAGGGCAGAGCCTCACTGGAGGGAGCAGGAGGAGACGACGTCACTCCCCAGCGAGCGAGCAGGCACCCACCCATCTGCGCCAGCCGAGGACAACCAGGTTTCAACTTCTGGCAGCTAAAGAAGGTGGCAACTGCTGCCTGGCGAGTTACGACGGCTTCGCGTGCCTGGAGCGGAGGTTTGCAAAGGGGAACCTCGGCTTTGAGGCAGCACCACTGGGCAAGTCCCACGCAGAGTTCGGAAGGCTCTGGCCACGCTGCCACACAGTCCTTTAATTACAGCTTCCTCCGCAGAGGAGAAGGAGGAAACAGTCTCGTAGTCTTCGCCACGAGCGGCGAGCGTGAGGCTGCTCAGGCAGCCACAAGTCCGAGGCACCCAGCTGCCCCCTGGCAGGCCAGCGCCTTCCCTGCTCAGCTGAATCGTACCTGCTTACGGGAAAAAGCAACCAGCCCTGAACAGGTAAGAAAAGGGCGTTTTCAAGATTACTGAGCTCAACGGCCCAAAGCCAGGTTACATTTGTAAATACCGCATCTTCCTCCCGCACCGGTCCGAACAGGCAGACCGTGCAAACATACACAGGCAAACAGAAACTGATGTTCCTAAACTGTTTCACAAATCCTCGTCCATCTGCTGCATTATTAGGTAACAGGCAAGCTGCACATTGAGCCTCTTCCTATTTCGCATCAGGGCAGCAGGCTCTGGAGCAGCCCGGGGCGTGTCAGCAATGCACAGAAACAAAGAGAAAATGCATTGAAACGTGCACGAAAACAGCAGCAGTACGCAGGAACGGAGGGGGCGGGTGAGGCAAGTCCCTTTGCTTGCTTCATCTGACAAACCCCGGCACCATCTGCAAAAGGATTTGCTTAGCACAGTAACGACCAGTACAGGTACCCTGCTGCTGCAGCTGCACGGGGGGGATAGCTGAGGATCACCCAGCGTGTGAAACGCGCTACAGGGTTTTAAAAGAAGCACCGCCAGGCCCCAGCGCGCCAGCCCGCACACACGGGAGGAAAGAAGCTGCCCGGCCAGAGCTGCCGCCCCTTCCCGACTCCGCAGGGCCATGGGTCATCCGCAGGGGAGGTCGGTTCGCTGTTGCCAACTGCCCAAGGTAAAGGATTGTCACAAATTAGCGAGAATAGTGCGAAAACGCCGCAGTCTCTCCAGAGGCGGTCTAGTTTTGAGGTCTCCCTCAAGACCATGTAGTGCTGAAGCAACGAAGCCTCGGGGAAAAGGGCACTTTCTGTAACTTTTTGAAGGCGGCTGCAGGTGCCGTGGCTGGCGGGAGGGAAGGCGCCAGGCACGGGCTGGCCGAGCTCCGCCACTGCGGCGGCGCTGCCGGGCAAGTGTGGCGAACCATCTCCCCTCGACTGCTGAGCGAGAGCAGAAGAGGATGGGCCACAGCCCCCGACTGCGTCTTTTTGCAGGATTATCTCCTCACAGCAAGTGTAACCACAACCAGAGCCACTCGTTTCCATGCTTCTGACTGGTGGAAATGCATCTACATTCATTACAGTCAAAAAACTGCATGTTGTTAGATAGGATTAATCGGTAAAGTGAAAAATGACTAGCCACAGACAACCTACAAATGATACTGGTGTACCAGTTAGTCTGGTACGTGATAGCAGCAGAATCACTAGCACAAGGCAAAACATGAGCTTTGAAATGATTTTACTGAGACCTTTGGCTAGTGTGGCTCCAATTGGTGTGGTCAAACTCAGCCAGAAATTTAGTTTGGAAGGTCACGGGGAAGAGAACAGAAGAGTCCAGAGCCAGCTCCGCAGCTGCACTATGTGTAGAAGATGATCTCTGGGATTTGTCCATCCTCCACAGAAGTGCCGTTGTTATTCCCAGCTGCGTAACAGAACGTAAAGCAGGTTTTGGCTCCCGTTGTTGGTGATTCGTGGATCACTTTGCGCAGTCCTTTGGTTCCATAGTGGGAATCTGGACCCTGCGATGGTCACAGAAGACAAGAACAGATCAAGAGAGGGATCGAGCCCCACAAGACCCTGCTGGGAGGTTTGGCCTCACAGCCTGGCCCGAAGCAACGAGCTCTGGAAATCTCAGCACCACCCTGTTCTTTCTGGTTCTTGCACCTCAGGTATTCTGAACAAAGTTCTCGTCTCTGTCAGAACTTAACGCTACTTTTAACCAGGTCTCAAGGTTAAACATCAACTTTTTTAAGCCACTGCAGGCAGGCTCTGGATTACATGCCTGCAGAACTGACAGCTTATGTGTATACACCAAAAAATAAAATCCCATCACTTCATCACTAATGTAGCCTGTTAGTTGCTGTACGCTTACAAGTTAAAAACCAACTCTGAATGCTGGTGGTGAACTTGCTCATTGCACCACCAGGTGAAGGACCACAGAGCAGACCTGCGAGATGATGCTACAGGCCTTGAAAAAATGCAGAGCAAGAACCATTGCACTGAAGGGACTGAAGAAACCTGCCTTCACCCATCTATATCCCGTCTCTTCCACGCATGCCGCCCCAGTACGGTACCTTTAGAGTAGCACACGCTGTATAGTTGACATTGGGTAAAATCTCAACAGGCTCCTTGAACATGACCCGGAAAGTGTTTGATGACCCGTCACAGCTGAACCCCGTGTCGTTCTGCCCCAGGACCGTGTTACTGTCCGTGTGGATGATCTGCAAGACAGGCGTTAACTTTTAATCCGCGTGGTTAGTGGAACGCTGCCCTGCACCAGTGCAGGCACGTGTCCCCTGAACTGGACTGAATCCGAGGACTCAGCAGTTCGACCAGCCCCACTGTGACTGCCCCGTTACTTGTCCGTCTGCAGTGCTGTGATCACACCCAACAACTGCGGCCTTGGGTCAATCCCTCCTTACCCCGCGGACTGCAGGCTGACGTTCTGTGCTTAAATCTTCACTTCCTCTCTCCTCCAAGAGCTCAGGGGCACCAGGAGGAGACCCTGACAGTTATGGGAGAAGCACTGACACGCTGTGCTCGTCATATCAGCCGTGGGGCAACGTTCCTGGGGACAGCTCTTCTCAAGTGATCCAGACTGGGGTTACGTACGCACATCCAGAACAAGGCCCACGGAATTTCCATAAGCCACCTCAGTCTTTGAACAAGGTGACGATGGACTTCAGACAACCAAGTCTCCCTCAGTCCTACTCATCGTCTCAAACGGGACACTGACGATGTGAGGCTGCGCATCGGCACTGCACAGGCCTGGCACAGACACAGCAATTGCTTTCTTCTCTTCCCTTGCTGAATCGTGGCTGCTCCGCTGCATTTGTACAGCTTGGAGCAGAAGACAGTCTCAGTACTATCACAGCACCCAACTGTTGCAGCAGGACCTGCAGGACAGAATTGGCCTGGCCTGCTCGGTGTGGGGAAACACGCACAGCTTCTTCTCACGCTGCGTCACAACTCTCCGAGACGTATTTTCAAAGGCTGCAAGCGGGCTTGGGGAGATACTGCAGTGACGCGTGCAACGGAAGGTTGCATAAAATCCAGAGCAATAATCCCTCTTATCCCCAGTGCCCTATCTGGCCCTCACTACATCTGCCAACCGCCCTATCTAGAAAACAAATACAGTCCCTTTTAACTTCAGATTTTCTTGCATATTCACTAAAATGTCCATTAGTCCCTACAGCAGCAAGTACTTTTAACGTAGTACAGAGACTTACCTGTATATTTACTTGGTAATCCGTTGGCCCATGTATGGATCCGTATAATCCAAACCCAACTACAAATATCCTTTTGTTTACCGAGAACCTGCAGGAACAGATGAGGAAAGTGAGACCAACTTGCCACTCCTGTACTGTTTTAGTACAAGGATGATACATAAATATTTTCACTCACTTTAATTTTATATCTATGATTTAATCAAACATAGTACAGGTTTAAATGCAACTCTTACGAATAACTGAAATCCTTTATAGAAACCATCATTTGTAAGGTTACACCTTTAACTGTCCTAATGGGCCGGCAAGAATTTTGTTTGCTCGTGTAAAATACAAAGCTGCACAATCCCATCACTGAACTGTCCAGGCTCAGAAAGTGTTTTGGGTTCGCAGTACGATGTCAGTACCCAAAAAACACCAGTCAGGCAAAGGCAGGGCCGCCTGCACAACGTGGAATAGCGCCCACCCTCACGGCTGCAGCAGTCTTTCCAGCAAAGACCACTTAAAGTGTCATTAGGTATTTCACTGCTGAGCAGTGGAGGAGAATCGTTAACGTGCTTTGAGTATTTGTTGGATATAGCTGCACTCAAGATTTACTCAAGAGCAGAAAATAAGATTCAGTAGCTCCTGAATGCAGGAATCCATGCTGCCTAAGGCAGCAAAGGGAAGGATATTCACCCCACTACAGCTCCATCTTCTCAGGTAGCAGAAAGCCTCAGTACCTGCCAAATTGCCAACATAACTTCTTCACCCGTCCACCAACACTTTCAGTCCTGCATGTTTCAAGAACAAACATCTGCAGCCGGCTAGAAGCCACTGCTCTGCAACCAGCATAAGATATGCAGTGTTGAAACTGCACACAAGCCTTGCTGAAGGCTGACTCTGATGCTGCCAGCAGTTGAACTTAAAGTCAAATACAAGCTCCAAAAGGTTTCTGAATGTTAGATCTGTGAGCAGTAAGCGTTTGGAGCTACCAGCTCTCCAATTACGATCTCCTCTAAGGGGATGAACGGACCAGAAGATCCAACCAACAGCTCTATCGATATGCAAGAGAATCATCGGTGAAGAGGCTTTAAAACGGTAAAGAAATATTTAACAATGCGAGTCTCCCTTCCACGCAAGACAAAGACAAACCGAGACTAACCAAGGATTACCTCCTGCCTTGCTCTAACCGCTTGGCCAAACAAAGCTTGCAAACCACCACCACTTGCCACACCACATCTCCATGCCTCTGTTGTCATGACTGAGCTTTGCTGTTTCTCTACAAGCTTAGGTCTAAACGAACTAGCTGTCAGCAGAAAAGCAGGCGCAGCAAGCATTTTCTTCTAATCCCTCCCTCAAATAGGCGAGATTAAGGGGCTTCAACAAGCACATTTACACTTATAATAGAGCAGGGAACTGACCTGATGGAGCACTGGTTAGGCACAGGAGGAAGCCACGAGCTGCCTGGTGACTCTAACCGCTACGTGCCCGTACCGCTGCAGGAAGCCACTTGAAAAGGAGAGAAATAATCCCCCAAGAGGCCTGTGCTGGAGGGCCACGTTTGCTGGAAAACTTTGCCAATACAGAAGCAAAAGTGGCAGCCTGCAGCTGCACATGCAGGTCAATGCATCAGGCGATGCTTTGCCCAGCAAAACGTTTTCCCTTCAGGGTTTGCACCAGGGTTTACACAGTGGAAATCAGGGTCTAGCATGTAACCTTGCGGGTTTAGGTCTAGAGTAGGCTCAAAGCTCAGTAAACACGAATCTATCAGCAGCAGAATTAGCAGAGAAGCTGACCTTATCCTGTCACTAGTCCCACTGTACCCCCAGCGGCTCTCCACCTGCTGGAAACGGCTGATGCTGCACTCCTTCCCCCGCAGGCAGCAGCGCGGTCTGTCGATGAATTCCACCCGCGGCTTCGGGTTCACTGTGAAGTGGAGGAACAGGCTCACCACTTCCCGGTCCGTGAGGATTCCCGACTGGGCAGGCCCTGCAGAGGAGCACAAAAGCAGCGATGCCATCAGCTTTCAGAAACCAGGAGGGATCCTTTTGGGCTTTACGTGGGGAGGCAAACTTGACTTGCAGCTAAGAGCGGGCCAAACCCACATCAGACATGGGATCTCACTGGTGTGTCACAAGTTAAACCCCAGACAGAAACGTGCTGCCTGCCTTTTATTTGCATGCCAGTCGTGGACTGCAGAGCCTCTGTACACGGCATGTACATGAAACGGCGACTAAGCGCACAGCTCTGCAGAGCCGAAATGCATTTGGCTAACAGAGCTGGTTTAAAAACCTACAACATGCAGCTAATCCTTCCCCCAGTCCCTCAGGGGATGATAAAAGTGATAAGAGACAGGGATTTTCATACATCCACACTGGTATTTTATAACATGACTGTTAAGACATCATGAAAGCCCATGAGGGGTAGTGGGAGGGAATGTCACCTGGTTACCATCAACTTAGAAAGCACAGGAGTGTTGTTCAGTCAAGACAAAGGTGGTTTATTTAGCTCATGCCCTGCTTTGACTCCCTCGTTTCCTCAGGCATTTAAGCCCAGCTTTGGGTTTTTTAATGCTTTTATTGTAGAACCTAGGGAAAAATGCTAGCAATTTTAGCAAGAGTTGAAACACGTTCTCATCTCTCCTCCAGTAAGTAGATGTTTTTTCCAAAGTGATGCTAAATTCAAGCTTTGGAAACTACTTTGAATACTTTCAAAAGTGGAACTGGGTAAAAATTAGTCTTTTAGCATAAGAGTCAAAAACTGCTGTGCACCCTCTGTTTGCAAGAGGCTTTCAAAAGAAACAAGACTACTACATACTGGAGAAACAATAGCATTAAGTGCTCTTTAATGTGGGAAGCAAATTCCTAGCTACTTGTTGGTCTAAGACAACTTGTAGTTGGTTAAATTCAGCACAATGCTACGCAGACATAACATGGTCCAAGGCTGCAATGGGTAGAGATGAAAGAATTTAAGGAAGCCAACTGTTAACAGATAAATGAGCTTATGGATACTTTGCTCAGCAAAAATTAGCCGTCATTGATCATGCCTAAACTTATCCTGTGCTGCTGCAATTCGATTCTCAAATGTTTAAAATTACTTGCTCTAAGGGAAGGGAGTGACACATTTGCCAGTTAAAACATCTTCATGCAAAACTCCATGTTCCATACCAGATTATAAACTGGTGAAACCACTGCCTGTAAAAATCCCTTTTTTTGGGGGGGTGGGGGGACGACAGGGGCAGTTTCCCTCTCCTACCTCTGCTGTGATCAAAGAAATCAGAGTCATTCACAGACACAGAAAAAGGACAAAGCTGAAGCAATTCCAAGGTAGTTCCTGGTTTAAAGAACAACTGACCAGCTCAGCATCTCAGGTTTAGTGTTTCTTTTGTTCACCTTTTACATTAAAGTAGATGCAGAAAACATAAGAGTTTCTCTCAAAGCAAGAGATCAAGTCAAACAGGCAGCTGTGACAGACACCATGGGGTGCAGCACTGACATTCCCAGCTCAAAGGCTTCAAACCAAATATGCTGAAATTATCTCCCAATGAGACAGAATGATACAAGAACTGAAGGAAGGGTTGAAAGAAACAGGATCTACAGAAAAATGCAAAGCTTGGTATACACAAACTACTCCAACGGCTGTAACGCCATCCAGGAGGAGGATGCTTTCTCCCATCATAAGCCTGCGATCTGCTGCAAAGCTGCTGTTTGGCACGATGCACATCGAGGAGCAGCGTGCGCCACGGTTTCACCTGGTGCCAACACAAAGGAAAGTTACCCAGTTCTGATGAAGAGATCTCTGCCTCCCTGCTCAAGCCATTTCTGAAGAGATTCATGTCCCTAAGACCACATCACAGCTGTGACAGGCAAAAGAGAAAGCACGTACCAAGTTTTAAGCACACCATTACCTCCTACTAATATCCCCCTTCATCTTGAAATATGTATGTTAACTGTCGATAAGCTGATGAGCTGCCTTGAGAAGTCATTTGCAAAGGAAGTGGTGTCAGTGACCCTTTTTGCTTCTTTGTACACATAACTGCAGCCTAAAACAAGTTTCAGTTTTAGCATGAAAACTATTTAAGCCAATTGCCAGTTTTCGATCCCTGGAGAATCACCAGAGTATGAAGTCAAAGACAACAGGCAATGAAAACAAAACACTCTTTAGTCAACACTGTTCAATGATTTAGACATCTTTGTAGATCAAGATCTTTAGGTAAACTTGAAAAATGCTTTGAGACAAAGGCTAAACACCACCAACCCTTCAGCTCAAAGAGTATTTTGAAAATTTTTTCTGTTACGGGGCTCTGTCTTAATGGCATCAGCACGACATGGCCAACACCAGCACTGGATTACAGGCGGCAGCAAATAGAGGCTAGGGAGAAACATCCTCATTTCTTTGGGAGCAAACTACAATCAACACCAAGTAGTTGCAACTCCATTAGCTTTGTGTAGTATATACGCTTGGAATGGTTAGAAAGGAAAGTATGTGAACCCTTGTTTGGATCTTTGCTCTCAGCTGAATGAGGAAGTAACCACCTAAACATACTGTGGGTATGAACAGTTAGCTATGATCTGACTTGCTCCTACCTGACGGAGCACCGTAGTCTACAACAAGAGTGAATGATTGTGGATGAAAACAGCATTTACACAGTAGATTTTGTAGATCTGTGGCAATGGGGGATAATCTCAAATTTAAATTACTACAGGATACACAGAGAAAATCCATTTTCAGGTACTTGATCCTCTGTAGTTCAGATAAAGCAAAGACCAGGGTTGCCAGAAATGCCTTTGTTCAGTTACCTGCTGCAAACTCCTCAATAGTCATCAATGGGAAGCGGATAAGGGAAAGCGCTTTGCCCAGTACTTTCCGCTTGTTCTCTGGAATCACCTGAAGTTGCTGCCGTTGACACTCAGCCTCCGACCAGCGAACCACCGCATTAAACAAACGAACCTCCCGGATCCCCAGGGTATCCCTCTCCAGCACCGCAACCAGGGTGTCTGCAAGGCAGGACAGATAGTGACAACTTTAGGCACTAACCCAAATCACCCGATGTGACCTAGCCAGAAGTACCCTATGTACAGCCAAGGTAAGTAAAAGAGAAGCAATTGAAAAAACCAGCATCTCCCAGAAGTGCTGCCTGCAGCCTCTGAGGAAGATATATCTGCATATTCCATAAGTAACTCACTCACTGGAGCAGCAAACAGTGCCCATTTAATTGGCGTGTTAATGGAAGTGCAGTAAAATGAATTGCAACTTACTTGATGTCAAATTTGGACGAAGCAAGCAGCATGAAAGCCAGAAGGTTACCCATGCCTTACTTCCATAGTCCATCTCATTAGGAGAAGGTTAAAGTCTGAGTTTTAATGTTTATTAGCTGTGCCCAACAAGTTTGGAAACTGCATACCATAATTAAAATAGCCAGTTCTTGCTTCCAAAAATGCAACACCTTTTTAACTCCAAAACCTGACAAAGACTCAGGGAACAATGCCAACTCCACAAAAGAAGGCAAGTTACACCCACCCAAAACCTGCCAACATCAACAGAGGAAAAAGGCTTTGTATCATGCCCAGAAAACTCAAGTTGCACCAAAGTAAGCAGATTCCAGGATATTTCTCCAAGCAAGTATGCTCTTTTGCAAATGCCTTGTCTCTAGCCATGTAGTGCCAGAGACTGTTCGTTCAACAGATCGCTCCAGAACAGCAAAGCCACAAAAGAGAAGTGCCAAGTATTAACCTGTAATAGAGGTTAGCGCGTTATGAAAGCACAGAGGGAGGAGGGGAAAAAAAGCTTACCCAGATCAATGTCTGTAAACCCCTCTGCATTGATGGCATCCGATGTGTTCTTGTCTATGTTCTCTAGGCAAAGGCTGGCCAGCTGAGGCTCATCAAAAAGTCTGGCCTAGTAATGAATAAGCAGTCATTAACACAAAAGGTATTTTAAAGTTTACACTAGGTAAGGACCCCCCTTCTCTCCTAGAGCCCATCTTCGTTAGCAATACTATGCCTGACTGCACCAGGAATTCACGGGCTGCAGCAGTCTTTCACAAGCAGTTAAGCATGACAAGGCAAACACTAGAAAAATCTGCATTTGGCATCAGTTCTGGTTTAGCTGTGCGTGTCTTCAGGCACGTCTTTGTTTTAACATCACATCAGTTAATGTGGCTATAGTGCTTTCTAGCACCATACTGACCATGTCAGCTGAGCATGGGTAATTTTTACTACGTCATTTTTATATTTAGATGAAAGCTTTGCCCAATGGCTCCAGGCCTGCTTGCTCTAGGGATATGCGGAGACAGCTTATTCTGTAAGAACATAGTCACACTGATCTTATGTATTAGCAAAAGCGCCTTAGCCAGCACACTGCTTGCGTCCCATTGAGATGAGCAAAACCTTGCAGGGTATGCAGCCTCCTTAGTGCATTTGCATGTTTTGCCCAGAAACAACTACTTTAATCTAGTTACCTTGAAGAATTCCCCCCAAAATAGGTTACTATTCCAAACAAAGCCTGCACACAGCTCGGAGAGCTGCTCAGAATCTCTCTGCCCAACGTAAGCACGGTCTCATAACAATTTCACTACCAGTTCAGATGCCCCTGGACCACCAAGACATAGAATCATAAAGTCACAGAATCATTTGGGTTGGAAAGGACCTTTAAGATCATCGAGTCCAACCATCCCTGTGCCTAACATAAGCAGAAATGAGGTGGGAACACACAAAAGCAACTAAGAACCTCTTATTTCCAATGCTTTGGTTTTGCTATTTAGGAAGGAACTGCCTTAACATCACACCAAACGTCAGCACAAGAGTACACTGGGACTTGAACTCACTGCCACAGGTAAGGTTTAAAACTTGTGGTTTGGGCTGGGAATCCAGTCACTCACAGAGGCTAGCAATACTGAGAATCTTCTGCTTCACCATTTCTCATGGACTGCAGAGCCCAGCAAAGCCCACTAGCGATGCCGAGACCTCAAGTGCAGAGCGTTGAAACAACTCCCCATTTTCTCAGGAACCAGGGAAGCTCCAGCAGTCGTCACCGGCTCCCACGGCTGGAGGCCTGCCAGTGCCTTGCGCTCTTGGCGTCCAAGAGCTGTGACTGACTCTGACTTTACTACTGTAGTGCCTCTCTCTTTACACATGAAGGACTTACACAATCATGAAGGACTTACTCGCAGCGTTCTCCCCCACAGAGGCTTTAGGCAAGCTATTATTTCCTTGCTGATCAAAGTGACATTTGCATGTTCATCTGGCTTGAAAGAGGATCACGGTTCACTATGAGGCACAATCAATTAGGAGAGCTATTTGTCACTGATATTTCTGCCAGAGATTAGCAGTTGCTTGAAACACTGTCAGTGACATAGTTGCTGGACCAGCAGAATTCAGCAACAATACATGCAAAGGAGGTTTGGGGGTCTACGATCTTAGATCCACATTCTTAAGCCTGTTGGGAAACGTTTTGTAGGAGATACATCTCAGGTCTGTAACTGACTACAAATTGTCAAGTTGTTGCAGTAAAAGCAGAAATCAGAGGCTAATTTTCACACTGAAGGACCAGAATCAAGAACGTTTGGAGAACGGATCCACTAAGCGAGGGCCTTGTGCAGCCAGTCGTTGAGATACAGACGTGTTTCTTAAAGAACACCAGCCTCAAGCATTTTAGAGACTTGACATACTGCAATAGTGAACATAAACTAGATACAAATCACCACTCATAATTAATCATAATGGATAAGCCACAAACAAAAGGAACCAGGAAAGCCTGTCTCCATCTGGCATTTCAGCTGTCCCAGTGCAGCTGACAGAGTCCCAGGCAGTATCTTGGTTTTGACACCTGAAAAACTAGGACACCTTCCTCTTTCACCAAAGAAGGACCTTTGTGACTTGTAAGAAGTCACCATGAACCTAAATGTTACCTTGCCAAAGCTGCAAAGTCAGGTTGCAGAGACATAGCGTGCCACAAAAATCCCTGCATAAGAATACCACCAAAAAAGCCAACACCTCTAATCCTCATGAGGTGATGGCTAGCCTAAGACACCTCTTCAAAACTGAAGCCTACGGGAAAGATCTCTTCTCAGCTCCTGGGTAACAGCTCCTAATCTTTCAGAATGCAGGCTGCTGAACCCAAAGCACAGCAGAGCTGCGGCCAAAGAGTTGCAGTTTCTCTACCACACATCAGACAGGAGCGCAGATTTGGCTACCATCACCCAAGCAAGAATCTTTGGAGTCCTGAATCTTCCCCAGAGAAGTGCAGCGTGGTTCCCCCCACGTCTCAGAGGCTGCCTCGCCAGTTTAGGGTGGGTGGAAAAGCGCCAAGTTATAAAGAGGATGTGTAACGAGGGACATGGTATTTCACAGCAATAGCTGAATCCTAGCAGTGAAGAGTGTCTACAGCAGCAACGTAACGTGGAACTACTTTGAGAACTTGATACAAATATTTAAACTCAAATAAAATCCCAGCCTAATTGCAGCAAACAAGCAAAGAGGTCAGCAGCAACTGCTTCGGCCAACACTGCTTTAGGGCAACACTGCTTCAACTTCTGTGAAAACTACTGGTGTAGACACTGCCACCGATGGTATAACTACTGTCAGAGCCTGAAAGACGCTTGCACTCCTGACAAGGAGGAAAGAAGCCAGCAGACAGATATGCTGTGCAAGACAGGACAACGCTTCAGAGCCAGACCACCTCAGTGCACTGGTTCCCAAGTTGGCAGCTGTGAAAACTCCTCTGCAAGGTTTGTTTAACGTCAGAAATCACGGCAGCTTTCCTGAGCTGGCTGATCAGAAATATTCCTTCCGAGCTAGTCAAAAGTATGCCCATTCCCTAAAGGAAAGAAACTCGCACACACAATGCCTATTTGTTTCTTGTTCCTACACAGGGTGTCCCTGGCAATGCTACAGACACTGCAACACACAGGTGACATCACTGTATCACTGGTATGTCACCAGCTGTCAACCGATGACCATCAGAGAAGGTGGCAGGGACCAGAAAAGAAAAGATGGGCCTAGGAAATGGGAAGGATAGCAATGCTAATTTAATCAACCTGCACGCCAAGTCTGATCTCCAAAATAAGCAGAAGTTGTAAACACTGCCTTCTGGTTAGCTGCTTAGGAGTCAAATAGAAGATGGAAGAGTCCAACCCTCACGGATCGGATCAGAGGGGCACAAAGATGCACAACCAGCCTCACAAAGAGTCAAGAAACACAGCTGGACTGAAACTCCAGGTGCGTGCGCCTTCAGTACAGTGAGAGGGTGAGCTGGAACAGGCTGAAGAAGAGATCACTTTGTTCCTCTCCTAGGAAAATAAACCAAAGCACTCATGAACAAGTTGCATTTTCTTTCACCCTCGTTTCAGGGAAACTATTGCAAAAAAAAACAAGCCCTTCAAGAGTGTCTGACCAGCTAGATACAGCAAGCTTTGCGTAGAGAAACCTTATTACACCAGTCCTGAATCCAAACAAGTGAAAGTCCTCTCATTTCACTTTTCTTCTTGGCAGATGAAATTTTTCCACCCTGTTAATTTCTTCCCCAGCTCACACTCTGGAAGGAATCACCTGCCACACCGAAATATAAAACAGATCTGAAATGGCAGCAACATTTGCTGTATTTTATTGTTCTTTGTAAGAACCTGCTCATCAGCACTAGTGTCCTGTAAGGAAGAATTCAAAATGACACAGAACTGCTCTGTTTTGGATGATCCAATTCTGTAACACTCAGAAAACTTCTGTTTTCCCATTGTGATGGACCTTGCTCAAGGGGCTTAACACAAACGATTGTGAACTCACCTGTGTTAACAGCATGAATGCGTTGTCTGCTCGGAGGTTTTTTTTAAGAAACTCCACACAATGAGCTTCAAGGGCTGGAACTGCATATTTTTTAGCTGTGTAAAGCGTTGTCATAACAGTCTCTGGTCCAATCTGAACTTCGTCTGAATAAAGAAATCTGAAAACATGCAAACAAACATTGCTCTGGTGAAGCCAATAAGATAACAGGGTAAAAACCTTTGCAATTCATAAAAACCGTGTTTGTGCTTCTGCCCATCATCCTGGCCCCATTTCCTATACTTGAGAGATTGGAAGGGTTTGCACATCCTTTCCTGACTGACTAGTTTACCAAGGAGAAGCTTTTTTTTTTAAAAAAAAAAAAAAAAACCAAAAAACCAAAACCCCCACACTCCTTACAGTAAAACTTTCAATGAATGAAATAGCTGGGATGTCTGCCGAAGCACCTCGAACTGCCTAGCATCCCACAACCAGTGAGCTGGTTAGCCTGTGACTTAGACTTGGCTACAACAGTCTCCGGCCACATGTACTCCTTAAAATTTTAAAATTAACATTTTTTGGCTGTTCAATTAGACTAAACAAGGACAAAAATTCAATCCTGCCTGCCTACTTCAGAAGAGAAGCTCCATTTCACATACTAATTCCAAAGTGATCAGAAGCACTCAAACACATCCACTGCAGATGAGGTGTTTTATCCATACCCGACTTTCCTCTCATCTCTTTACTTTACATACTGGCCTGTTTTGTTTTATTTTACGTATCTTAAAAGTACAGCACACAAGAGAACTTCAGCATAAAGCAAGAGTTAATTGCAACGAAAAACAAGGACTGCCATGCTGCTAGCAAAGCATCAGCCTTCACTGTTAGGCCAAAACAAGGAAGTACATTCATTCCGCATGGAAAAACAAAGGTCTTCATAGGAAGCCTGACCAAGCCTCCTCATACCCAAACACGCTGATTAGAGACAACAGGAACCGACAGGCTGAGTTCAGTAAAACCAGTTACACGCTTGATGTTACTCCTAATCCCATGCAGAGTTTTTGTTTACTGTTTTTCCTTTAACCAGTCAAGCATTTGCCAACCAGGATCTGAAAAGGCACGAAGCACAGAGGCGTAATACTAAGTGCGTTAACTGGGCTTGGCATTTCTATTTCACAGGATGCTTTGGAAACTCCAGCAATTTCTTCTCCCGCTTTCCTCCGAAGCAACACATTGCGTGGCTGCTGTTCCCAAAGGCTTCATGCAGCAGCAGGGCTCTTCGCGGGACACGCCAGGCAGCGTCCCCATCCGGAGGGACTTGCTGCAGAGCAGCACTGCAGCTCCTGGTCCTCTAGCAAGAGAGGGCCAGGATGCAATTCAGGGAAGCATAAACAGGGGGATTCAGAGGAAGGGAAGCGCTCTCACTGCTGTTGAAAGCAGGCTTTTGTGCTGTTCTACAGCATCTGTTAGTAACAGCATCAAGCCACACGAATCAGCATCAAGGCTCACAAATATATTTTGCACACATCCCTTCACCAGTCCTATTTACACTAAGTAATCTTTTTTTTTTATTACAAGCTTAAAAACACAGTTGCTCTAAAAACAACTAGTTCTATTTATTGCAATGACTATGGTAGTATTTATTTTTGCAACAGTCCAAACAGTATAGCTAAGAGGGATAACAAAAGAGGCTCAAACTGAAAAAGTGTAGTATAAATTTGAAAGAAGATTTAGATTATAACCCCAGACAATTAAAAACATTCTTTGGGTTACCATGAAAATAATAATAATAACGAAGGATCTCTTACACAATTACAGCAGATCTATTAAAGGCCACTAGCCCACAAACACAATCACAATCTAGTGTCCTGAAGGGACTTTCTGCTGAACATTCAGGGTGGGCACTTTGTCCCTTGATAAGCTCCCAATCCTACACGGTCATGGCTTGGGGCAAGCCCAGAGACCTATGTAAGGATCAGCTGCCATTTCAGATCAGTGTTTGGAGGGACTGGTTTTACTCTGGGAAGGTTCATACCACATACTTGGTAAGCTTCCCACTAGAACACAGCACCCACACTTCCTTTGGCACATTTAAGGTCTGAGCATTTTAAAAGCGACAGTTCAATTCCAGATTTAAGCATCTAAGATATCACTGGACCACGTGCACAGCTACTGGAGCATAACTGCAAGGTTTGGAGGCACTGTGATAATCCACACACAACTTCTCCTATACAAGATATCAACATTTCCATTGAAATCCACCTAAACTCATCACTTTAGTCTTTTCAGATGATGGTTCTCTTCCAAAACCATATTGTTTATACAAGTGCTGACACCTCAGCACTGGCAGGGAAACAATATTACTTTGCCTCTAATTCACTCGATATTTTAGCCTCACTAAGTTTTGAAGATAGATACTAGCTCTGCACTCCAGAGATCCACCTGGCTGATAGAGGCAATTAGAGGGATTCCCCATGTGCTGGTTTAAAATGAGCCAAAGGGGAGGGGGGCTAGGGGCTCCCTATTATTTCTGGCCTTTCATTCTAGAGAAGATCAATTTTAAAATCTTCTAACATAGCACAGTCATGACTGAAGCACTTTTTGAACGTAAAGCAAAAAGTGTGCCAAAGCTATATATAGTCATTGTTCTCAATAGGAAGCAAGTGGGGAATGTATCAAGAGCACAGGACTGGAAACCCCTGGAAGTAGGTTACAGAAATCCTATAGAAACGGGACAATAACTTTTCAGCATACATTCAGGATTGCTGCTGGATGTTATACAGCACCAGCCGAGCTTAAAGAAATCAGTGAATAGGATGTTACAGCCCCTTCCTCCTCCTTCTCGCAGCATGCATGCTGTAAATGCAAATTCAAAACCAGCTCTCCGAAAGAGGAATAAAACACGCACAAGGGGAGATACCGCGCGGAATGGCTGACACTGATTTCACACCCTTGCTTACCTGTTATAACTTGCTCATTTGCCTGCAACCTAAATGAGCTCCAAATATTTGTAACCTACAGAGCTTTAAAAGGATTACTTTTCCCCATTTCTCTCAATTAGCGTTTGGATCAAATCAAACTAATTCACAAACGAGAATTTGACAGACGATGTCTGAACAGGTGAGTATCAACTTAACTACAAGGGCCAGCACGTGCACTTATTCCAATTGCTAACCAAACCACCTCCTTATTGCTGCATTTGCATGTGTAACTATATAGAACATACTTACAAAATTATAAACTATCCAGTTTAGTTTTGCCCATACTGCAGATCAGCAGCAGAAGGGTATATTAATTTAACTATTACCAAATCACGGAGCAAGTCAGATATTCTTGTGTAGTAGCTACGCTAGACTTTCGCCCAGGAAAAGAAGGATTTAACACCAGCATTTAAACGCCCTTGAACTGATCAAAGAGGCGTTTTATTTAGAAATTTAACGATCTCCACTCTACAAAATGGTTCACTGCTTTCATTGAAAATATCTTTCTCTCCAATAAATCTGTTCATTCCAGTTATACTGTACATTAGAAGAAGCTTACTTCAGCAGAGCTAGGAAGGCAGCAGGCTCCACATCAGGCAGCTCAATCTCTGTAGAAGTTGTGGCCATTCCACCATTAAACATCGCATCGAAGACTGCGCTGCCCACAGCCAGCACAAACCTAACATTAAAAAACAAACAAGCAAAAAAACCTTATGTTAAACCATACTCACTTTCCAAAAAACGATCCCAGGCTAGTTGCTATTCCCCAAGGAAAGCAAATTGTTCTTGTCTTAAAGCAAAAAAAGTTTTGCAACAGAAGGGAGTGTCAGGCTTTCTGTTCATTTACTGCAAAAACACCAAAGTTGCAAGCAACTTCATTTTGAGCCCTGTATACAACATAGTAATGCTTTCCCAAAGACAACATTTTGTGTGTCATGGAAGGGTATACACGCGGCTGCTTTGCAAAGTCCTTGTAGAAGCCTGCGGACCATTCATGAGGTTGAGAAGCTAAGGAACAACAAAGTTAAGGAATTCAAGTTCTTCCAGTGAACAGAGCCCAAGTCTTGGTGCAATTCCCTACAGTCACATACTGAAAACACTTCAGGAAAACTTGTCACTACACACTACCCTTCCTCCTCCCTTCTCCCCACACACCAGGAAGACATCCTTGGTGACAGCAGAGCAAGATCAAAGGATGCAAACTGCACCGGCAGCATCGCTGGCAGCTGCGGACACCAGCACCTCCTGCAGCACCCAGCCCAGGAGCTGCCTTCCCCCAGCATGCTGCTGTCTCCTTCCACGCAAAACTTGCTTCAGGCTTAGCCTAGAAGGCAGAGAAAACCTCACTCAAAGCAAACTAGCACTGCTAGGTGCACACAAACCCTTTTTGCACTGCTGTGAGTTTACACGGTAATTAACGGCGAGAAGCTGTTATCGGCCCTAAAGAAACAGGAAGCAAGAATTCCTAGAGACCAGGTTTGAGACTGCAAATAATATTCCAGTGCTGTCATGTAAACAAGATGATTTTGCTCACTGATAAACACCAACTCCTATTTTAAGAGGAGGCACAGACCTGGGCTGCTGAGAGGCCTGTGTATATTTAAGCTGCTGTACCTGCCTTATGCCTTAGAAAAGCCATTTTGAGAACTTTCATTGTTTGAAAATGCAGAGACGAGTTTTCCTCCAGTAAAGCAATCTTGTTCCTGGTGTCTGCAATCAAGCAGCTCCCTGAAGTTAAATATAGCACAGGCCACAAAGGTCACAGCTCAGCACCGTGGGGAAGCAGAGGAGACCACGCTGCAGAAGCAATTACTGCAACCACTTCTCCAACTGACTGTAAAAAGGAAGAAGATGGAAAAATTCAGGGGCTCTTGCTGCAGCGGAGTTTGATGCACACTTCGACAGAAAGAAGCATCAAGAAGCGCAGGCAGAAAACCATACGGGACAGAAGGTACGAGACAGAAACCTTCAGCACTCAGACCCCAAGGAAAGCCCATCACTAAAGGGGAATTTCAGTTAGATTTCGCTGCAGCAGGAAATGACACAGAAGTCTTTCTGTTTTCCTTTTAAACAAAATGTTTCATTTTCCTCACTTTTCACTTCCCTCCCATCCAGAGGAGGCCTTCCACAGACACAATAGAGCAAAGTACCAAGGATGTGCCAGGCTTGTTTGCTGTGATGGACTGTTTGGCTGACAAGCCGTGCTGTATTGTTTCTGATCGGTTAAGAGAGCTAGGGACAAACCACAGTGGTTAAAAAAAAAAAAGTATACACATGCGTATTTTTGTCAAACAATTCTGAAGAAAAATGTCAAGAACAAATGAAAAACCTTGTTCACAATACTAGAATAGCCAGATGAAACAAAAATCCCTGTTCCTACAAAAGCAGTGACAGCGGCAAGACAATCGCAGGCATTATTTGCTACTACAAATTAACATAAATTAATTGCACTCTAAAATTTTCATTCTCACAGCTAGCACAGTATATATCCTCAATGAGCAGACAGCCTTCAGAAGCAATTTGAAAAGGGCATGAATTTAAAAAAAAAAAAAACCTCAAAATTTTGCTTCTATTTCACTCAGGGACAAGCAAGCTCGATTTTTTTAAACTGCTGAGCCCTAAAGCGATCCCAGTAAGCGCCAGAGATAAACACAGGACTCCAAATTTTAAGTTCCCTTAAAACATTAGGGGAATACAACTAATGTAAGAAAATCCTTCTCTCTTCATGATGTCTTCTTACTCTTGCTAAAAAGATCACTTAAAGCCATTCCAAAGACACTCCAGGAAAAGCAGGGATGTGCACCGTTTCTTCTACACAGTCCAACAGTTTTCCCCAACCGCTCAGGTCTGCAAAAGGAAGAGCTGGGGTTTGTTTCAGACGGGAGAAACACAACTAGTAAGCCAAAGTGGCAGAGTAATAGGGCTGTCTTTTTGTTTTCCCCTCCCATTTTCTGAAGCAATCTAGCGACCAGCACAGAGCAAGCCTCTCTCCTAACCCCAAGGAGCACTGCCCGATGCAAACCTGCAACTCTGAAACGGGAAATGCAGGTACCCTAAGCTCAGCATAGTGACCCACCTTTGTCAGAGGAAGAGTTCAAACAGGGTTATTTTTAAACAATGGTATGGTGACCAATATAAAGCAGACTACCGAAGAAAAGATGCAGAGAAATGAGCAGAAGCAGAGCAAAAAAACTAAGAAAACAAGACTTGATTTCTCATCATTCCCTCTGCATGTGTAAGAATCAAAGTGAAGTGACTTTCGGCAATAAGTCACAGGAACTTCCGTGAGGTTAGTAACTTGATTTGTCTTCACGAGGATGCAAAGTTGACTTCCAAGGCTTTTGAAGGTCTGCAAGAAAATGTCTTTCATTATGCTACTTATAGCTTCCTACCCACCAATCTTCACTGCTTCCTTGTTCACCTTGGCATCTCCACCTGTCACATAGTTTAATTTGTATACCCAACAGTCCTGCTCCCTTTCTAGGCACTATGGTAATACCAATAATAAAATAAACCACTCGAGAACCATGACTATTCCACCACTGCATACCACCTCCCTCCTCCATCCGCTCCACTGCGGAGAAATCTTAAAATATCTATTCCAGAAGAGCTGGCACAGGAACAGAGCAACACGTGATGTGCTGGAGCTCGGTGAAACCGTAGTGACAAGAAGCTAATGAACAATGATCGTTTGCTTGCTGCATCCTTCCAGCGCAAAGACTAGAGACACCAGGTGGAGCGAGCAGGAGGCAGGTTCAAAAACCCCCAGGAGAAGCCCTTCACACGCAACCCCAGGAGGTTGTGCCACTGGGACACCTCGCCACATGACGCTGCAGGTACTACAAGTTAATGCGCATCCAAGAAAAGACAGGATGAGCTCAGAAAAGAGATGCCTGGAAACAGCAACCAAAAAGCTACTCAGCCTGTCCCCAAGCTGCAGATCTCCCAGGCTGGAGTATACACAGGGGTTCATCACCACATGCTTGCCCTGTTCCTTTTTGGGCCATGTTTTCTGGCCAATTAACAAGCCTAGTTATCACACCCATGCAGCTCCAGGCTGAGGGGGCTTAGGTGTTTCTAATCTCATCGATGTTGTGCTCAATGAAGCAGATCTGGAAAAAGACAAAAAAACCCTTCCCTCTTACTGCTGGGCCTAATTAACGCATTGACCTTGGCCACGTTAGCATCCTGAAGCTTTGAAGCAGCCTGCTTGGTCCAGCATTTGTTAGCCTTGGCATAAAAAAAATCACCAAACTTAAGGCCATTCCATCTTCTTCATGGCTGATTCAGCTACAAGAGGGAATGAGCTCACAGTGCAGAGATTGAGCTTGCTCCAGGGTAGGAAAGCAACTTCTGCCAGGTCTGGAGCCTCCTGAAGGTGGAAAAACATCCGATCTTCTCAGGGCTGCAGAAGAACCTTCAGTTGAACCCAGCACAGCCACTTACGCCATTTATCTACAAATAGGGCTTTCACATACAAAATTTATGTTTGCTCTTAGTTGCTACAAGAGGTATCTATTGTCTGCTTCTATGGCTTTATATAAACTGCTGAACTTGCCAGACTCTCCCAGAAACACACCTGAACCTACAGCTATGTCACCCTCAGAAACCTCCACCCTGAACCACCACCACGATGTGTGGAGACCATCGCCTGCGATTACTCGGCATATATGCCATTTAACTACCTCAACCTACAAATACTCCACCTCTGCTCTCTCCTGAGGAGCCCGACCAGGCAGCAGCCGCACTGTCACCTCCAGCAGGACTGCAACTCTCAGATCAGTTGTGCTAACCAGCCTGCTGCCAGAGCTGGCCATTTCTAACGCACCACGCAGCCCTACCAAAGATGACAAGACATTGCAGACCACTCCTCAAAGCGCTCCTACCATCCAAGAACCCTATTTAGGATACGCTACGCTTTATACCTGGCCCAGTCTGAAAATTAACACAATAAAACTAGACTGTAGAAATAGTTACCTGTTAACTGTGCACTGTTTCAAACACCTGACAACAAAGTATGAACATTTGCCCTTGGTCGCTGAAGCGACACAGTGCCTCTCAAATTAAATTCATGGCTGCTTTGCAACTCAATTCCAGCGCAAAATATCTTCTGCTGTCAGGCTGCTGTGGGAGAACTGAGCACAGAAGGGGTCTGGGTGGTTTTAATTTAAGCTCTCTGTATCAGAAATAACCATGGTACTTCATGAATCACCAGGATATCCCAACTGTAATATCATACAGGCAAGTTTTAGTAAAATCTATATAATCCGCAAGTGGGATGTCACAGCATGACATGCTCTAGTCTATCTTTACCACCCAGAGCACCAGATGGATTTCAGAGCAATTAAGCAGCATTTCACTTTGGGGCTATTTTTTTTTTTTTAAAGCTTCATTTATTTTCCATTTATTTCTGGGCTGAACATTGCCCCTCCCCACCTACGAAGCCTACTTCTCAGGACAGGAGCAAGCTTACTCAAATACTAATTAAGCTCCAGATTATAAAAGAACAGAACTGATACCCTGAACGCTCAAACTAGCCTAGAACAAGTATGTTTCGTTTGGGAAGCGAGAGAAAAAGGGAAATCTGAAGGGGCATCCTCCAGGAGCATGAGCATGGATGAGAAAAGCAATAGTTTGAAATAGTTTGGAGCGAGGCTCCCTTTGCCAAGCAGCACTTCTAAGTACGCCAACAAGCCTTCCCCCACCCCAATTAAAGCAGGTCCCGTCTTTGAGCAAGAGGCTCTTGCGTTCGCTGCGGTACAGCCAAGCAGCCTAGGAGACGCTTCCCGGAGCAGTGGGTTGCGAGCGGCACGCGTTGATTCACCGGAGCTGCCCCAAAGAGCAGCCGAACGTCAATCAGCCACATCGGTTTTGCATTATCCAGGTGGAGGCAATTCCCATCTTCTCAGCACAAGCAGCTCAGAGCTGCAAACTCTTAAATGGCAGCTCAGCCTTAAATGTTAACCTCGACTGGTTACCTCATGCCCAGATGTCATTCTCAACACAGCTTTTCCAGAATCATGGCATTTGTTTTATAGCAGAGGATTATACCCCAAAACACAGGGCTTCAGAAAAGATTTAATAAAGGTTATTTTTAAAAGAAAGTGCTGTGGCAGAAATTTAGTTTCTCAAATCCTTGCTTTTTCCACCCCCAGTGCTCTCACTGATCCCTATTTCTGTCAGCAGGGATCAGGCAGTCTTGGAGACTATTCCTCCACTACCCACAAAACCAAGGATTGCTTCCAAGCGAGATCCAAGGATTAGGCTTCCCCCCCCCCCCCCCAACTATGCTTGTCCTCGTTGCACCTACCCTTCAGGGAAAACACTCTCAGCCAAAAGCTGGAGCCCATCACCTGGGCTGGTAAACCGCAAGAAGAAACACAACGTTGATCCAATGGCTGGGAGAGATTTGAGGCGACAGCGACTGACCACGCCAAGGGGCAGAGTCACCTCCCAACACCTCAAACACCAAACCGGGGGGACCCGGGCCCAGACCCCGGCACTGCCCGGCTCCCTCCGTCCCACCAGGGCACCCGAGGCCGAAGCGGAGCTGGGCCCCGCCGAGGCCGGCACGTCCCCCCGAGCTTGGCCGCTCCCGACGGCGGATAAAACGCGGGGTGAAGCTACCCGACCCCCCCTTTCTCCCTTCACGAGGGAGGCACAGAACCGCCAACCCCGTATCCCCCCTCGGCGGGGCGCATCACCCCCTGCGGGTGCAGGGGACCCCCGACGCCCCACAGCAAACCCCGCACCCGGCCCACGGCCTGTCCCGAGGCCCAGGAGCCCCGACCACCTCGCAGGGCCCCCAGCACGGCCGACGGGCCACCCCCCCAGGGCCCGGCCAGGCCGCCACAGGGCCCGGGGCACCACCACGGTCCGCGTGTGCCCCGCAGCCCACCCCGGCCACCCGGGTCCCCATGCGTGGGGCACCCCACGCTCCCGCCCCCCCCTCCCCGGCCCACCTGTGCGCCGGGATGCGCTGCGAGCCGCGGCCCTTCCCCACCAGGAAGTGCACGTCGCTGAGCACCTCGTTGTTGAAGAGGAAGGCGAAACGCTCCTGCACCGTCGGCTTCGTCGCCTGCCAGTTATAGACCGGCTCCCGCTGCAGCGCCCCGCCGGGGCCGCCCGCCCCCCCGGCGGCCCCCGCCGCCCCCGCAGCCGCCGCCGCCGCCGGGCCCCCCGCGCCGCCGCCGCTCGCCGCCGGGTTGGCAGCGCCGCACTGGTTGTAGGTGAGGCCGGGAGGCGACGGGGGGGCGCCGTTGGTGCAGGCGGCGGCGGCCGCGGCGCCGTTGCCCGGCGGCGGTGGCGGCGGCTGCGGGCAGGAGGAGGAGAGGCCCCCGGGGCCCCCGCCGCTCCCACCGGCCGCCATCTTGTGCGGCGGAGGCGCAGGAGCGGGCGGCGCGGGGCGGCGCTGCAGCAGCACCAGCACCAGGAGCGGCGGGCGGGACACGGCGGCGGCGGGCGGGAGGGGGGCGGCGATGGCGGTAGGGCGGGCGGCGCCCCGGCGGCTGCTGCTGCTGCCGCTGCCGGTGCTGCTGGTGCTGATGCAGAGAGCCGGGCAGCAGCGGCGCATGGGGCACGGCGCGGCGCCACCGCCGGCCGGGCCAGGGGGGAGCAGCGGCGGGGCGGGGAGAAAGCGTGGGGCGGCGGGCGGGCGGGGCCGGGGTGCGGGGCCGTGACAGGAGCGGGGCGATCCCTGATGGGAAAGAGGGGCCATCTCTGAGGAGCAAGAGGGACGATCCTTGAGGGGCAGTTTTGGGGGTTAAGGGGCCGATCCCCTGAGGAGCAGTGGCGGGGGAGGGGTGAGGGGAGCAATCCCTGAGGGGCAGTTTTAGGGATGAGGGGGCCATCCCGTGAGGGATGTCATTCTGGGGAGGATGGGGGGGACACCCAGAGAGCAATTGGTGGAGGGATAAGGCATAAGTGAGCGATTCATGGAGGGGAGGTTGGGAGTTACGGGGCTGAAGGGGGTCAGTGAGGAGCGAGGGGGGTTTGGTGGGTGGGTGGGGGTGAAGGGGGTAGCCCTGTGGGGGTGGCAGGCGAGAGGGGATGTGGAGGGAACAAGGGTTGTTCCTTTCCTGCTCTCACAAACCTGCCTTTCCTCTAAAGCAGAGACCCAAGCCTCCGCCATCCCCAAGACACCCTGCTTTGTGCCCAGCAATTCCTCAGAATAATTAGCTCGGAGTTACGGGCCGCCACCGCTGACACCAGGCCCGGAGCACCACGTCACCAGGAGCAGCGCGGGTATCACCCTGCACGTACCGGGGAGCCGCAGTTCTCCTCAGGGACAGGCTGATCCGCAGCGGCCCAATCCCTCACCTGGTCGTGCCCTGCTGCGGCCGAGATCCCAGAAGGGCATGCTGGCCAGCAGGTCCCCACCAGTGACCATCTCCTTGCCAGCCAGCATGAGGTGGAAAATGGTGTGGGGGGCAGGAGGACTCTGAAAAGCAGAAGGTTAATTAAGAGGCTGTGCCACTGCCTTGCTGTGGTCTCAATAACTGAACCGTTGCAGTGATTTATTCCTCATGGGGTAATTACATTCCCCCTTTCTCTGTTATCCGTCCCCTGATCTGCGTTCAGCTCTTGGAGGGGCACGCACATGCATTTGGGAGCAAACGTGTGGTCCTCGATTCGACGTGTTCAGAGAGCAGATGTCCTGCCTGCCCCTTCTGCTTTCTGTGCCTTTGCGTTACAGTTTCTGTAATACGTGAAGACATGCTACTTATATTGATTCAAAGCTTCCAGGCCCTTGCATAGCTCAGGGATCTCACCGATTAACTATCAAGGCCAGATGCTGCAGTGCACATCGCAGCGGGTGTTGTTACACCACTAATTTTGATCGAGAGCTTCCGACCTTGGTTTGTATCATGTTGCCAAATACCTATTTCTGCTGCCTTATGTGCTGGCAGGTTTCTGCTGCATTTTTTTAAAGCTGTGTTATGCTTCACATGGATGAGTTTGGGAAACTCCTGTAGCCACAGCTATGCGGAGTTCACAGCTGGCTGTCCTGATAGTCCCTTCTGGCATCTGGTCTGTGCCTGCAGGAATGAGTAGGAGCTGTTAGAGGGAGAGTGCTTTTTCCTGTGAAATCTTTGGTATATTAATAATAACCAAGCATTAAATACATGCGTATTCTAATTTAAAAACACTGCATCCTTTTGTCATTCATGCTATTTGCTTAGCACATCACACAGACTGCTTTGCTGGCTGAGCTGCTTCCATGCATTTCAGCGTCACTTTTTTTTTTAACTCATAAACGTACTGTCTGGATGCCTGCCCGGTCCCTGCTCAGTCCTGTTTGGCTTTCGGATGCTTCATTCGGGTCATAAACATTAGAGGGAGCTAAAGACTGCTGTGTGTGCCCAGCTGAGTGGCTGGAGGGATGGACATTTCTGGTGGGCATCAGCGAGTTGGTCCCGCAGCCCTTCAGCTCCAGGAGTGCTACCGGGAGGGTCACCAAGAGCCCCCTGCCCTGCCCGGGTGGTGCGTGAACGTCCAGCCCAGCCCATGCTGCTGGGGATGGCTGAAGCTTCTCCACTGTAGAGTTCCCTGCTCCCAGATCCCAGCAAATCCACAGCTAGGCCTTCCTTGGGAAACACTGGTGTCTCTGAGGGCTTGGTGTGCCTGTCAGGGAGGATGCTGCTTCTCTGTCACGCGGGGAGGGGATTCCGTGCCCACCAGTGGTACCGCGCTGGCGATCCTTCACGTTCGACGCCGATCTCCCCGGCACCACCACCCTTCTCTGTGCCTTACTCACCGTGCTGGCCCTGCCGCAGCTCATTAGACAGGTCTTATTTGTTTGGCACGTGATGAACTAAACAAGGATGATTCGTGTTGTGGCAGTAGCCAGAGGCTCAACTCAGGACCAGCATAAAGAAACCCAGCTACAGGAATAAGAAGGGATAATATGGATAGCACAGAAATCCTCGTGGGACACTGTCGCCTTGGTTCTGTGGGATGGGACGAGGTGTTTGCTACAGTGTCCCCGGAGCAAAGCAGCAGCGATTAGCAGCGTATTAGACAAAAGAAATACAGTCAAAGAATAGTACCATATGGGAGACTTTACCATCCCAAAAATAAATCTGAGAACAAACGCTCCTAAAAATGGCACAGCGCCGTTGTTTCTGGATCTGATAGCCAACAGATTTCTTCACAAATAATGCACTCGGCAAAAGGCAGCACTATTTTACGTGAGGTAATCGCAAGATGATAAAACGCTTAACCACAGTAATAACTCTGGGTGGAGGAATCGTTGTGATTCAGATGGTGTTTGATGAAGGCTGACCAAATACAGGTCTGGAAATAAAGGGTCTCGGTTGCACAAGGGCGAGCTACAAGCAGCTGGAATGAAACCGGTGGGACCAGAGTGCTCAGACTTCGATGGCAGAGGACACCTGGCCTTTCTTTACCTTTTAGAGGCAAAAAAACCCCAAACATTTGGAATACGTATTCCAAGCGAAAGACAGGAATGTGGAGGTAGCTCTTACCTGGCTGAGCAGCTCATCTCAAAGGAGTTATAAGACAAAAACGAAGCTCTGAGGCAAAGACAGACATATCTTGGGTGTTAGCCAGAGGAGGGCTAAAGTGGGACTTGCCCAGCCCCGTGCTTTAGCAACAAGCCTTTGTTTAAACCTTCAGCCAGGTGAGAAGATGAATCACAAGGCCCATGACCCACTCCAGCCATGGGCAGCGGCGGAGTCTCAAGGAGCACGGCTGGCGATGCTCTCCCGGGCTTCGGAAAAACCTGACGCCGCTCCTGCTGATTGACCGTAGTTCCCAACGCCTGTGCAGTTCCACCTGGAGCTGAAATCCTGTGGAAAAGCTGAATCTGTGCCCCATGGCTCTCCAAAAGCTGCACTTCACCGTCTGAGCCCACAAACACAAGACTGACTGAGGCCTTTTCCAGCTGGTGGAGGAGAGACGGCCATGCGGTGCTCGTGCCACCAAGGCTCGTCCTGGTGCGGAGAGACTGGCCCACCACAGGGCATTCAGGTGCGGTGACTGCAGGCAGCGCGGGCAGGGCCAGACCCCGGGGTTTGCCAGGGTGCGCGTTGCTCCCTGAGATGGCCACAGAGGGAGAACCTGCACATCTACATGCCGATCACAAAATGACACCAAAATGGCATGTTCTACCAAAAAAAACCCCAAACCCTGATTTGGTTCGTTTTGGTTGCCTGGACAGAAGTGGTGATTCACTGCAAAAGGCACAATGGTTCTTTCTTTCTCTGCTCCATCCTGAAAACAATTTAAAAGCACAAAAAGGAAAAAAAATGAAACCTTTTTCTGCTCCTAAACAGCCCTTCACGTCTTCCTCTCTGCATGTCCAATGTGGTTTTGGGGCTCACTGACTAGTCTGGGGCTGAGGGAATGCATGTTCCTCACTTCAGGATTATTTTTTTTTCAAGCAGATAGTGAATCAAAACTGGTTAATCACCCAGATTGTCCCCTGTCACCAGTATAGCCAGGCTTAGACCCAAAATACTGAAGACGCTTCGTCCGCCACTCACCCACCCTCCTCAGTGCCCTGTGCCGAAGCCAGGCGCGACTCCACCGGCCACGCAAGCACCGCGGCCGCTCGCATCCGCTCGTGACCCGACGGCTCAATTAAATCCTGAGAACTGGCGCGAGCCATCACGTCACCCAAAGCCCGACTGACCCACTACGTCACCCGGGCCATCCCAGCAGCTCTGCAGTGGCCCCTTCGCTCTTGGGAGCCACCGGGCCAGCGTGGGTGGCATCGCCGTTCCTCCTGCTGCAGGGCTTTTCTCCAATGCAGATCAATGCAGACTTATTTATAGCACCCTTATCTCAGCGGGAAAGCCTATTTTGGGCCGATGCTCAAGCACCAGAGCAGCGCAGGTTATTTTAACCCAATGCTGGTTTATTTTTGGAGCTGCCCTTCTCTGCACGTGCTCTGAGATGGTTTCCATCTACTGGGTGCTTTCTGGGGGTGGTAAAGCCAGGGGCAGGGGGTAAGATGGACCATGTGAAGACATTATAGAGATTAAAACCGAAACCAGCCTCCTCAGCAAAGCTCCCTTTGACACACCATCTGTCTGGGATCCACCCAGCACCTTGGAAGACAGATTGTCTGCAGGATGGGGTAGGAGAGGAAGGGTTTCTGGAGCAGATAGCTGAGGGCTCAAGGACAGGTGAGACAACATGCAAGAGGGAAGGGAGAGCAGGATATGCAAGGGGGGAAGGAAGGGAGAGCAGAATGCTCCTAAAATGTCCAGGGTCACACTGTGGCAGACCCAGGCACAGGAGCAATAGCTTTGTTCATCAGAGCCAGGAACAGCGCAGCAGGATGGGACATGTTCCTTCTCATCCTCTGCACCCAGGGGACCTCAGCCCTGGTCCCAGCGCCGGCCATCCCGGAGCAGCCTGGGAGGGGAGACTCCTGCGGCCGCCCAGCCCGGGTCCAGATGCTGCAGGAAACAGCTGCCCCACTTACCAAGCAGTAAGCACAGACTTCCCAGGAGCGAGTTGCTGTGGGGCTTCCTTGGCTCAGAGCCGCCCTCGCCAGCACGCAGAGCAGGAGCAGCAGCTACTGGTCCATGGCAGAACTCAGCCCCATCCTGAAAAGCTGGGGGTGCCACATATCGGGGTCTGCCAGGATGGGCTGTCCCCACCAGCCATGGTAATGGCATCTGGAGGGCTCACAGTTCCATCCCCCCACAAGGCTGGAAAACTTACTTAGGCCAGAAAATACCTTAAAATACATTAAAAAAAAAATAAAATTTAAAAAAAGTCTTCCCTGCCCACAGAAGAAAGCACAGCAGAGCTCCTGCAGCCCTTCTCCCACATCCTGATCACCAACGTCCAGTCCCTGCTGTGTTCCCAGTCCTCCCCAGTGTCCCAGCACACGCCTGTCCCCCTCTCCACAACCTGACAGAAAAGAGGGAGGGGGAGGAGAAAATGGGCCACGAGTGGCGGGGCGGTGGGCAGCCCCTGTGCCGCTGCCCTGAGCACGGTGCCGCACCGTGACCCTCCAACCCCGCTTTGGGGATGCGGCAGATCACGCTACCCAGCTGGGAAAAGTGAGTCAGGACCTGAGCCGCTGCCAGCCCCCATTCCTGGCATCCGAACCCACCGCCCTGCCGCTCCGGCCATGCCCGGCCGCCATCCCGGCCTCCTGGGGACCGGCAGTGGGCTGAGGAGGAGCTGGTGGAGACGGGCGAGGATGACTGTGGGAAGACCCCTTGGATGGGGCACTGGGGGACTCGCTTCCCTCCCCGCTGCCCACCCCAGTCCTCCATAGCAGCAGGCAACGGCCCCGTGCTGCCCGCCCTGCCCACAGCCACATGCCGGCCACGTAGGTCTCAATGCATTTTTATTAAATTCTTACAAAACAGAATACAAAATTCTGGCATCAACAATTGTTATAAAGGAAAACTTCAATTCAGCTGTATCAGTTCACCTGGTACATACAGTAAAGTGCTTGTTTTTGTGGTTTTTTTTTCCTTTTTGTTTTTTTTTTTCTTTCATTTTCATTTTCCAGCCGTCCCCCGAGCAGAGGCTGCCATTGTACAAACCAACAGTGCGTTAACATGACTCTTGTTGAACCAGCTTTGGCAGTCTTCATCAATTGTAAAGTGGAGAAAGTTTCTCCTGTTTTGATAAAAAAAAGTTAGCTTCACAGTAAACGTTTCTAACCAGTTCTAAGTCGAGTTAGTCAGCTGAAGGAAGGGGGGGGGGGGAAGGGAGGAAGCCAAAATGCTTAAAATTTCCAGCTTAAAAAAAAAAAAAAAAAAGATCTTTTTGAAGTTGGTTTCCAAGACAGATGCTCAATGGGGGGGAAAAGGCTTTCGAGGAGGAAGAAGGGCGTTGGCCAGAGGGGTTAGCTGGTGCTGGACCACGGGTCGGGGAGCATCTGCCTGGAAACCACCCCGGGAGAGGCACTGCCAGCGGGGAGGGGACGTCTGGCCCCGGCACGAGCATCTCCCCAGCCGGCCTGGTGCAATACGGAGCCCTGCACTGCCGAGGCACCCATGGGTGCCCAGCGCCGCCACGAGTCGGGGCTGGAGGTGTTTCAGAGTCGACCCCCCCAGCTCTAGAGGCCTTCAGGATCCTCTCTAAACACACAGACCCTGCCACGCACGCCGCACACAATCTGCTGGGAGCTCGCCATCCTGGCGGCACCAGTGTCCGTCTGTCCCCGTCGTCCCCCCCCCGAGCACCACGCCAGGAGCGCCGGGTCCACGGTCAAACTGAACTCCCGCACTGAAACGCAAAACCAAGCCTGGGCTGAAGAACCCAGCAAAGAGCTCGGACGCTCCCCGGCACATCCATGCCCTCGACGCAAACACCCGCAGCATGTGCGGGCATCCCCAGCCGAGGATGCCCACGCGTCGGCAAAGCGCCCACGGGGACGAGCTCCGCGCAGCACGGGGCGCCCAGGCCACGCGCCAGCCATCAGAAGTGTGTATGTATACATATATATAAAAGAGATAGATCTTACGCGTGGGAAGAGGAGGGAAACTCTGTTTGCCAACAAAAGCACAGGGGACCAAAAAAAAAAAAAAAGTTCAGAGACATCCCCCTGCCGTCCCCTTCCCACAATTTTTTTTTTTTTTTTAAAAAAGGCTGCAGCGTGCAGCGTTAACAATAGCTTTCACAATACCAGCTCAAGGCATCGCGTACTGTACATCATTCAAGTATTTCTTAATATAAGACAACAAGGAATTATCTACAACTGATAAAACAAAATAAGCTATAAAAAGTAACAATGTACAATCAAGGTGGATTTTTCTTTTTTCCTTTAAAGGAGGCCTCTCCGGGGTGTCCCGGTGCCTGGGGCACGGGGGGGGGTCTCCCCTCACCACCACCACCCCACTCCTCCCCACCCTGCTCGGTGGGACCAGGGGCACCCAGGGGAGAGGGCAGATCCCAAGTGTGAGGCGGCTTTGGGGCAGGGGGTGGGCTGCCCTCCCCGACCCACCAACGCCACTCGGCAGCAGAGCCGGGAAAGGCGAGAAAAGATGGTCCCTGCCCCAAACTCCAACACCGGAGATCAGCATCTCCCAAGATAACTCACACACACCTCCCTGAAACATAAAACAACATATATTGCATAGTATTGCTGTCAGCAGTCTTAAAATAAAAAGAATTTTTTTTTTTTTTTTTCTTCTGGAGACAGTGACTGTCTTGAGCTGGAGACCCGGGGAAGTCTCTTCCCCAGCTCAAAGCAAGCTCCCAAAGCCTTCACCTGTGCACACGACGGGCCGAGGCTGCTTTGTCACAATATAAAGCTCAAAGCATTAAAGTGGGAGAGGAGATTGCTAACGAAGGGGACACCCTCCCTCCCGGCGGGACACGCGGATGGCAGCGGGCGCAGCGCGGCGGCATGACCTGCGGCAGGGAGCAGGGGTTCGCTGCTCTGGCTTGGTGCGGGGGGGAGCGTTTCGAGGAGCTGGAGGCCAGCCCGGCTCCGAGCACGGGAGCCACTTGGCCGGACAGATCCAGCCCTGCGCAGCAGAAACCAGCCAAGAGCCTCATCCCGATTCAACACCTCGAGTCCTTCCCCGCGTGCATTCCCTCCCTCCCTTCCCCAAAGCAAGCTCGGAGGAAAGGACAACGCCGTGCAGGCACACGGGCGAACATACGTGAATGCAGACGCACATGCACACGCGTGAACATGCGTGACCACGCGCCCCCAGCTCTCCCCAGCCGCCCAGGCGCTGCTGCCCTGACCCCAAACCTTCGGCCCCACATTCCGAACCCTCCCCAGGCTGCTCCCCCGCGCCGTGTCCCGTGGGTGCTGCCGCCAGCCCGGCCGCTTGCCCGCCGGCGTCCCAGGGCACTGGCCCCCTCCGCGCCCCCAGACCTCCTGCCACGGCAGCCTCGGGGCCAGCCCAAAGCCGCACCAGGTCACACCGCCCTGCAGCGGGTCCCGACGCTCCTTAGGGCAGTGCTGGTGGGGGGGGTGTCCTTCGCTTTCCATAAAGCGCCCCGCTATTCCCAGAGGGGTATTTATTTTTTGGCTGCTCCGGCTGCCCTGGAGACCTCATCCCTCCTTGCACCCCCACGAGGCCACAGCCGCTGGCGAGCCTCCCCCTACGAAAACAGGGGTGCAACACCCAACCCGGCGCAAGAGCACGGCCCCAGATGCCTGTGCATCCCCCCCCCCCGGCTCTGACCTTACCCCCGGGGAGCTGCCAGCCGGAGCGCAGGAGGAAAGGAAGACATTTCTCCGTGCCCTGTAGAGAAGCACAGCTAGCGGTTTAAAACCAACAATAATTAAAAAAAAAAAAGAAAAAAAAGAAAAAAAGGAGGGGGAAAAAAATAGCTTATTCTGGAAGCGGGCTGCCGAGGAGAGAGGGTGGCTCGGTGGGACAGGGTGCTGCTCCCGCGCTGGCACCGTCTCTCCCCGGCTCAAGCGGTTCCCTGCACAACGCCCACCACGTCCCCCCGAAGCGCAGGCAGGGACACCCCCGAGCACAGGACGGAGGGGCTCCCCAACCCTGGGAGATGCCTCTCGGCCCCCCCCAGGAGGGGGGTTTTGTGGGATCTACCCCAACTTTGGAGAAAGCTCCGCAGCTCCGAGGGGAGGGACGAGGTTAAAACGCGACTCCCATTGTTGAAAACGCGACCGAGGGTCTTTTGTTCACAGTATGAAATGAGCTGAAATCGTCAAAGCAGCCGCGGGTACAAAGAGTCCTTTGGTGCTGGGGAGGGGGGGAAATGTCAGAGGAGAAACCAAGAGTCGGGAAACAAAAGTCCGTGTGTCTGTCAGATGTCCTTGAGTGTGCCCTGGGTGAAGCAACCTCACGCTTGATTTAATACCTTAAAAAAAAAAAAAAAAAAAATCTTAAACCCTCCCACCCCCAGACCTACAAGATCAGCAAAACCTTGGAAACCAGCCACAGGGACGAGTCCTGATCTTGTCACTAGCCAGAAACGGTGGGGTTTTGGGGGTGGGGGGGAAGAAAAAGGAAGAAAGAAAGAGGAGGGGGACATGGGGTACAGCAGGTCCAAGGGGCACAGCTCAGGCTTGGTCGGCCACCAGGACCAGCGGGGCCACCAGGTGCTGCCCGGCGGCCACCGCCTTGGCCAGGCTGCTCTTCTGCCGCCGCTTGGCCAGCTTGGACTCGGAGGGGGGGGAGAGCTGCATGGCCCGTGAGGTAGCTTTGATGATGATGGGTCGTGCTTCCTCCTCCGCCTCCTCCTCCTCGTCCTCGTCGCGCCGCGTCAGCTGGCGGTTGACGGCGATGGCCTCGGCGGCGAAGGAGGTGAGCTCTTTGGCACTGCTGTTCCTGCGGGGGAGACGGGGGCTCAGAGTGGGATGTGGGGGGCTGGAGGGAGGTCGAGGGTCAAATATGGGGGTGTCCCCCCCTTGCATGCATGCCACGACGGACCGGTCGGGCACCAAAACCACGGCTCAAACCCAAATCGCGTGCTGCAACCGCTGCCCAGACAGTGAGAGCTGCAGCAGGGCACCCAAAAAGCGGCAAGAGGGGCCAGCAGCCCGCCAGGGAGAGGAACCACGGTTTGGGGGGCTGGGGTGTCCCCCTCCATCCCAGGGTCACCGGCGCTCACCTCTGCAGGATGATGGGGGTCGGCAGGGTGTTGTCCGGGGCGCACTGCAACGAAACGCAGCCGGTCAGAGCCGGGCACCCCGCAGGGGGGTGTCCCCCACCCCGGCTTTTGGGAGCGGAGATGAGGGGGGGGCAGCAGCACTCACCCCCTGCACCCAGGGGTGCTCCAGGACCTGGGCCGCGCTGAGCCGCTTCTTGGCATCTCTCACCAGCAGCTTGGAAATGAGGTCTTTGGCTCCGAAGGAGATGTGCGCCCAGTCCTTATCGGGAAACTCGTACTTCCCCTCCTGGATGCTCTCGAAGAGCATGTTCTGGGGGAGAAATAAAAGGCGCTGAGCTGGGAGCGCTGCCGCCGACCTGGCGGCGGGTTTTGGCGATGCCGGGGTCCCCCGCGCACCTGGCAGGTGTGGCACGCCTCGCCCCGGTCCCAGCCGCAGTCGGAGCCGCAGTGGCCCACGAAGGGGGGGTACCCGCTCAGCATGATGTACAGGATGACGCCCAGGCTCCACAGGTCGCAGCGCTTGTCGTAGATGGTCGCCTCCTCGTTGAAGGCTTCCACCACCTCCGGGGCCATGTACTCGGCGGAGCCGCACTGCGGGGAGAGGCGGGGGTGAGCCTCGGCACGGGGAGCCCAAAGGATGGGGGACCCATGGGGCAGAACCGTGCCGGCCGGGGGGCTGGGGGGGTCCTGACGGAGATATGGAGCTGCACCCCCTGAAATGAAGGAGCAGACACAGCTGCTTCCCGGGTTTGCTCCTGGCAGGGCAGATCACACACCCCCCACCCCCCCCAGGTTTCCCACTGCACCCCACCACGCAGGGGATGCCACGGACCCGCCTCTCCAGGGGCTCACCCATCAGGGGGGCTGCCACCCCTAAAAAAAAGCCTAAAGGGGCGTAACCCCCTCCCGGACACCCCCCCTCCCCGCGGGGCAACGCTGTCACCCAACCGGCTCAGCACCGCAGCGTCCGCCCCGTCGCCTGGGAGCGGCCGCAAAACACTGCGGGCAGGCGGTGGGACCGAGCCTGCTCTGCCTGTTCCCCTGCCTGTTCCCCTGCCTGTTCCCCTGCCTGACGCAGGTGCTGTGCCCGGAGCAGGCGCAGGATCCGGTGCCGGAGGAGTTAACCCCGATGCAGGGAGAGGCGAGAGCGGCCTGTTCCCCTATGGCTCCCGGGACTCTGGGGCTTTCCAGCGCACGTGACCCGCAGCCCACACGGGCCTCGTGACCAGCGGAGAAAAAAAGCTGCAGCCAGCAGATAATCACCCTAACGAGAGGCCTCAACAGTCCCAGCAGCTGATGCCACCAAAGGGAAAAAAAAAAAAACCCCACCCCAAACAGCACCTTGCAGCTGCCCCCCCACCTCTCCCCCCCGTGTCCCCCCCCCATCGCTGAGAACAGGGAAACTCGGGACACCTCAGAAATTCAGCCCCTGCCCCAGGAGGAGGGTAAATGCAGAGGAACGAGGTGGGCAGAGTGTTTTGGCCCCCACCTCTGCTGTTGTGCACCCCGCGTCGGTCAGGCTCTGCCCTCCCTGGCACATGAGCGCCCCAAAAACACGGGGGTGCAGGGCAACGCCCTGCGTGGAGGGCCCTGCTGCTGGCGATAGGAAAAGCAGGGCTTTGGGGGGGGGGGGCAGGCTCAGCGTCCCCCCTGCAGGGTGGGATGGCTTCTTGCAACATTGGGGTCACCCTGGAAGCTTTTGGGGTGTCCACCCTGCCCGGTCTGCATCCTGCAGCGGGGGGGGGGGGGGGGGGGTCCCAGCCCCCTCTCTCCAGGACCGGGGGAATCACGGTGGCCCCCCCAGCTTCTCGCCTGACCCACTTCTCCCCGTGAGCGCCAGCCTCCGCGCAGCCGCCTCCACCGGGGCTGGCTGTTGCTAAGGCTCGCGGCAGCCCGGGCTGCGTGCCAGCCCCCCCCGCGCCGCCCGGCCCCCCCAGCATTATGTAACCGCATCTTGCCCGCTGCCGCGGAGGGGAGGGGGGGGAACGCAGCATCAGCAATGGGAGCAACAAGCGGGGGGGGGTGACCACACACAGCCCCATCCCCAAAGCCTGTCAGCCCGGGGGGAGCCCCTATAGCCAGTCGCCCCCCCTCCCAGCCCCAGCGTTCGCGTGCTTACCGGGGTGAGCAGCTCCGGGGTGGAAATGGGGGAGCAATCGCCGTTGAGTTTGATGCCGCTTCCCAGGTCAAAGTCGCAGATCTTCACCGGGGAGACCTGGGGGGGTGGGAAAGGAGCAGCCAGTGACCCCCCAGCGGCCCCCGGGGACCCTCGGCCCCGCTTTCGCAGCCCAGCTGCTCGCTACCGCCTGGTCCTTCCATGCTTCACACCACCCGCTGCGCTGGCATCCCCGTGGGGACCTGCACCCCCCTCCCACGGCAGCACCCCCACGCCCACCCCAGCTGCTCCCACTCACCTGGTCCGGGCTCTCACACAGGATATTTTCGGGTTTCAGATCCCTGTGCGCGATTCCTGGCGGGAGAAGAGACGATGAGGGGAAAAATTCCTGCCCCCCTACAAGACCTCCGTGGCAAAACGTCTGGGGGTGGCAGAGTGACCCCTCCCTCCCTCCCTCACCCAAATCACCACCCGCGTCGTGGCGAAAAAAATTGCTGCTGGCCCTGAGCACCGGCCGAACCAGAGGAACAGGCTCAGCACCACGAAAAGCCTCGTGATGCAGCTGGGCCTGACCCTGCGTGCCCGGGGCCAGTGCTGTCCCCTGGGCAGGAGGATCCAGGGAGGCAGCACCCCCCCCCGGGGAGGGCACAGCAGCACCCTGGGGAGGCAGCACCCCCGCACCCACCCCCCCCCTGGAGGGCACAGTGGCACCCCGGGGTGTTCCAGCTCACCTTTGTTGTGCAAAAAGTGCAGGGCGCTGGCGATATCCTGCACCACCACGCTGGCCTCCAGCTCGTTGAAGTGGCGTCTCCGGTGGATGTGGGTCAGGATGGAGCCTGCGGCCGGGCGAGAGCAGAGCGGGGGCTCACGGGGGGGTCCCACCACCCTGCCTCCCCCCGCCCTGGCGTCACACTCACCTCCTCTCATCTTCTCGAACACCAGGTAAAACCTCTCCTCCTCCTCGAAGAACTCGATCAGCTCCAGGACGTTCCTGCAGGGACAGCGGCATCAGCCCAGCATCCCCCCAAAAACCTCCTGGGGTCCCCCCTCCCCGCAGCCTCCCGCACCCCCAGCCAGGACGGGTCCCCGAGGGGGACGTGGGAGGGGAAAATTGGGTTTCCAGTGATTGAAACCACCCGGCTGGGGCCCCCCAGCCACATTCCAGGGGGGAGAGGGACTGTCGGCGCCCAGCTCCGCTCCCTAATTGCTCGCAGACCCTCCTGGCTCGCTCGCCCCTCTCCACCAACAGCCCCGCTCAGCAGCTTTCCGTGGCGGGTGGCAAACGCCGCCGCTGCAGCTCGGCTCGCCCCTCAACGCCCCTCCAACTTGGCCGCCGCGACCCCTCGTTGTCACGGCAAACCACTTAACGGCGCCTCAAGATGCTCCGGGAGAGACCAAGGGGAGGGAGTGCCACACCGGAGGGCTGCCTGGCTGAAGCCCATGGGTGTCTCGAGCGCCAGCCCGGTCTCAGCCCACTCCCCATACCCCTGGGGTGGGGGGCGCTGGCTGCCCCGTGGTACCTGTGTCCCTGGCACTGATAGAGCATCTCCACCTCCCGGAAGACCCTGCTGCGGATGTGTCCCAGGCGCTTCTCGATGATCTGAAATGTGAAGCGGGGAGAGCTCAGGGAGAGACGTCGCTGTTGGGGCGGGGGGGACGAGGGGGGGAGGCTGGGGCCAGAAACTGCTGCACCCCCTCCCAGCTGGCGCTGGGGACCCCCGGGGCTGGGAGGAGGCAGGCGGGGGGTGCCCGAAGGGGTTAAGGCAGCAGAACAGGCTGTTCCCGGCGGCGGTGCCAAGCCGCTCCCTCCCGGGGCCGTGGCCAAGGCGAGGTCCATGTGACACCGCCGAGCCCCGGTGGGTGCTGGCACAGCGGGCGCCCAGCGGATACGCCACGGGGTGGGCAGGGGGTCCCCACCCACAGCCTCGCGGGGGGAGAGCTAGGTGCTCCCACTGTCCCCAGCCCTTCGGGACACACGGAGCCCCCCCACCGCCACTCTGCCTCAGTTTCCCCAGCGGGGCACCCAAAGGCGCCCCTGGGGCAATGGGGGAAGCCAAGATCCCCTTGAATCATGGTTGCATTATGATACGGGGCCCATCCCAGCCCCCTCCCACCGTGGCTGGGAGCGTGGGGCCACGGGACTACCATCGCCAACCCCAAAAGCGATCGGCTCGTCTCAACCCCCTCCAGCACCCATGTGCGCGCAGGGCCATAGAGACTTCCCCGGGGCGAGCAAGAGCTGGCCATCCTGCCGGCACCGCACGCCCCTGCTTGCCCCAAGTCCCCAGACGCGTCGTAAGCATTAATTTAATCTCCCATCTGCCCTAATTTACAGGGAGAGGAGTGTGGCTAAGGGGGTTGACCAAGGTCCCAGAGCCAGGCAGTGGCAGAGGACGATGCGCCACCTGCACGGCCCAGCCCTGCCGCGCTCCTGCCCCTCTCCTTCCCCTCCAGCCCGCGAAACCAGCGTTCTGTGCCAGCACCGGGTGGTCGCAGGAGCTGGGAGAGCCCGAGAGGCGGAGGGCAGAAAGGGAAACTGAGGCAGGGGGTGGGAGGGAACCAGGCCCGCAGTCCCGAGCGGCAGAGCTTTACCTTCACCGCGTACTCCTTGTTGGTGATGAGGTTAACGCAGGACTGGACTCTGGCGTGGGCCCCTTCTCCCAGCACCTCCTCCTGCAGCTGGTAAACATCTGGCAGGGGAGAGGTCACCTGAGCTGCCAGCCCCAGCGCACCACGGACACCACAGCCGTCCCCTCTCCCTGAGCTGTCCCCAAGCCTGGGGACACCGGGAGGGCCTCGGCCCTGCCCCAGGCCAGGGGGGACCCCCGGGCAGCCCCGCTCACCTTCAAACCTGCCAGAGAAGCTGTCGGTGGCTCTGCAGCGCTTCTTCTTCTTGTTCCTTTTCTTGGCGTCAGGGATGTCGATGGGTTGACTTGAAGGCATGTCTGTGCCGGAGCAAAGCCGCTGGCGTGAGTCACCCCCATCCGCCCCGCACTCCCCCAGCATCGCCACCCCCGGGGCACCCCCCCAAAGTCTTCGGGGCAGGGCAAAGGACCGACATCCCAGAGGCGAGGATGGGAGGAGACCCCCCGGGACGCAACCCCGAGGGAGGGCGCCCGCGGCTCACCGGGACGGGGCGGGCACTCGAAGTTGAAGACCGGCTCCAGGTGGTTGGACTGGTCGAACTCCAGGTCGAAGGGGTTTTGTCCCTGCGGGGGCCAAGAACAGGAGTGAGATGGCAGCCGCCGGATCAGCCGCCACCAGCCGCCCCGTACGGACACGGAGCCCGGCATGCTCCTGGCCTTGGCAAACGCTGCGCTCGCCCGCCCCGCCGGTGCGGGACACCGGCTCACTGCGCTGCTGCCAAAGGGGCATGGTGGAGCCGCAGGCAGAGCCACGGGAGGAGGAAGAGGAGGAGGAGGAAGGGCTTGACCACATCTCCTGATGGTGACGGTGCTGTGGGGTCATGTCTCCACGCCAGCAGCCCCGGGCCAGCACGCGGGGGGTGACGAGAGGGGCTGGGGTCACTCGCACCAACCCAACCCCAAATCTCCACCCAGGCCTGAAGTACAGCTGGGGGGGGGGGGGGGGGGGGAAGCCATGGGGCAGGATGTGCTCCAGAACCACCGCGCCACGGCCTCCCGGCTCCCCGCAAGGTCACAGCGTGCCAAAGCCTGCTCAGCCCCACGCCGGTGAACGTCGTGCCCGTCGGGCTGCGAGACCCCTGTGACCTGCCAGGATCGGGCCCCACCCCAAACCCTCCCTGCGCCCCAGATCGGTGAAGGGTGTGAGAACTGCCGCCTCCCCCATCCCAAACCCCAGCAGCTCCAGTCCCAGCGCCCCGAAGGGGACACCAGCCCCCTCTGCCCCCCAGTACCCTGAGCCACCCCACCGTGGGACGGGGCAGCGCTGGGGGCGCCCGGCCGGGGAGGCGAAAGGGCCCCGTTCTCAGCGGGGTTACGAAATCTGTTTGGGTGGAGATGGCGGCTCCCGGCGACGTTCCCAAACCCGCCCCGGTGCCCCGGTGCCCGGGCCGGCTGCCAGCCCCAGCGCGCCGCAGGAACAGCGAACCCCGGCCACCGCTGCCAGAAACAGCCAGAAAGCGCCTGTTTACTGCCGGGGCAGGTCTCGGGGGGGCCGGGGAGGTCCCCACCGCGGTGCAGGGTTGGGGGGGGGTGTCACTCCAGGAGCGCACACACACACACACAGCCCCACACCCCTCCCCAAGCACCCCTCCAGATCTCTGAGGCCAAAACGCTCCTGCCCAGCATTTTGCCAGCTTCCTCCCCCCCCAAAAAAAAAATAAAAATCTGAAATTGCAGAGCGCAGCGTTGCCCCTCGGCTGCCAGCACCCCCCCCCAACCACGGGCCAAGGCCCTTGCGTCAGGGCGTCCACCCCCCTGGGACGAGCAGCTCTGGCCCAAGGCCCTGCACGAGGGGCAGGATGAGGCCTCCCGGGGGAGCAGACGGGGGGCACGGGGCCCCGCCAGCTGCCGCAGCACTGACACACAAAAGCTTTGGGGGATGGGAGGTGCGGAGCGGACGCCGCGCACCAGCTCCATCGGCACATCCGAGGTGTCCCCCCTCATCCCCGTCCCCAGGCACGCGGCGGGGGGGGCGGTGGGGAGCCAAACCCCAGCCAAAAGCCCAAAAAGCAGGATTAGGTGTCAGCTAAAATAAGCCGGGCAGGTTTCGGGTGAGCTCCCAGCATCCCTCGGAGCGCCGGGAGCCAAACTAAACAAAGATCCCACGAAGCTGCTCGGCCGCACGCTGGGACAAGAGCGAGCATTCAGGGGAGCAGGACCCGGCAGGATCCGGCCCCTTCCCGCACACCCCGAGCGTGACACCGGCCGGGACGTACGTGGCGTGACGGGGCACGGGGCTGGGGGTCCCCCGGGCACCCCTGGGTGCAGCTGCACCCCCGGGCGGGCCGTGCTGCCCGGACCTGGCCCTCGCACAAGCTGTTTGCACAACAGGTCCCGGGCTGGGCCTGCGCAGCCCCTGCCGCCGCCCCCCCCCCCCCCCCCCCACCCCGCAGGCAGCTCAGCACCCCGAAGGGTGCAGCCCACCCACGCCCCCCACGGGGAACCCCCGAGGGAGCTGCAGGGGCTGAGCGAAGCCTTGCGGCAGCGCCCCAGCGCCCGCCCCGGGAGGGCTCTGCGGATCCGACCCCCGGGGCCGGGGGGGGTCCTGCTGCCGGCGTTGGGTGGCAGCACCCCCGGCGCTTCCCTCCTTCGGGAGGGGGCGGGGGGGGGCGCGGCGGGCAGGAGGCGGATCGGCCCCCCCGCCCCCCCGGGGATGCGGCGCAGAGCGCTGCAGAGCGCAGGATCCGGGCCCGCACCGGCCCTGCCCGCACCCCCCGGCCCCCCCCGGCGCATCCCTGGCGAGGGGAGCAGCCCCGTACCTTGAAGGAGCGGTGGAAACCCGGGATCTCTGATTTCTTCTGCACCATCTTGCTGCGGGGAGGGGGGCGGCGGGGGGCGGCGTTGCTGGGAGAAATGGGGGGGGGAGGGGGGGGCGAAAAAATAATTAAAAAAAAAAAAAAATCGGGGCGGGGGGGAGGGAGGCGGAGGGACGGGCAGAGCCGGAGGGGAGTCCGGGGGGTGGCCGAGACCTGCGGGGAGAGGCGGGGGGGGGGGAGGGTGAGATGGCTGCAGCCCCACACGGAGCCCCCCCCGGCCGCCCACCCCCCCCCCCCGGCGGCGCTCACCGGCGCGGCCCCGCAGAGCCGCCGCTGCTGGTGGTACCGCAGCCCGCACCGCTGCCCGCTCCGCTCCGCTCCGCGCCGCCGCCGGGAGGGGACGCGCCACCGCCGCCCCCGGCAGCTTTATAGCGGCGGCCCCGGCCCGCCCCGCACCGCCCCGCACCGCTCCGCACCGCCCCCGCCGGGCGCCACCGCCCCGGGCACCCCCCGCTCTGCGCCCCGGGACGGGGACACCCCCCCGGGGGACACGAACACCCCCCCGGGGGACACGAACACCCCCCCGCGCTGCAGCGCGGACACAAACAGCCCGTCGGGGACCCCCGCGCTGCAGCGGAGCCACCCCCTGTGTGCTCGGGGACACGGACACCCCCCTGCGCACCCACCCCCTGTGTGCTCGGGGACACGGACACCCCCCCGTGCACCCACCCCCTGTGTGCTTGGGGACACGGACACCCCCCCGTGCACCCACCCCCTGTGTGCTCGGGGACACGGACACCCCCACCCCCGTGCACCCCCCTGCGCTGCGGTGGGGGACAGGGACACCCCCCCGGCCACCCCCCTGCACTGCACCCTGAGACAGAGACACCCCTCAGACCCCCCTGCACTGCACCAGGGGACGATGACACCCCCCCAGGCACGCCAACCACCCCCCCACTTCACCCCTGGGCACAGGGCAGGGGCACCCCCAGGCTCCCTACAGCGCGCCCAGGGACAGAGACCCCCTTTTGGGGTCCCCTCCTGCACCCAGGGACAGGGACGCTCCAGCCCCATTTTCCACGGCCCCGAGGCTCAGGGCTGGGGGGTGGGGACCGGCCCTGAACCCCCCGCCCCGGTCAAGCCCACACATGCCACAAGCGGGGCAGTGCTCAGCCCTGCAGCTGGGCCTGCAGTGAGGTGGGGGAGCAGGGCACGGGGTCACGTCCCTCTGTCCCCGCAGGCCACCGAGGCCCTGCTGGACGAGGCCAGTGGCAGCGGAGGGGGGAATTGGGAGTGGGACCCCCACTCCAGGCTCGGTGGCACCCTGGGAGACCGTCACCGTGTGGGTGTCCCCCTGCTATCTCACATGACGCCAAGCTGGGCTGAGAACAGACGCGCTCGTTGCGCCGAGCGGCAGCGCCGGGGCCAATGGCTGCAGCACCGCGGTGCATGACTTCACCGGCCGCGCCGCGCATTGGCTGCTTGCCCCGTCGCCGCCATTGCGCACCCAGCGGGCCCCCCGTTTCGCCGCAGCCACCTCCCCCGGGGCGCCCCGTGTCAGCCCCCCCCCGGCGATGCAGCCCCCGGCCCCACCGTCACGCTCTGCCCCCCCCGCCCCAGTTTCTCCTTCTCCCCCCGCTGCTCAGGGACGTTTCGCTGTGGCATTCGCAGCCCCTCGAAGCCACCGGGGCCACCCTGGTGTGGGGCCACCGCGGTGGGGGCCCGGTGCCCCCGCCACACCCCCAGGCCCCTCCAAACCCTCCACATTCCTGCTTTGGCCAGGCCCCGAGCGCTGCTCCCCCGTCCCGCTCGCAAGCAGAGCAGCTGGGGAAAACCAGGCTGCCCGGCGTTTCTTTCTTAGCGCTGCTAACGAGGGCTCCCCAATTAGCCCAGGCTGGCGGGGGTGGGGGCAGACGTGGTGCTGCAGGACGGGGGGGGGGAGCAGGGGGGGGGTTTGTGGGGTTTGGGCTCCCAGGGTTAGAGGAGGGACAGGGGACAGGGCCGGGGGACAGGGACAGGGGACAGGGACGGTGCCTCGGGGTGCGCTGGCCGCTGGCACTTGTTGGGCGGCTCCGGCGCAGGCAGAGGAGCCACATGCCTCCAAAATTGCGCACGCCGCCATGTAGGTCACCAAGCCGGTAATGACAGGGCGGCAAGTGCCGGCACCCACAGCCCTGGGGGGGCCCACCCAGGGGTGCCCAGCACAGCGGGGACACCCAGGGCCAGCCGGGAGCTCGCCCAGCCCGCGGGGGTGCCCGTCGTCACGCGGGGTGCCGGAGCGCTTGCAACCGTGTTTGCTGGCTGCGCGCTCGCCGCACGTGTGCTGCCTGTTTGCATGTGCAATGCATGGTCTCCGTGTGTTGGCTGCACGTGACGTCATCGCGTGTTCTACACGTGGTCGCTGCACCTCTGCACGTCTGGCGCATCTCACCGCGTGCGCGCTGCCCGCTGCGTGCTTGCCTCGTGGCCTTTGCATGACTTCTGCACGTTTGCTGCACGCGTGGCAGACGGTCGCTCGGTGCTTGTTGCACACTCTCTACACGCTCCCTGCGCGCTCCTGGCCTCTCTGCACATTCTGCACACTCGCTGCACGTCTGCACAGACACTGCACACTCGCTGCACGCTCCCTCCGTGCTCACTGCTCGTGCTCCACGCTCGCTATTTGCTCCTTGCACGCTCCTGGCCTCTCTGCACGCTCACACCGTGCCCGCTCCACGCTCCGCACGCGCCGCCTCCTGCACCGTATCCCGCCCGCGAAAGGCCCCGACGCGGGAGGCGTTGGGGCGGGAGGCGTTGGGGCGACGCCAGCGCTGTTCAAACCCGGGGCCGGGAGCGGCGAGAGGCAGCGGGGCGCGAGGGGCAGGTTCCTCCAGCTGCAGGGCCGCGGGTGAGGTTTGCGGCCCGGCGTGGCGAGAGCTGGAGGCAGCGAGCGACTGCCCGTCGCTGTTTTGCTGGGGGGGGGTCTCCTGCTGGCGCAGGGGGCTGGGACGCGCACCTCCTCCCTGCGCTCCCCCCCCCCGCGGCATCGGCCACCGGCACCCAGGGGGACGGGCACCCGCGAGGGGCCACGCGCTGCGCGGCAGCCGGGCGTGCACGAAAGCGTGTGTGTGGGGGGGGGGGTGTGTGGATGAAGCAGGGGGCGAAGCAGGAGGCCGCAGAGCATCACCCCGCGTGGTGTTTGCACGCACACACGTGTGTGCAGCCAGCACATGCGTGCAGACACGCGCACAGGTGCAGCCTCTCTAGGTGCATCGCCGTGGAGCCGCATGGTCACCTGAGAGCCAGCTCGCACGTGCACACACACACGTAGGTGCACACGCACATACATGTACGTACATGCGCACGTGTGCACACGATCGTGCCGGCATCGTCACACATGTTGGGTTTTTGCCTGCACACGCATTTATCCTGGTGCATCACCCGCGTTTCCCCGCCCGGGCCGGGGGCTCTCCCACTCCCGCACAGCTCGCTGGACGCAGGGTCCAGCCAAAATCCCCCCTGGAGCTTAACCCCGGCCGCTTTCCTCCGGGCCGCCCCTGTGCACGCGTGTTTTGGGGACTAAAGCGGGGGGTCCTGCACCGCACCCCCCTTTGCAGCAGCCCTTGCAAATCTGGGGCTGCAGCAGGTCCCAGCTCCGGCCGGCTCCGGCCGCGGGGGCACGCGTGGCCCCGGCAAACGCACGGGCGGTGGAAGGGGCCGTGACAGCGCCCGGCGAGAGGAGGCTTTGGCAGCTCATGGCCTGAGCTCACAGCACCCGGCATCCGAATATTTTTTCAGGGAAACACAAATTTGGATGCATTTGATGCCACCCGCCTGCTCGATGGGTGCTCAGCCCCCAGCCTCCCTCCCTCCCTCCTCCTGATGTTCAGGGGGCTGCAGAGCCGGGGCCGCTGGCAGCAAACCCACCGTGTCCTGGTTTTTGGTGGCATCTGCGAGCAGCGAAACATCCCCAGGGCATCGCCCGTCCCCGCGCCCCTGGGTGCCGGCAGGACCGGGGTCCCCACGGGTCGACGGAGCCCCACGCGCTGAGCGCGGCCGAGGGAAAACAGGAAAGCGAGTGGGGCCGTGCCGGAAGACGGCTATTGTTGGTGCGGGGAGCAGAGGGGGTGCGAGTCAGGCGGGAGGCCATCGCGGCCACCCTGCCCACCGGCCGCCCCTCCGGCACGTGGCACAGCCTGCCCCGAAGCCGCGCGCGGCTGCCCCGTTCCCTGCGGGACGTGGGTCGACCCCGGCGTGGGCAGGAGCGGCAGGAGAGCGGCCACTCGTGGGTGTTCAGGGCTTCCTCCTCCCCTGTCCCGCTGGTTTAGAAGGAAAAAACCCAATAAAAATCCTTTTTCCTTGTGTTATTTCCCCGGCACAAGGAGGGCCCAGCTTGCCTCCCCTGGAAGCGGGAGGATTTGGAGCCCTGGCTCTGTTTCAAATGAAAAATCTCGCAAAAAACCTGGAATTTCCTGCCAGGCAGAAACCCGGAGGTTTGACTCTCCCAGCGCCGGTTCTGCTGCGGGCGTGGGACGGGAGGGACGGGAGGGACAGGGGACACAGGGGACACACACACACGTCCACGTCCAAGGCACACGCGGGCGTACGGCTGCGCTGGCTCACGTGCCGGGGGGGTCTCCCAGCCTCCCCCCTCACCCCGACGCAGCCGGGGGAATTTGGGCAGCTCCCGCGGCGCCCGGGCAGGTCGCCAGGCTGGCTCCCCATTGCGGGGGGCAGGGTGCCGGGGCTCCAGTGCACCCCCAAGTCCCAGTGCTCGCGCCCCCCCCCCCCCCCCCCCCGCCCATAGCGTCCTGGTTGGGTTTCCCAGCTCCTCCTTTGCACCCACATTTCAGGGCTGGCCCCCCTCCCCCTGGCACCCCACGGCTGAGCTGCCCGGCCCAGCTTGTCTCGGGGACAGCGGTGGGACGTGGTGTGGAGGGGTGGCCATGCGCGGAGCGGGGAAGGTGGTGCCGTGCCTCAGTTTCCCCAGCCAGAGGAGGTGCCGTGGGGTTAAGGAGCAGCTGTAACCCACAGCTGAAGCAGCCGGGCAGTGCGACCCCAAGGGAGGGTAAAAACACACACTAGGGTGGTTTCACCCCAAAAAAAGCCTTTTGAGTTCATCAGGGAGCATCCCCCATTCTCCAGCAGCTTCACAGGGATACGGCCAGCCCCGGCTCTGCCACCCTGCTCCGGCCAAACCCCAGGGGACAAGGAGATGGAGACGGTGGGGCTGGGCTGTGCCTCGGCACGGGCTTCTGGGGGGAAGATGGACCATGGGGAGGGAAATCCCTGCAAGGCCCCGAAACCGGGGGCAGGAGCTCCGGGAACTGCGGCTTTGGGGTGTTTGCGGGGAAGGGCAGGGAGGAGGCTCGTGCCGTGCCGCAGTGGGGGTCCCGCCTTGGTTGCCAGCAGCAGATGGGAGAAGCGTCTCCAGGCGGCTTTTTTTGCCCCTCTCCATCCTCCAGATTCCTCGGGAAGGGGGGAAACGGTGGGGTGGCCCCGGGAGCCAAGGGACACGGTGGGAGGGGAGGTGCAGGCTGGCACGTTGCACAGTTTCCTAGAAGGAGCGGAAAAAGTCCCAAACCACCAAAAAAAATTACCCCTGCTCCCTCACTGTTTGAAAAGGTGCTGGCGGCCGCATCCTGGCAGCCTCTTGGGTTCTCGGGGGATGCTGTTCGCCGGGAGCAAAACTGAACCCAAAGCCTCTTTTTTTAAGCTGCTGCTGGCGAAGCACTGGGTGAGCCGCGATGTCCCCTCCTGCGGGGACAGCACGGGGCACAGAACAGCAGATGCCCTCCCGGTATCGCCTGCGAGCTGCGGGGAGGCGACGCGCGCTCCCCGCTCCGGTGCTTTCCCAGAAGGGTTGCCATGTCCCGTGTGCGTTCCCAGAGGGTGGGCAGGGTCAGCGGGAGCCGGGGAGCTGCTGGCCGCCCGCCTGGCCATGCCGTACAAGGGAGAGGAGAGCGCATGCCGTGCTGGTGACCGTCCCCTTGTCCCAGGAACCGCTGTCACCTCCCCCCATGGAACTCCAGAGCTCAAAACCAGAGGGGGACAAACCCGTCGCCCTGTTCCCCTCACCTGGGGCTGGGTGGCGGGTCAGGGCTGGGGGTCTGCCAGGGTCCCGCAGGGCCCCTGGGGGGGGATCCTGCCCCAAAGGCAGCAGCTGTCCTCCCGGGAAAAAACCAAAACACATTCAGAGCGCTTGGAAAGCTGCCGGCTGCCCGCTCAAGGACGAGGGATGGAGGAGCAGGCGGCCACGGCGCTGCCAAGGTCTGGGGGGGCTGAGCGCGACGGCAGAGGTGCTCAGGGACATGTCCTGTGCCACCCCATTTCCCCAAGCCCGAAGGTGCAAGGGGTGACGAGCAGGGGATGAGGCAGCACCTCCTGGGGATGGGAAGCACCCTGCGGCCCCTCCAGAGGGGTGGTCCACGCTGCGGCTCTCCGGTGCCGGTGCAGCCCTGGGACAGAGCCCGGAGCACCGGTGAGCAGCAGCTCTCTGAGCCGCAGGGGTCAGGGCAGGGGTAAGGACCTTCCAATGTCGCAGCAAAGCCCCAGCAACGCTCCAAGCAGGATCTGCTGCTCAGGGAGGCAGCGGCAGCCGGGGACATCCCGGTCCTCACCCGGCAGGGACGTGGCTCCCGCACGGACCCAAGGGACGTTTCCTGGCTGAAGCCACACGGCTGCAGATGCTGTAGGAGACCCCGGCCCCCGCGTCCCTGTGACTGGTTCCTAAGGGCCTGCGCAATCGCTGCCCCTACTCCCCAGCTTCGGAAACCAACGGCCAATTTTAAGCAAACCCTAGTGGGAACTGAGGTCCTAAAGCTCCCGAGCTCCTCAGCATTTGGGGACCGGAGGAGCCCAGCGGGGAGTGGGTGCAGGGTGAGCGATCGTTTCCTCAGGAGCAGCGGGCGACACCACACCGAGCCAGAGAAAAGAAATATTTCCCTTCGAACATACGGCTGCCGCAGCTCCCTCCGTGCCGTGGCAGGGCACCCTGCAGCCTGCGAGCCTGTGCCCGCTCCAGCTCCGGGGCAGACGCCATCTGTGGTTTTTGGGAAGGGGTCAGCCCCGCAGAGGGGCGGCTGCTGGAGCCCCAGGCGTGTTACTTGCTCAACCCAGGCCCTGCGATGCAGGAGATCTGCAGATCTGTTCTCCTTTGGGCTCTCACCAAAGTCTCCATGACATCTCGGTCTGCATTCCACCAGCGCCCGGAGAGACGAGCCATAGAGTTCCCGACAGGACCAGGTCACGGCTAAACCCACCCTGCCAGGCTGGGCTCAGCTCTGGGCGCTCGCTGCAGCCTGCTCACCTGCAGACCGTGACTCGCGACGAGGCAGCTGCAGCTCACGGGCGAATAAACACGAGGCCCCCGCACGGGGAGATGAAAGCAGGGTGCTGCCTGGGCGGCGGCGAAAAGGCAGAGGCAGAAGTGGAGAAAGGCCGAGCGCCGGCTGCGGTGGCTCTGCAAACCTGTCTGAGCAACATCCTGCACTGCCGCACGCCACGGGGGACGGCCTCGGCTGCAGCGGCAGCTTTGGGCCCCGGCAGCTCTTCTCCCCTAAAGATGTTTTTTCCTCCTCCTCCTCCCTTGGCTGAGCCGGTCTCACATGGAGGCAGGCAGATCCTTCCCTCCGAAAGGGAGAGAGGGCAGCGCCCTGCAGCCCCACGGGTGACAGCAGGGTGGGCGCCGCACGCCCCCGGACGCTCACGGCATCCCAGGTCGGTGTGAAAGGGAAAGTAGTCGCAGAGCAAGGTGAGCTGCCCCGGCACCTCCCCCCTGCTCGGGGAGCGGGCAGGAGCTGGTGTTGCAGGCAGGGCACGGCCAGGTCTAGCACAGCCAGGAGCAGCGGGTTGGAGCCTGTTACTCCCCTCCCGGCCAGGAAAAGAACTTGGGGACCCTGATGCAGATCTTTGGCCAATCTAGTCCTTCAGCCTCTTCAGCTCCGTCCACAGCTCCTTTCCGTGGCAGCAAAGAGCCCGTCAGCAAGCTCGTAAGCTTGAATTTGCCTCCCCTGTCCACACGCGACCAAGTTTTAGAGCTGGGAGAATCAACGCTTGGGTACGGGGACGTTGCAGAGACAAGTCAGGACAAACCCAGCCTGCGCTGGTTGAGCTCCAGCACCCGCCCGCTCTGCCCCACAGCCCTGGGAACAGGCGTGGGGCTGGGCACAGCCCGGCCCCAGCCCCTTGGGAGCAGAAGGAATCGAAGCTCGGGGCAGCAGAGCCAGGGGCGCACACCCAAGAGCTTTTAGCAACTGTAGGAAACAGCTCTCCAGCAAACTTTCTGAGGAGTCCAAACACACCGTGTTTGTTCTGCTGATAGAACACCTCTGACGAACGTGTAATCACGAGACATTTAGCAATCGGAGCATGCTATGTAAATACAACATAATTTATTGGTTCCATTTCAAAGAACTATAGTGGTATTTGTACGAGTGTCCTAATGATAGTACAAGAAACGAGAGTCACGTATGTACACAGATTCCAGGACACAGAAAAACTTTGTAAGGAAGAAGTGGTTAGTGGTACAGTTTGGTCACTGTTCATAGAAATCTTTTCTCTTACTGTAAACCCTGCTCCCCCACTCCCCTCAAATCCTAGGTAGACCTACCTACCTACCTTGGGGGCATCGCAAAGCTCTCGGCACGCAGCAGAGTTGCTTGTGCAAGCAGCAGGCAAGGCTAGCGGTCTCTGGCTGCACACCAGACTCTGGTTACGAGTGTGTGCAGCTGAGCGGGACGTGCTGCTCGGGAAGAGGGAGAAGGCTCCGTACCCTAATGGGAAGCAGAAAATGGTCCACACGCAGCCAGTGAGGCCCGAGGGCAAGCGGCCTGGTTCCTTCTCGGCAGGGTCAGCGTACCACACAGAGACAGGGAAGTACAGGTGTTTGAGAAGACTTCCCCACGTCTATCCCAGTGCCTCCCCTCTGCTCGTTCCCATGAAGCAGAGGTCTGCTTGGCCTAATGCTGCTGGTGCGAATCCCCGTCCCCCGTGGGGACAGCGCACCCGGCTGGGCTGCGTGCGGGGAGGAACTCGGCTCAGAGCTGGTAAAGAGGCAAGAGCCGATTCACAACCGCAGCGCTCCGGCACAGACTCCGTCAGCAATGGCTGCACCGGTGTAGCTGTCAAAGAACCCAAGTCCAACCTCTTTCAGAGGGAACGCAAGGAGGGCCAAGCCTCGGGGACAGGATGCCAAGTGGAGGGTGAGCACAAAAACAGCTCTGTCCAAAAACCGGACTCACAGCCAGCGGAAGAGGTGCTGGAACCAAACAGCACCCCAGGGGATCCACGCAAACCAGCGTTTCCTCCCCAGTCCCCACGCAATCTCCCTTCACGGGTGGGAAATGGGTGTCCGGAGGGAAGTACCGCTTCCATGGCAGCACCAGCTACACAACGTGGCTCTATCTGAAGCATCTGGCTCGGCTGGCTTGGTGCCGCTGCAGTGAGGGGAGGGGAAGAAGCAGTACGGGGTGGCTCTTCCCTCCTCAAAGAGTAAGCATTTCCACCAACTGGCCCAAAATATTTTCTTTTTTTTTTTTATAGAAATTACTATAAAAAACTAGTTTATCTAGAGCATCTTTAAAAAAATATTCCTGCAATATCACAGTTTTACATTGAAACTCATTAAAAATATATAGATTTCTTTAACAAAACGTCTCTGTTCTCCCCTTGAATCACACCTCCAATGCAGGAGTGGGACTCGGAGTCCTCGGAAGAGCCGCCGAGGTGGGAGCAGGAAGGTCTGATCTCAGTGGCACATCCGGGAGGTCATTTCCTTCTGTCAAAGGCACAGACAAGACAAGGGACCATGAATGAAGATCCAAATTGCCAGGTGAGGGTGCGGACGAAAAAACCCTCACCTTTGTTTAGTGGTAAATACCCATCTCAGGCGCGCGGTGACACTGTTACTAAGAGCTCCAGTTTGGGCAGGTCTGTGCTCCCCCCACCACTCCTGTTCCCAGGCACGGGCAGGACATCCTTCCACTGCCCAACCGCTCTGCAGGTCTGCTCTGTGCTTACGACTTTAGAAACACCGTCACCACCTCCCGGGTCTGGGTCCACCCTCCAGACTCCTCGTGAAGGTGGTGGTGTCCTCGCTTTTCAGCATGGAAAGCGAGCACATGGTTTTAGCCATCCACATCCCGGACGGGTAACAGCGCTGGGCTGACACAGCGCACACAAACGAGGCAAGCCAGCTGCTAGAAACGCAAGGAGGTTGCTGGAAAACAAGTCAACTTCCCCCGACCGATGCCCAAATGGCCCTGGCTCAGCTGTGCCTGCACATCCTGACTCCCAGCATCCCGACAGTCAAACTGCAAGGCCAACCGATGTCCTGAATTTGGGCAACCAGTTTTGAGAAGGTACCAGAGACCTCTGGGACTCCTCCACCCCCAGCCCACCCCTTCTGTGCTGGCTGCAGACCCTGACAGACCAACGTGTACCCTAAGCCCACCCAGACACTCACCAGTGGTTCCAGCTCCTTGGTGTCTATGAGATTGAACTCTTTCACAAAGTAGTAAAAGTGCTTGTAGCAGGTGTTGACGTGGGCTTCCGACCCCATCTGGGTGATCCTGTCGAAATGGTGGATGTAGACATGGACAAAGACCCGGAAGAGCCTGGAGAGAATCTTCTTCACCACTGGGAGGAAGTTCTTGGGGAAGGGAGTACCTGGGAGGGATGACACAACCATGAGAAACCTTCAGCAAAGTTAAAACCGGTTCCTTGGGGCTAAAATAAATCGATAAAACAGATAAATTGAGAGAAAAGGGCTTCTGTCCCAGGTAATTTCCAGTTCCCCTCTCTTTTTCCCTTTCTGTTCAGACCAGATTTTTTCAAAGCACGGATTTCTTAAGTGCAAGTGCTGCACGCCATCGATCGCTGCCAGCGAATGAAAGCAAGCGACCAGCCTCAGAGATTCCCAGCAGCTGTTTCAGCCTAATAGAGTTTTCTTCTATTCCTATTTGGCGTGTTTACATAAACAGTGCAAAATACCAGATACAACCAAGCAACTTCCCAAAAGAAAGAGTCGGTGCTGTTAACTCCCTACAGTTATCTCTTATTTTGCTATGTCTTCAGCTCTTTGGTTAAAAATTAAAGACGTTAAGGTCCTCTTTAAAGGCATCAGTTCTTTGGGATTTGTTTAGCCAGGGTCCTGCAGCAGAGCGGTCTGGACAACCAGCCATCTCTGTAGAATATTACAGTTTAAAGTTCACACAGGTCGTTTCTGGAGGAACGAGGATTAGTTAAACCCTTTCAGTGCTCTGCAAGGACTGCAGCATTTCAGTTGGCATTAAGGGCGAGGAATCTGGTAAAAGCCGAGCTGAAAACAACAATAACAATAAATAAATAAAACCCCACAACCCTCCTGCTGTCGGAAACTTGTTTCGCCTCCCCGGCCAGAACAAAGACCCTGCTTATAGTCCCCAGAGAACCTCGCAGAAGAGTCCTAGCTAAAGGCAACACAGCAGCCATTCGGGCGACAGGAGGAACGGGCAGGGAGGATTTCAGTGTTTCAGCTCTCTGAAGAGCCGCCCGTTTACGGCCCTGCTCCCCGCTCTGCCTGCTCACACCAGGTTTAGGCAGCGTTTTGGCACAGGCGGAGGAGCCCTGCGGATGCTCGTATGGCAGAGGCGGCAGACGTGTCCCAAACAGGGGCCAACCGCGTCCCAACAGAGCTTCAACAGGATAAATGCCAGGGCAGGAGGGAGGGAGCTCTGCTGCATCTTGTCTTCTGCGTCCCAGAAGATGGGAGCTCTGAATGGGATCAGTCATATTTACCTAATGCTTTAGATACTGAATTCTCACATCTCCTTCAGCACAAAATAAACAGAAAACCCAGCATCTTTGTCCCAAAGCCAGTACACGAAGCTGCGTTTGGATATGCAGATTTAGGTGTCTTAGGCCAAATTCTCATTGCCATCACCCTGGCAACAGATGAAACGCCGCCCCTCCCTCCATGCACATGTCAGCATCCCACCCAGCTGCAACGAAGAGCCGAGTGCACGCCAGGAAGCACTGAGCTAGAAAGGGCAGAGTCAGCTAACGCCAGCCTGTAATAACAAAGAGGCTAATTATGGAAGCGTGGCCACCATCACCAGGCCGACGCAGAGCACGCATGTTGAACCCAAGCTAGCAATCAGCTCTAAAAGAGCTGTCCTTCAGGAGAACATGTCCCGCATGAGCTACTCGAGAGTCATGTCGGAGACTGACTTTTTCCAAGAGCAGCCTCTTGTTCTTGCTGCCTAGGCTCAGCTTGGCTTTCTACAAGGTATCCGTGACTCCAAATGGGATCTGGAACTGCTCTGGGTATTTTAGCACTCCAGAAGAGCTCTGAAGTTTCTCCGGTGCTCGGAAGAGCTTACTACACTGCCAGCCTCTGAGAGCAGCACAAAAGGAAATAGCTCTGCTACAAGGGTGATCCGTGCAACAGCATCTCCTGGAACAGAAACGGGACTCGAGGGCTCAACGGAGAAGGTTGTGCACCAGCCTCCCTCCCCCCAGCCGCAACTGGAACTGAACTCACCAACATTAGTGGGAAAGATGTCCTCGTTGTTGATCTGTACCTCAATCCAGTCCATCAGGAGGTTCATGTACTGGGGAGCAGACAGGGCCGTGGGTTTTCGGTACTTGTGCTCATCCTGCCATCGGTACTCATACTTGGGTCCCCCCGACATGACAGGGCAGGACTGCTCAGTGCAATAGTCACTGATGGTGCCGTAGATCAGGTTGATGCGGTTGAAGAAGTCCACCACGTGCACAGCCACCCAGTCATTCTGCTCCTCTCCCGGCGGCAGCTGGACGGCAACTTTCAAGTCCAGACCGGCATTGAGCGAGGCTTGAGCCTTCTTGTGCAGCTCAAACCGCTGAGTCCCCGGCTCAAACTTGCGCTTGGGTCGGAAGGTTTTGTCTTTATTGAACACTTGCTTTAAAGCATGGGACATTTTTCTTCTCTTCTTCTTTCTTTTCCAGGTCCGTAGCGATGACAGCCGGAGACACAACGCTGCTGGGCCACTTCCCGGGGCAGGGCTGAGGCGACTCTGATCTTCACAGAAACCTCCCTCTGCTCATCTGGTCCTGATCTGCAAGGCAGCACAGAAGGGCAGCGATTAGGAGCAGCTCTCTCAACAGGAAACCTAGTCTAAATCCCATAGGAAGAGATCTGGGATACCATCTGGGCCCTTGCCCCAGATCTGAGAAGGGGGGGAAGCCAACGCCAGCTTTCGTTCCTCCCCCTTCTCCTAACAGCCCAGCTTGCAGCAGAGCGGCGCTGAGCAGGTCTGAAGGAAGTCACCCCCGCAAGGTCTCCCTTGCTCAACGTGGGGATGAAGGAACCAGCCCCACAGGGAAGAGACGAAACGGGAGGCATCAAGGCGTAGTCCCCCCGTGTCCCCCAGCGCAGCCTCTGCAGGAGATGGCTGCCATTCACCCCGACATCATCACACCGAGACACCCAAACCCCACAGAACCGAGGAGAAACTCCACCACCTATTCAGCTCCAATACACCAAATATTTAAGAAGGGTAAAACAAGTTGGGTTTTACCTGGGTCAGATTTTTCACCTACGCTCCCTCCCCCTCTTTGGAAACAAGCCTTCTGAAAAGGTAAGGTTACCACAACCTACAATAAAGTGCGGATCTGTTGCCAAACGTACTCCAACGAAACAGCCATTTGAGCAGGAGCTGTGTGTGGTGTCGTAGCAAAGACAGGACACGAAAGGGCGGAGGGGAACAAGAAGAAGAAGAAGAAGAAGAAGTAGTCGCAGCTAAGGCACCCGGAAAGAGAGTATCCTGAAATAACACCAGCTCTGAGAGCAGCCACAGCCTCTTCTGCAGGTGCAGACAGACCATAAACATATTTTTCATTTCAGTTTAGCTCGCTTCAAGTCGAGGGGTGGTTGAAAGTTGGAAGACCAGGGAAAGCTCGCCTTCCTCCTCTTCCAGTCTGTGGAAAAGAATTAGCTCCAACAGGGTGAGACACAAGTTAAGATCTGAAAGGATGCTGACGAGAAACACAGCTCTGTTTATCTGTAGCTAATTATACCTCCTTTGTTCCCACATCCATCCCCTCGTATAATTTGTGTCAAGCTGCTCTTTGATGGAAGCTCAAGGCAGAAAGCTGTGTGTACCAAAAATATTATTTTACATGTGCCGGACAGAGAAATAAAGTAACAGAAATTAACTAAAGCTGATGCCTTATTGAATCTGGCAACTAAGAGTTTCCATAATTGTATAAGAAAGCAAGCAAACAAATCCCTTTCACCAAGCAGAAATCTACTTAGGTTTATATTAAGCCATAGTGTTGTTTAAATAGGTAAATAGTATTCTCAAACATTGGCAACAAAATCTCAAATTCAAGGTCAAGACTACCTTTGCCACAATTCAGCCCATCTCTAACAGATGCTGCATAGTGCTAATCAGCATTTCTCCTCTGGAGAAAGATTAAAAAGATTTAAACCAAGGCCTCTTGTTTTCTTATTTAATTACAGCAAAGAAGAAAACCCAAACCACTTCAGTTCGTCCCGCTAAGAACAGGCTCGACATTTCCTAGCACTGCTTTTCCTGCAGGAACAGGCTCAGTAACCTCTTCTGTGCAGGAGCAGAGAGATCCAAACTCCTGTTGCAACATGGGCCACGACGCGTGTTGGAAGAAAGCGAAAAAGCATTTTAATGTGGTTCAGCGAGATCCACCCTGGGCTAGAAGGTGAATTCAGTGCATGCATGCTTTCACTGCAAACTGATAAAACAGCCGCTGCGACCCCGTATGCTACCGTGTGAGAGTCAAAAAAAAAAAAAAAAAAAGAAGAAAAAGAAACACACACACCCCCCCCAAACGTGTCCCTAGGAGGTGTTTGATCGTACCACAGACATGTGGACATACTACATGGTTAGAGGAAGTAGCGAATGACATGGAGGGACATCTGAGCACGAGGCAGCAGCTTTGGTTACCGAGAGCTGTGTCACGGCCTCACCACATCCTGCGGCAAAACACTGAGGCGACCCGGCAGGGCGGAAGCACCAGGGAACTGCGCCCACCCTGTCGCAGTGCCACGTCCGGAGCAACGGCAGGACCGGCCTCCAAGTAATGAGCAATGTGCACAGCAGGTGCTGAGTCTGCAGCTATTTCCAGCAGGAAATCAGTCCCAGAGAAGTACTTGCACGCAATGATTTCCTTACACTGGAGACGGAGAAAGAAATGTCCTTTAAAACAAACAAGCCATAAAGAAGCACGAGCGTCGCCCTCCGCACAGCTCCCCGGAGGACCGGCAGCATCCTCAGCACGGTACGACTCTGTTCCTACTTATTTTTCTGTAGGATCTGTCTGATTGCGGTGACCGCACTCGTATCCGTGCTGGCCTGAGACTGCAGCCAGGCACCGTCCCTCCCGCTGGACGTGTTTCTCGAGCCGGGGTCAGGCCGTGGCTGCAGGGCCCGGCGCGGAGAAGAGGATAGGGTGAAACAGAACTGCAAAACTACAGGGAAAAACCCCCAAACATTCCCTGAGCTTGGCCACGCGCACCAAGAAGCAAACACTGACCATTTTCCAGAAGAAATCGTCATTTCAGCAGGGTGAAGAGGCTTTTAACATGGTTTATTTGGTATGGAGGCAGTACTTGTTCTACAACCAACTTCCTCTTCCTGCAGAGTCATCATTCCTGAGAACTGGGGAGCTCAACACAGCAGCAACCGTCTCTCAGACGATTCAGCATCTGTCTGAGGGCATTAGCAAAATGAGTAGCTAAGACTTCAAGCAGATGCAGTCTATTTAATTATGGTATTTGACTGCAACTGAGCTAAAAGAAACACTTAGCTCTAGGGAAAAAAAAAAAAAGAAAAAAAAAAAGGCACCGAGACCAAAAGCATCCCTAACATTGCTGGAAGATGATATCACACGTACAACACCTACTTCCACAGGCAGGAGTCACAGCTCAGGCAGCACTAAGACACTGCCTTCGCACAGAAGAGAAAGGAAAGGTTAGGAACAATCAGGATATGGGACGTACAAAGCACCTGAATGGTATTTGCAAGCTTCAAAGATGAGGAAAAAAAATCTCCCCCCCCCCAACAAACCTGCAGTACGTTTTGTTTACACCTCCTTTCCAGCCAGCCACGATTACCGCACGCGTCCGAGAGAACCTTGGCCATCCGAGATCACGCCACCACGGCAGAAAGCCCCACGCCGTGGCAGGCTGTCCGGAGCGCAAACCGACCTCCAGCTTCTCCGCTCTTCCCAAGGACAGGAGAGAAGCGGCTCGGTATTACGCTGGTTAAGGAGGCGACCTGCTGCCCAGCGAGAGGGGTCGAGGCCTGGCCCTCCCTTCCCAAGAGCTCGTTCTCTCCCCTTGCTCCCTGCTCTCGCAGCTCCAGTCCTAACGCTGATTTCTGTTGATGCCGTTCCGGTGGATCACACAGTGCTGCCTTACTCTAAAACCAGGCTCTGGGCAGAGGAAACCCAGGCGGTCCCCTCCCCAGCTCTCGGTGACTTTTACACGCAGCTCAAAGAGGGTATGAAAAAGGAAAGATGGTCACCTCCTTCGAAACACCTGGAAACCGTCTCCCCTCGCAAGCCTGCCGCAGCCTTCCCGAGGCTTTCCAGGTGCGAGCAGCATTCCCGCCGGACCCTGCCCTCCCCGCAGAGGCAGAACGGCCAAAACCCTCTTCCAGGAGTCCCATGACTGCTCCGTCAGCGCCTGCCGGAGCAACACCCATGCTCCCCCCTGCCGCTAACACCGTGCAGGGGTTTAACAACAGCCAGGGGAAAGGAGGAAAAGAAAAAAAAGCAAGCCAGCACGCCAGCAAGCTCCTACCTGCGTCTCTAGCCCTGGCAGATTACTCTGCAATTGCTCAGCCCGTCTCTGCAACTTCTATGAGCGCTCGTAGGCACTGAGGCAAAGAGCTTCCCTTTTCAAAAGGGGAGAAGAAAAAAAAGAAAGTCCCATTTCATGCGCGGCTGCAATCGGAAGGCTCCTGCGGGCTGGGGAGGCGTCAGACACAGGGCCACTTCCCTCCCACTGACCCCAGCACCAGGGCAGATCACATCCTGCTGCCTCCCTGCTAAGAAAGCCCTTAAACAAACCCCAGCGAGCAATGCATTTCTCAGAATAATTGATTTCTCTAGTTTCCTTTTAGGGAAGCCATGCTGCTGTCCTGCGAGGTGATACGAATATGGTATCGCCGCTCAGCATTCATACCGAGTCCAGCCGAAAGCTCCTGCTGTGGCTGCTGTAATTGCAGCCCTTCGGTGAGGAGCCCTGGCCATTCCCCCCATCCCCACGGCTCCCCGGAAGGGAGAGGGGAGCAATGAACCCTCGAGCCGTTTTCAGTGTCCTCACTCACCGCCAACGCCGTCGCTCAGGCCAGAGTTTCCAATACAGGACACGAACCCACCCCGTGCCAGTTTGATAAAGCAGCCACAATATATCAGATGCAGCGAGCACTTCGAGTTAAAAAACAAATTTACAGAGCGTACTCGAGAAGCAAAGTGGCTTCAAAACAGACAACTTAAACAAAAAAGCAAAGACGGATGCACACGCGCATTTTTCCCATCACACCCCCCCTCCTTTCACAAATACCTTCCCACGGCCATTCTGCACTAGCTCAGTTTCTTGGTACAAGATGACCCTGGTTTTCTATGATCAAAGCAGAGATTTTAATAGGGAGAGCAAGGATCAGACCAATTACGGCAAACAGGGCTGGACTGGCACTAATGACAGCCAGTTTCTGCGCCTCTGGAGCCAGTCTGGCAAGAAACAAGAGAGCTCGCCTTCGCGGGGTGAGATTTTCAGCTGTTCTTTTGAATTGTTTTACGGTATGCAAAGCGAAGGTCTGTCCCCGTGCTTACCTCAGCCAGGGCAGGGCTCGGCGAGCAGCGTGTGGGGCAGAAGAGGAGGGCCGAGTGTGGTTGCGGCAGGCACGCCTGGCCATTCATAATCCCGGCGAGACGGCACTTCCACGTCAGCCGGCTTCCTGTCTGGCACCGAGTCCGGCCTCCCGGCCCGGGGAGCTGCCAATGTTTCCCCAAAAGCTAATCACTCCCCTCTACAAGCTCTGTCGTGGTGCTTCTGTCTTTTCTCCCGCAAGATCGCTCCACGCTGCTGCCCGAGGAGAGCCAAGCAGCCGCCCAGTTGTTACCCTCAGCATCGCCTCTTCTTGTTTTTCTTCCTGGCAGCAGAAGCTGCTCTGAAGTTAAAGGAGAGGGAGCGGAGAACGGATCCGGCCCGGCTGCACCTACAGCCCCAGGCTGGGTGAGACACGAGCAGCAAGTTCATTCTGTTGCTCTGCAGGACAATATCCACATTTTTCTTCTGGAAACTGCTTTAGGAGCAGCCTTCGCAACAAACTTAACGCAGCTATTCAGAAATGCACATTTGAAATGTTGAATTCCCAAGGTTTAGACAAACAAAGAGCCCTTTATACTTCACCACAAAGTCAGTTTTAAGAAAGCCCCGCTGGCTGCCAGCTCCCCCCCGCCTCGCCCCCTGCAATTTAAATCTGCTGCACAATTTGGAAATTCCCAAGTCAGAAACTATACAGACACCCCATCTCCTCGGCACTTCCCGGAAAGAGGCTTGCTTAGGAGCAGGACGGTCTCTTTACATGCCCGCAAGCCATGCAAACGCAGAGCCTTTCTGCATCGCCACACACATAAGAAAAGGAAACAGCATAATAGAAGACCAAAAATAGTTATACTGGGCTTTAATTGGTATCTTCTTTTTCTCCTGAAAGGCTATGCATTCAGACCAAGTTTAAAGTCAAATTAGTTTATTATAAAAAGGGAAAAGCCCTGTTGAATTAAGCCATAGCTGGGTTAGGAGAAGACCCAACTGACTCAAACGCAGCAGCTCTGGCAGAGCCCATCAGGCAGCTGCCTGCTGCGGCTTGGGCCGACGGAACCGCGGCTGCACGGAGCGGGAAGCCCAGGTCACCGAGCAGCAAGAGGCATTTTTCAACCATCACGAGCAGGACGGAGGAGCAGGAAGTTTATTGCTCAACTCCGGGCTCAGGATTTGGATCCAGACCACACAGCGATGCCAGGGGGGATGTTACGGGGATTGTGCGATGGAGCTGGCACCACGAGCGGATACTGAGGGGATGGGGGTGAGGGAACGAGCCCTGAAGGGGCTGGATGGCCCCTTCTGGCGGGGGAGAGGGAAGGCTGAATCACCTTCAAACTCTGCACGCAAGAAGACTGAATTTCCAGCGTGGGTTGTTCCCCTCGCCCTTCCAGGCATCCGCCCCACAGCCACAGAGTGTGGAAAAGCCACACAAGAAAGTAACTTTTTACAAAAGTCACCCCTCCTACTTTCCCTTCCCCAAAAGGGGAAGGTCAGACAGCAGATGCTGCAATTTAAAACCTTCATCTGAAAGTCTAGAAACAACTGCAGTGTAGCAGGAACAGCTATCGCAGCCCCGAGCATTACTGATTTGGGCCAATTTTCTTGCCTCTTACGTGACATCTGCATCCATTGCAACGTCAGAGCTGCAGCTATTTTGGAAGGTTTCCACAGATCGCACTCGCACATCCAGGCCGGGATGCATGTGGACGGCGTGACGGCCGGGATGACGGCTGCACGTGGAGGCAGAGCTAATCCGCTGCAGGCTTTGCAGACGCTGCATTAAGCTGACAAGGTGGGTCACGACTCCAGCAGACAGGTTAACTGCACAGACAAATATTTCTAGGATAAACCACAGGCAGCGGATGGCTGACAGCACGCTAAGAGCAGCTTTCTCTCTCTTTGAGGTCCGAGGGGTCGTATTTTGCAGCCTGCTCCTTCAGGAAGAACTTTCGCTGTCCTCCAACCCAGCTTTGTCCCCACCGGAGGACGTGTGAGCAGCAGCATGGCATTTATCGAGTCCAAGCTGTAAGCTTACATGTTTCTTCCTACTTTTGCAGGCTCTACATTATTGTCCTCACCGAGCAGCGATATTTTTGAACCAACAGCAGTTTTATCTAGTCTAACTTTGGGGTCTGCCTCCACCCAAGTAAAAGGTAATGCCGGTTCGGAGCATGAATTTTGCCTCAAGGCTGATAAAATGACTACAGCAAGAGGCACTATTTAGCAGCGTGGTCTGAGTTCGAGATCACAGGAGATGCCAGGGCTACGAGCTCCTTCACCAGGGACTGAGCCGGCGGGTGAGCTGGCCACAAAGCCAACCTTTCCCATGGCAGGGCTAATGCCATCAACAAATACCGCTTCTCCCCATGGTAATATTATGCTTTTGGAAGAAAGGCAGTATTGTTTCTTGCCGAAAGCAGATGCCCACGAGGCTCGCTCTTCCCCTCCACGAGGAGATACGGCAGTAACCCAACACATTAGCATGTCTCCAGGCAAGGAATAAGCCCACTGATGTGGGGCTAGAGATCATCTCAAGACTAACCACATCATAAGACCTCCTGCCCCACAGCAAGAGGGAAAAGAAGAAGAAGAAGAAAAAAAAAAGACCCAGACAGCAGCCCCAAGAGAAGCCTGCAGTTAAGATGAAAAAAATTACAGTGGCTTTTGATACAGCCATGGGCCTCACTCAGCCCCTGCTTCAAACTGAAACACGCTTTGCACGGCTCTAGCTCATTTTCTGTTCCACGGGCTCCCCAGCAGCCAGCGCAGAGGCACGCAGCCACGACTCACCCAAACCCAGCCGGTTAACTGGGGAACACAGCACCGGTCCCCGAGCGGGCACAGGCAAGCACCAAGCATGGTCGCAGCAGAACGCTTCCACCGCGGCACAGACCTACCCCAGCAGCACGTGGGAACATCCGGCAGTGTCACCACCTTTGCCTCTTCTCACGTTGACTTGACAACAACAAAGCAAAGCTCCCAGGGACATCATCCGACTTTTCTGGACGAAGTCAAAGCTGCCCCAGAGTGACAGATTTTTTTTTCGTGTTGGCTTTACACGCTCGCAGAAGTGGTTTTTTCCTGGCCTTCACTGCCTCCGTTCCTCCCCTCTGCTCCCCGGCTGCTCCGCATACTCGGAGCAACAATTCCCCCATCTCATCAGGAGCAGAACAGCACTTTTAGCACAACACCAGCTGAGGGAAGCAAGCACCAGACCCAAACAGGAGTCACAGATAACTCTGCCTCCCAGGGGCACCTGGAAAAGGGAGGATAAAGATGCAGCCTAAGGTGCACTCTTTATTGAAAGCATTAGCTGGATATTACGTATGTCTAAAGATAAGCTCCTAAACCTCCAGCAAAGCTGGTTATGGATCCACTTACAGCAGCACTTACGGCTCAAGTATCACAAAATACTTTCCTGTCTTACAAAAAATTAAAACTCAGAAGTTGAAGGCAATACTTTTCCCAGATCTGAACGCTGTGCGCAGGACTGTTTAGATTTTGCAATCTCTCTTGTATGACCCCACGCGCTTTCACTGCTGACAAGGGAAACATTTTTCCTTTGTGTACTGTGGCCATAGAGATCCCTGGCCCCTTTACAGAGAAGCACGAGTTACAAAACACAGCACGCGTCAGTACAGTCCAACCTCCACAAACAGGACTAAATCGCACCATTTCAGTTCGGGTGGTGCTTCACATCTCGTCAATGAAAGAGCCACGTTAGAGCCAAATGCGGACAAGGAAGCGTCTGGCAAACAGCTCCCGCGCCAGAGGACAGCTGAAGACAGGAAGGAGGACTCTGCTCAAGATGCTGAGTACGCTTCAAGCTCCCTCAGCCAAGCGGACAGGAGAGCCTGTTTCCATTTCTGACGATGGCACAGTTGACTGCGCAACCCCAAGCGGCGCGTCCGAAAGAGCATCCCAGAAAGGTCAGCCCGGTGCAGGGACCAGCTCCCTGCTCAGCACCTGGACTTGGCTCCTCAGCGTAAACCGAGAGCACCGGTTTTTGCTACCACACCACCAATCTGGCGTGAACTCCCAGCACTCCTCTCCTGCCCTTCTGGGGATTTTAAAAGGTTACAAGCTCACCCTTCTGCCCAAGTTAACTTCACGAGTATGTGACTAAGACAGAAAGTGAATCTAAGAGATGGAATATGCAGTCCAAGAAACGACAGCAGATAAACACAGACTTGGATGCGAGCCTAAAGCTCAGAAAGGAAGCAGAGTGCAAGGACGAAGCCCTGGGGACTGTGATAAACAGGTGGCCGGGGAAATTTCACATCTCCTAGCAAAAATCCCCCTGTCCTGCAACTTGGCAGAAGATTTCCAGACCGGAAAGGGGTTTTAAACAAAGAAGGGATGGAAATCAAGAAAGTGTGGCTGCTTTTCAGCTCCAAGCACTAGGAGTAGAGGATCTTGCCTTTCACTACCACCGGAGTCCACGACAGAGATGCTTTTTCCTAACATCTGTGCCACAGGCCGGACAACTTCAAATCCCTCTTTCCTCGCTCTCCAGAGACTTCCTGCCCTTTCCTTTTTGCCTATCCTCCTCTCACACAGGGAACAGTTTTCTTTGAAGTTGTTGAGATCATCGTGCTGCAGATCACAGCGGAGGCAGCTACTGCAAGATTAGCATTCCTGCGCTCATAGCAAGGGACAGAAGCAGAGCAAGAGTTTGCTTTCAAGCGTCACAAGTTCTCCCTCATGACAGCTGAGTCGCAGCTCACCGTGATCAGAAAAAAGCCGAGAATTCCCCATTCTCCCCAAGCACTTAAAAAATTGAGGAGTGTGAACTTCAGGACTATGCCTTTACCTACAATAGAAACATTTATTAGCATAGCTAGGGAAAGACGGCGGAAAGAGGCGGGATAAAATACAAGAACATCCAAGGCCGTAACTTCACGGTTATGTCAGCAACACCCTTACTCTCCGCGCCGGTTTATTTTTTTTTTCCCCTCATTATGAGATGATTTTTTTTTTTTTTTGGTTGGTTTGCCGGTAAAGCCATGAGGTACCCCCACCCGGACACCGTCAGCCAGGCCTCTGCTGAGGAAGGTCACCCGCCGAGGCCGCGCCTGCTCCAGCACACGGTACCACCGGCAGCACCAGGCCTCGGCCCCGCACAGCCCGGCCCGGCCGCTCTGGGGAGCCCGGTGAGGGCCTCAGGGGCCTCCTCCCCCGGCCAGGGAAAGGCTTTCAGTGCGGACCGCAGCTCGGGGAGCGCAAAGCCACGAGAAACCGGCTCGCAAACTACCTTCTGCCCGAGGGAAGGGAGAAATAATTTAAAAAAAAAAAAAAAAAAAGGTATGGAGGTTTAGAAGTTCCAGTTCAACAGGCTGCTGGCTACGGCCGGGGCGACCCTACACGCCGGGGAGGCCCTGTCCCTCCTGCGGGCACGGACAGCCCGGGGCACCGCCACCCCGGGGCGGCTGGCGGGGACCCCCGGGCAGGGGACGGGGACCCCCGGGCTCCCGGACACCGCCCCCCCCCCCCCCCCAGGTCCGCCGTCCCCCCCAGGTCCCTACAAGCCCCCTCCGCAGGCCCTGCTCCCCCCGGGCCCCTCCAGCCCCCCCCCGGCGCCCCCACACCTGGCTGACGGCAGCTAATCCGTGGCGACGCGGAGGCGGCTCCCCTCGTGCAACCGCAGCACTCCGCCCCCCGCCCGCCCCGCACAACTTGGCGGTCTCCCGCGCGGCCCCTCTCCGCGCGCGGCCGCAGGCAGCCGGCCCTACTTCCTCTTAAAGGGGCCGCCGCCCGCCCCCGCCGGCTCCTCCCGCGGGCGGGACCGGGACCGGGACCGAGGGGGGGGGGGGGGGGGAACCGGCGGGACCCGGGGATGGCCGGGGTCAGGCAGCGCGGGCGGTGCTGAGAAGCAATTATTTTATTTTTTTCTCTTCTATTTTGTTCTAGTTCATTATTTTACTCTCTTTTATTCTGCTCTATTTTCTTTTATTCTACTTTATCCTACTTTATTTTCTTTTTTTATTCGATGTAATTTATTTACTTTCTTTTATTCTCCTTTCTGTAATTTATTTAATTTCTTTTATTCCACTTTATTTTATTATTCTGATTTTCCCGGAGCTGGGGGTTAGGGGCAGCCCACAGCCCCGCGGCCGTACCCCAGCCCAGGGGGGCTCAGCACCCGCCAGGCACCCTGCTCAGCACCTCGCTGGAATTAAATTCTCCGTTAACACCAGCTCCTGGAGTCAGGGGAGGGTTCGGCTGCCTCGTTGGGACGGGAGAACGCGACGAGGTGCCCTGGAAAGGGCAGAAACGTCCGGGAGCAGAAGCCAGAAGGAAATTAAGGGCGAAAGCTGCTGCGGCCGGCCGCGCTTCGTGGAGCGAGGGTCGCTCGGGACCCCGGGGCCGCGGGCACCGTCAGGCCCTGGAGAAGCGTTTTGGGGAGGCAGTAACCAAAATTGCCTCTGTCGTCCCGCCAGCGAGGAGGGATGAGGGATGAGGGATGATGTCCCCTGTCCTCCTCTGAGCATCCTTCTGCCACAGCTGCCTTCAGACCAGCACCTCCCAGCCCCTGGCGCTCCAGTAACTTCCTTCTTTTTCTGATTTCCAGCCCAAATTTGAGTCTGTGGGAGGGGAGGAGCTGGAGGGTGGGTTTGGCACCATCGGGAGCCGGGCAGAGTCAGGCCAGAGTCGCGGCCGGAGCCGGCTCTGCCCATGGTTTGAGGTGGTTTGGTGGAACAGGGGCCGCCGAAGGGACCCGCACGTACTTGTAGTTCAAAGTGGCCAAAAGGAGAAGTAGCAGGAAACACAGCTGCCGGTTCAGCGGGAAATTTTCACAAAGATCAGAACAGGGAAGTCGAACGCAGGTGGCAAGTCCCTGGGAAGCCCAAAACCAAACCGTGCCAAAAGCACGGCCATTCCCCACCCCCCGCAGAGCTCCCACCCATCTCCTGCACGCGCGGTGTTCTTCCTGCACCCCGGCCGTTCCGCCAGCACAAGAGGGGATCTTGGTGCCTGGGAGACACGCGGCAGCACCCGGGGGTGAAGGCTTTGGCTCTTTGGTGGGGCCTCCGGCAGCTCCCAGCTGGCCTGGGGCAGGATGTTCCTGCAGCCTGCGGCTGTGCCCCCCCCCCGGGGCTGTACCCCCCCCAGTACCCGCTGGGGCAGCAGCTCCAGCAGCTCCAGCGCCGCTCCCGAGAGCGCAGTTGCCAAGGGTTGGGTACCTCCAAGGAACAGATGCTGCTCTGCCCGACTTGGCACGAAACACTCGACCGCAAAGCTCCGGGGCGACACTCTCCTGTTCCCGCCAGGAATGGTGCAGGGCACCGGTTCTTTTACACGCTTGTTTGTAACGTGCCGCGTGCAAAACCCCACTTCGCTAAGGACCGATTTTCTTTGTCCAGTTGCTTCGTGAATTTTGACGCGATCTAAATGCAGGGAGCAGGGCCAGAGCGCGTCTCACTGCTCGAAGCCGGAAGGGTTCACTGTAAACTCCTGCATCGTCCAGTTAAGGTCCTGCAGCTCATTAAATACTCGATGTGCACTCTGCTTCCTCCATGTGGGGGTTTTTTCATGCATTTTCAGATGGGTGTGTGTTGTGGTTTTCATCCTGTTTCATCAGATTTGTGCAGTCCCACCCCAAGGCAGAACAAGCGGGCGGCCTCCCCGCAAGCCAAGATGGGATTGCGGCATTGGACTTGCGGCGTTGGAGTTGCAGTGCACACAGAAAGCAGACCTGGCCCTTCCTTCGCAGCGGGAGCTTATCTACCAAGTCAGTGCAAGCCCTGGGTTTTTCTCAGTGCAGAGCTGGCAGCTCCTGACTACGCAGCCGCCAATAGTTTTTGTTCCGAGATATGCTTTTCACAGGTTCTGGTCTTACTAGCAACCCCCGAGCATCAGCAAAACTAATGCCTCAGCTCCTGACAGCACTGGACCTTAATTCCTCATATTAACGCTGCCGTGCTTCCATCACAAGTTTTACTGACTGCCAGGCCAAGAGGAAGAGACAGAAGGGGCTAATTTCTGTCCTTCAGTTTCTAGATACCTCTTTAAGGCCAGAGCTCTGACTTTCACAAGTGCTTAGGTTTTAGATGCAATTGCAATAAAAAAAAAAATTAATGTAGCTTTAACTGAGACTGTCTGAATTGCTTGGTGTTTTTTTTCCCTGTAATTTCTGCGTTAGTGACAACTGTCACTTGCAATGCTGCCTTCCAGAGGAGTGCTACAACGTGACAGCTGGACCCGTCTACTATTCAAAGCCTGTAGGAATCAAAAGTTTTGGTGCCTATAAAAACCAGGTCAGTTTAAAATCCAAGAGGTGAAGAACAGCACCGTTCCCATCTCCCTCACTGCAGACTCCTCTGCTCGCGTACTTCAGGCGTGCGAGCTGTTGCTGCTGCCAGAGTGGGTACGCGATCAGTCCCCGACACTCATGAGGGACACGGGACTCCCCTCGCTGACACACACCAGTGCCCCCACCCCACCCAGTGGTGGTAGAAATGATTTCTTACCTCCTCCAGAGCTTGTGGAATGAGATTCCCCGCACCCTCCCGAAGACACAAGCATCCAGAGCTCGGGTAAATCCATGTCATATTTTTGGGTCCATACAAATCAGAAGGGTCTTGTAAAAGGACTATTTACAAAGCCAAAAATATAACTTTGTTTTGAAAGTTTATTGGATCATCTTGACACAAAATCATTACAGCAGCTTGTGGTATGTTGTTTTCTTTTTCTTTTTTTTTTTTTTTAAGGGAATGTTGATAGCAAATAAATTTGTGAATGTAACACATCATACAGTTTCAAAAGTCTAGAATCACTGCACAGGATTCTGTAAGAGAAGACTCTACATGCTAAAGTGACAGTTTTCATCCATGAATTAAAAAAAACACTAATTGAGGAACATTATCCTTTAAGACAATTTTAATATGTTCAGTTTCTAATACACAAACTGGCTAACCAAGGGAGGTTGACCAATACCAAAAACTACCGCTTCACCAGCAGTGAAGCCTGCTGCAAACAAACTCCTGCAGCGCACAAGTGCGGTCAGAATACGAAGCCGGTCCTAGCAATAAAACCACAGCAGAGCCTTCGCAAAAATACCCTGAATACAGGAAAAGTGTAAAGAGCAGAAGACGTGCTTAAAGTACAGGACATTCACCCCAAGGGCAAGATCAAGGCTTTGTCCTGTTCCCTGCGTAGGGTTTTAGTTCAACTCTACTGGGCACCGCCAGCACCCTTGGAGCGTGGTGGTGCTGGAGAAGCGCAGAGCGGCCCAGCTCCTTCCTGGGGACCCTTTTGGTAACAGCAACCCACGGCTCTTGCCCGTGCCTCAAAGCAAAACCGTTCAAGCGTGTTCTCAGTTTGCTGGGTATGGAACAGCAAGTAAAAGAAATGGGAAGGGAATATAAAAAAAAAATCAAAAGCAAGAGATTTCGGAGAAGGACATCAATGAAGCATCTCTGAAGGACACAGTGACATCCCTTCCCAGTAAGATTTCAATAGTGCAGAATGGGCTTCACTTGGCAGACCCTCCCTTTCTTCCCTCTGAAGTAACCTGCCACAGAGCCAAGCCTGCAGCTCCTCAGCACCCCCTCCCTCCTGCGCCCAGGCATGGAGAGTTCTGCTGCAGGGACCCAGCTACACTTGTGCTGCTAAATCTGCATCCACTGCTGCGAGGGCAGGGCAACGGGACGCTACGGGGACAACTGAGACAGCACGACATCTCTGATTTCACAGCACAGAGGGAGGGAACGGGGCTATATGCAAACTGCTTAGAGTACAAGGGATTACATGGGTGGGCGTTTCTCTAACCTGGTACTGGTCAACCTCAGCTGGTGAGCAAAATGATAAAAAAGCAGGAACAGACCCCTTTGGATTTCCAGTTTCTTGCTACACCCTAACTTTTCAGGAATGTGAAATTGAAGTGGACTCAGAAAACACATCAGCAGAGACTGCTCGAAGGGGAGAGGCATGGCAGGCTCCATTTGCAGGGGTGGTCGACAGGAGCAGAGAACCAAACGATAACACTTTTGGCCTGTTTCACACATTCACTCTCTACTCTTTCAGCCGTCACTAAAAGAAGGTTAAGGCTCAAGGCAACTACTATAAACAGAAACTCAAACATCCCCGTTCTCACAGGGCCCATTTGGATTAGCTCAAGGAGATGGAGGATGTTTATATGCTGATCACAATAGATCTTGATATAATAATAATAATAATAATAAATCATATTTAGGAAAAAAAAAAAAAGAGGCCTTCAGGTCCAGCACCAGCCTCTGCTAGAAATATACATCAACCACAGTAGCCCTGAAGACATATTCCATGGCTAAGGATCAAGTCAACCTTCCCTGGCAATAAGCACAAGCAACAGACTCCGTGCTACTGTTGATAAAACTCTGCTTAGTCCACCGTCCCGCGCAGATGGCAAGGTTTATGGGATCATCGTGAGCTGCTGAATAAATAGCGCCCGCCCCTCCCTCCCTCCTCCAGTCACGTCACCAGGATCTTTGGGCTAGAAAGGGTTAACACCACAGTTTGTAAAAAGTTTTGAAATAAAAAGGTAACATACAGCCTTAAAATGTTTAAACTGCAAACAATGGTGGAGTTAACTGAAAAGCACGTGCCCCAGGATAGTACATGCGTACGAGGGAGAAACTTAACACTTGGGTCTGCTTGTCTTTACACATTAGGTGTGTTTCTTGTAACTGGAATATTTCATAAGGAATAATCAGCACTTGGACAATGTCTCTTTCATCTCATCCAACAAGTTGCTAAGCAGGGTGGAATCATTACATTTCCCATCTATGGATACAGAGTTCTCTCCCTTAGAAAGAAAAAGAAAAAAGAAATCCATTAGCTCCTCTTCTAAGCAGGGACACTTTTATTCCCAGCCAAACTCCAGGACGGGAAGCAGCCGGTGGAGCCTGCAGAGGACCGAAGCAGGCTTAGCCGAGAGGTCATTTCGGGGAAGCCATCAGTGCTGCTACGACCCACCGGGCAACAGAAAGCCCAGGGGAGGTACAAGCATGGCAGCAGCACAGCAAGGACGGCTAGATGGGCCACCAGATGAATTAAATTGTCCATGGTGTCCCTGGATGATTTAGAGGGGAATAGTTCCCTCTTTCTGTTAAGATAGGAAAGGCTGGAGATTTAGCTTCTCTCAGGTCTTGTTTCAGAGTGGGACAATGCTCTCACCTTTTTTACCAGTAGGCAGACGTGATGGCCTTGGATAGAACGACTGTACATTGATGCACACGAATCAACGCGTTCCACAACTATAAAGAAAGCATGAGTTTTCATTTAGTGGGACAACTTTTAATAGAACGTTTGCTTCCTGTGAAGAGGAACTACTGCTTTGCCTGGCCTCAAGGAACAGAAGCTTCTACTGAGTGAGGGGAGGAGGAAGTCAGGGTTAAGATGATGTGCGCGCCTGGCTCTTATCTGGGATATTTCACAATAATGAGGTTAGTCATTAGTCTTTTAAGTAAGCTGCAAATATTTTGTGGCAAAAAGACTGATCAGAAAGTAGATCTCTTCCCCAGAAACACTTTCATTGAGGCAACGTCTAATGCATACACCAGAGCATGATGAAACAGCCATTTGTTTTGCTTCATCCAGTACTTGTGTTTTAATTAATAAGTCCAAACTTTAATAGCTCGCGCTCTCCCTTTCTGAAATAAAGCATTGAGGAAAGAGGTTGGCTGAAGCACTGAAGACCAAATGCACCCTCCTGAGAACAGTTACAGCCCTAACTAAGCCAGCTGCTCCTGTGATACCTGCGCGTGCCTCGCTGGACTGGAGGAAAGCCACAGGGACAAAAGGAGAGTTCATTGAGGAACACTGCGTGCTTTGAGGATACCAATGTATTACAAAATCAGGAAAAAAATCCTCTCCCAAATTAATTTAATCTAGACATCACCTGTTTCTGTCATTGTTGAGGCTGTGGAGCGTGGCACTCGCCAAGCACAGTGGAAATTTTAGAATATGGAATTTTGCAGAAGGTTCTGCATCAAGGAAGACTCACCTGAAAAATGATGATGAAAACAGATCTTTGCCAGTAGATGTTGGAAAGAAATGCTAATTCCATCTACTTTAATAGAACTCATGTGCAGATCTCCAGACTCTAGGAGCTTGGCAAAAGCATCGCTGCAAAACAGGAAGGAAAGTAAACACTTGTACTAGAAATTCAAGTATAATCTGCCACATTAGCCCCATGCAGACCTTGAGATATCTCAGAATGCAGAAGTCTAAGTACTACCAAGCTCTAGGAAAACGGGTGTACAGCCAGTATGGGAACCATACTCCAGGCTCCACTGCCGTACCCTGACCTCAACCAGAGTTAGCTCCACACCACCTCTGCCAGCCTACAGGACATACATCTTCTCCTTCAGAACCACTTGAAATAAGTCACTGGACATATTTTAACAGTCAAACATTACACAAGATAACTGAAGTGTAATCAAAGCAGTCGCAAGCAGCCAAAGTCAAATGCATGCTGTGTTATCTTGCAGAGATGGCCTGCAGCCAAAGCTCAGCTTCACATGGGCAGCAAAAGCACCAATGCTGTGCTCCCTAAATGGCACTTACCTATAGCAAGGCGTCGTGATCAAGTATGAAGCGCAACTGAAGTGCAATTTGAAATCTAGTTTTTCATGGGTTGAACCTTCATCATTCTGCAACAGGTCAAAGGAAAGGAGATGAAAGGGAGCCCCAAGGCAGCAAGAGGCAGCACCACCCCCATCTACCAAACAGGCACCGATGAAGACTTTAGGGCTCAATCCCCTTTGATATATCCTGGCTGGGCCTGAAGGATCAGTCTGAGAACGACTAACACGCTAAAGCATCAGGCCACTTAGAGAAAAGATTTGGGCAGCTAGGTTGATACGTACACCTGGAGCAGGTAAGGGACACAAATGGAGGGGTCTGGCTGCGTTTTTGATGGCACTCTGCTGAAATATATTGAGCAGACTGAATTTAAACTAATATTTGGAGATGTGGTTTTACAGTTCACTATTTCCTAAGCAAAATAATAAATTAATATCTCCCAGATTCTTAGGCACTGAAATTAGGACTTGGATACTATTTTTAAGAAACCCTTAAAATAGAGATAATGGCTGACTCAGCAGCAGCCACAACTGTCTCCATTCGCTTCCTTCAAGCTGTTCACATGGCTCCTTCATTAATAATTATACTGAAGATTAGAAACCTACGTAGTCTTAAACAGCTCAATACTTATTAAACAATGTCTTCACTCTTGTTCTGGGTTTCCATCCCTATTAACCGTATCTACTGCTACTACAATTTTTCCAGCCTTGTACCAGGCAGCAGTGTCCAACTGATCTTCAGGTAACTGAGATGAGAAGAAACAACTCTGGGTTGCACCTCTCGCTAGCTGTTTGACCCCCTCTCCCTGGCAGATGCACCGCCACAGTGACTTTCTAGCTGACAACGTGGCATATGTTTCAGGCTGCATTGCTCACACACTGCCAGGAATGACAATTTAGGACATGCTTACGCAGTATTCGGGACACTCTTTGCACAAGATGTCATGTAAAAATACTTCTCACATCACAGAATGGGCTGGTGCAGCAGAGATGAAATGATGCCTAAAAAAAGCTCTAAAGCAGTGCTTTCCACCCAAGTCAAGCTCTCTTATGCAGCTCCAAAGGAAGCAGAAGCACGGAGTTTAAAGCTGCACTTACTTTGACTATAAAGGACAGTGTTCCTTTTAACTTCTGAGCCATAACAATACTCTGAAGTGTAAACACAAACTGGGCTTCATTAGAGATTCCTAGCGTGAAGAGAGGAGAGGGAGAAGTCAGGTCAGAAAATGGTTTTCATATCTAAGTAATGGCTAGAATAAACTGATTAGTAGCAGCTAAGCTTTAGGTACTATTTTTGAACCAAGTTTGAAGTTTTACATGTAGTTGGAAGAGTTATATGTGCAATTCCTGTTGTGAATTAAGTGTTACAGCACTTAGCTCTTGGGTCTCTGAAAAGCAGCAGTGAGAGCTGGCATCTGGTAGAGGTTATTGAGCAAGTGCCTGGGCAAAGTAAGGCACAGCAGCAATATATTTAAACTGTTTGTATAACTGGAAAATATATATCTTTCCAAGCGGTTTTCAGAACTAATTCACAGTCTAATGTTTCTATATTTTTCTTTTAATACACAAGTCTGTGTCAAAAACTGCCTTATATAGAATTAAAAAAAAAAAATTTAAAATACCCCATTGCTTTCCATGGGGGAATCAAACTGCACCCTGAAGCCACAAAAATCCTAGAAGACTTCTGCGAGCTGTTTCAGTATTCAAATTAACTCTTTGGTGAAGGAAGTGAAATTCAAAGCTCAGCGATTCGACCGTACAATTGTACTATGTATGAAGCCATTATCACTCATCTCTGTGTCTAATATTTCTTAAGGGCTCAGCTTCCCATCCAAATAAGCATATATTTTTCGCAAACTTTCACTGCACATGGCCTCTGTCATTAAAACAGTGGGACAATAACTTGAGAATAAATCCAGAGTGCATTCGAACGGTTCAAGAGCCTATAGCTTTGTTTCATTTTAAATCTCATAGCAAACTCCTCATGAATTTGGGATTCCTGGAGCTGGCAACGCTGGCATGTTCAAAGGTGTGCCAGCCTGCAGTCACCTGAAAAAGGAACTCAGACATTCGGACTCCCAGCCCTACGTTATAGGCTTTGCTCTTGCTGTACAGCACCAACTGTGTTTATAGCCATACTGTAAGAAAGCTTATATCCTCTCCAGTGAATTGTGTGAAAGCCCAGTGAACACCCAGGTAGAGGGACACATCTCTCTGGAAAACAGCAAGTAGCAAGAAGTACAAACAATTCTTTCCACAGGAGGGCAGTGCAGGACTAGACATACTCCAAGAACCCTGTGCAAAGCTGCGCATACCAGGGGGTAGCTGGAAGGGTACAGGTATCCCATCATGTACTGACGATCCTTCTGGTCGGAGCATTTTAGTGTTGAGAGAGTCCAGGACATTTAGTTCCATGCTCTTAAGGAAGCTAGTGCTTTTGTTTTCAAAGATAACAGAGACAGTAACTTGACTATCATTCTGGAGGTTTCCTTGAATATCGTAAGTCTGCAAATGAAGAAAAAAAGATTCAGAAACTTCCAACAGCAGAACACAGCACAAGAATAAAGCAAGCTTCAGAAAGAAGGTAATTCAGGACAGCTATAGGATAATGAAAAGCACACTGGTGATCAGCTCCACAGTTCTACTAAGTAGTGGGAAAATATCAACTTAAAAACTTGTCAAGTGAGACATCCAAAGGAATCGAGATGGAGCTTTGTTATGTTTCTGCCTCCTGGGTTTTCAACAGTTCTTCAGTTAAGTGTTGTCTACATGAAGTCACTATACTATCCCCAGGGTATCCCGTCCTCAGACGACACAAAAAGAGAAGACATGTGCATTTGAATGCCGAAACACTCACCATTTTAATGTATGGATTTTCAGCAAGAAGGCGGTAACTGGACATAGGCTGAAAACCAAGAGAGAAATCACAGTTGCAATACAACTAATTTCTCTGAAAAGAGCTGTCATTCTCCTCCCTCCCAAAACAGTTTAGCTCCTGCCTTTTCCCCAAGGCAAGCATTGCCAGCGCACAGCTACTCACTGGTAGTGGTTCATCGTCTAGTGTTCCATTCTGCACAGACTCTGTTGTCTCCTCCTCGCTGTGATGACTCTTCTTTTTGGATTTCTTTTTATCCTTTGACTTCTCCTCTTTCTCTTTCTTGTGCTTTTTCTTCTTGTGCTTGGAGGATTTCTACCAAGAACAACAAGAAACTACAATAAACCCTTAAAGAAACCCTGCATTTCCAGCCATTACATCATGACCCCTCTACCAATCTTTCAGCTATAGACTCCACTCTACGCAGCCTTCTGGATGACTGAACGTGGTTTTCTACTACTGCAGAAATCTGAAACAGAGCCCCCATTCCTTAAACCCCACCAGCCATCCTGTGTTAAGTCCCAGTAAACCCTTGCTGCTCCCTGCTCACATGACAATATCTTAACCCAAAGCAGCCTGGGATCAGCAGGTGGCCAAATCTCTCCAACTGTTTGGAAGCTCAGCTTTAAAACTGCTGCCTGATCCTTGGCTCGAGGAAGAACCAAACCTCTTACTAGGAAGTATTTAGAGCTCCTCAAGGGTGTAACATCCCACTGCTGTCTATTTGCAGGTGGTCAATACACTGAACAGGATGCTGTTAGTAATTCCCATGTGCTTCCTTTTAAGGAATATGAGACACTAGGAGAATATGGCTAAGGGTGTCAGCAGTTTAAACCACTTACCTTTCCTTCATCATCATCCTCCTCATCTCGCTCTTCCCTTTCTTCCTTTTTTACAGCTTGAGGTTCAGCCACAACAGCAGCACCCACTTCAGGTTCACTCTGAGCAGATGAGTAGAAGGATTATCACACTAATGGAACACAGTTGAAACAACTGAATCCCACACCAAAAGAAATCTTAACAGTGACACTCCTCCCCGCTCAAAAATTGCATTAGACTAACATGGTATCAAGTCTTTCATTTTATGCCTCTGAAACCCAGCAAATATGATCACCTGAGGACAAGATACAAAAGATTTCCTCCAAGGAATCCATCCCCTTATATTCCCTGTCTCTTCTAAAATCTCCCATCAAAATTCATGAGACTTTCTTTCAGACTGTCTCTCTCATGTCTATTAATATTGCTCATGTCTAGCTCACACTAGGAAATCAAATCATATGATAATATAATATTAAAACCCACCAATAATATTAAAATCCACCAAGCCTGTAGCTGCACCTGTATTTCTATCCATTGATCTGCACAGCAGAATGAGCTTGAAACCTCCCATTACAGTGTCTGTAGACTGGGGAGATAAAGTGTTATTGCTTCGCAGCCATAAGTTGAGGAGACAAAGCCTATCCCTCCCTTCTCTCCTGCAGCACCACAAAGCACTCGTATCATAGCTAAGATGCAATCATAAGAAAAAGGTTCCTGTGATGTGGTAAGATGTCTACCTGTGGCTGGGTAGTGGAAGCAGGCGGTGGAGCAGTGGAGAGCCAGAAATCCAAGTCTTCCCCCTGAATTTCGAGAGAAAGCAAAACCATTATGGTTGTTTTGATACCAATCTTTAAAACAAAAAAATAAAAAAATCAATTAAATTAAAACCTTAAGTTTTCATGGAAATGCATCGCTCCAGAATGCTCATACACCGATGCTGCAGTACATTTAGGAGTAACTAGTTCAAGCAGCACAACTTTGGCCTTTGAGCACACTTCCAAACCCGGACAGAGCTGACAGCAACTGCAAATTACACCACGTATCACAATGTCTACAGGCATTCAAAGCACGTTAGATGAAAAGTGCATCTCTACAGAGTGATTAACAAGAAGGATATGACAATTAATGTCAGGTTTTATAACTGAAATATTCTGAAGTATATGGGGGACATGATATAGAACAAAAGTGAGTTCTAGATATTTTGCTAAAGAGTTCCCCATTTTAAGAACAGACAAAATATCAGTAAAATCAGCTTTCAAATCAGATCTGGAAGATCTGCTGCGTAGGATGCATCAAGCTGAATTCTGCTAACTGATGAGGCTAAATAAATGTTATTTTTATTAACAGAAATCTTTAAATACCTGCTCTTATGGTTGTAAAAAATTAAGGAAATAAAGGCTGAAAACATTCAGCTGTTTGAATTGTCAAATGTGACTGTTCCTAAGCAACAAACAAAACAGCAATAGATATGGCCCATAACAGCAGTTTCTACAATAATGCAAGCCTTGCAGAATTACCTTCTTTTCTTCTTCCTCCTCTATCACCTTCTTCTCTTTCTCTTTCTTCTTTCCTTTGTCTCTCTCTTTTTCTTTGTGTTTCTTTTCCTTCTTTTTGGGTTTCTTGCTCTTCTTTTCTACTAGCGGAGCTTCTGAGTCTGGTGACTTCAGGGTCTCAACATTCCTGTGTCTTTGCACTGGCAGCTTCTCACTGTCTGCTAAGGGTCTTAAAAATGAAGAGACCATTACTCTTCTGCAAACAGTCTCCCTTAGCTCAGATTACCTGCTGGATGTCCAAGACAAGGTATGCTTTGTTTTTAAAGAAATTTCAAAAATCTTAAATCAGCACATACTTGTTGTACCCGAAGTTTATTTATGTAACTGCAGACACTGCCCTCATGGATTAGAGGTTAACAGAAACATTTTGAAGGTGACAGAGCCAAACCCTGATCAAAACTTAGACTCTGACCAAACTCAGAGTCAAACCTGATCACTCCTAAAGTGATAACTACAGACGTGCAGGCTGAGTAACACCTATAGAAGAATACATACGTATAGTGTCATGCTGCAGTTCTGTGAAACCACTCTCAAAGGAAAAGCAAAGATGTGAAACAGTAGGAAGTATTCGCAACAGTATGGAAATTCAAGCAGTGGAACAATAGCATTGCTCCAACAGCCCTTGAAGAGCATGTTTTTTCTTATTATCAATGAAAGATGACTCCAATTGGAAATTATTTTAAGCAATAAATTGTTTCATTTTGGAAGTTTATGCTATGAATCTGTACTCTTTAAAAAGTTGTTTAATTTCAGATATCTGTTTCCAGAAAGCATGACTAGTAGTTCAGATTTACATGGTATCCCAAATCCATTACTTGGGAAAAAGACACTACAGAAATTTTCTCCATTCTTGTCAAACACTGTCCAGAAATCAGTGGGAAGTTCACTGACTGCCACCTCTTCTATTTCTACAGCTTTCACTTAACATTAATTTTCATGTTTGAGCAGCAAACACCTGTTCAGGAAGATTTCTAATGGTCTCACCTGCTTTCATTTCTTTCCTTATACTGCACAAAGAACCAGACCCAATTCATTTTTACTTTGAAACACACGCTGTAAGGGCAAGATGGCCCCCTCATCTGCTTGAACAGTAAACAGATCTCACTTTTAAGCTATTTCACATATACCTGGTACAGGAACAGGGACTGGTGCTGAAAGTTGACGATGAACCAGACTCACACTAATTTGAGGGTCAATTATTTCAATAGGTTCAGCACCCTTCAAGTATTTATGCTGTCCACTGAAATTAACCAACCTGACAAAGAAGTCAACCACTTCGCAAGATATTCTTACCTGGAAGGCTTCCCTGAAACCAGACTGCGTGTGAGCGTGACACAGACATAGCAGTGCAAGCACAGAAAGAAAGAGAGAGGACAGAGACATGAGAAAACATGACAGGAGAGCACACTGACTCGTATGAGATGGAAAGAGAATGGATGGAAACAATATAAAAGTCCAAAGATGCCTCCTGGAGTGCAGCATTCAGAAATTGCTCTGCGCAGTATCTTCTGCGTGTTGAGGCTTGTCACGCAAATACGAGGTCTATAGTCAGAAATTAATTTCCTTTTATACATTTGTTCCCTGCAGACTCAGAGGAATGTGACCAGCTCATGAAAAAAAATGAAGTTTTTCAGAAACTGTTCACTTTTTAAAAATGCTACATCACTTTTTTGCAAGGTACCGAGGGGCCAAACCCCTACAGATTTGAGAACTTCAGAGAATGGCACAGACTTTAAAGTTAAGTGTCAGAGAGAGAGATACTACACATGCACACATGTGCCTGTAGTCTTCAAAACTTTACAGGAGGCATCCACGGACCACAAATCAGCAATTCTTTTCAGCGTCGCAATTTTGTAAAACAGCAACTAAAGAAAATCTCTGTGTGCAATACTTAACAGTCCACTGCTAATTATCATGTGGCATGCAGGGATTCAGGCTGCAGCCTGGGTGCCAGAACTGTAAACAACTGCAGTAGCTGAACAGGGACCTGACTCTGGTCACAGTTATGAGATGCAGTTCACTCAATCATATTAGAACAACGTTTTTCAGCAGTGGCACCATGTCTGAATGTCCACAGGGCAATGAGGATGCTACGAACTGGCTCTTACTGGTCAAGTTATCACAAGACAGAGTATACAGACTAGCCAGGTGTACAGGGGTTCTGAGATGAATGCAGGTCGCACTCAGTGCCAAGGCAGGTTAGATCAGAGACATACTGGTATGCCCAAAAGTGCAGACTAACACTCTCACATCTATCCCAGCTACACTGCCTGTGCTTTCAGTCTTTGCTCAGTCACACAAAATTATTCCCCTGCCCCTCCCAAACCCCCCGCTCAGCAGCTTCACTTTTATCTATGCTGCAGTGGGAACCCAAGCCTGGATGATCATCTAAGGTTACATGCAAGACATGGTGAAAGACACAGTCTTGTCACCTACTGGAGTGTAGATAGTGCCTTTGCCTGTTTGGCCCCAGGCTTGTCCTCATGCATTCTGGTTAGCAATTAAGTAAATTCACCTACAAAACTGTCACTTACTTATCCAGATCTATATCAAGTGCCTTATATGGATCATTAGGATCTTTGTCATCTTCATCACTGGGCAAAGCGTTCTGCAGGAGAGATAAAAGAGACCATCCACTGAACAAGTGAACCACAGGCAATTTCGAAACTAAAGCTCTACATCCCCCAAACCAGTCGTTTTCTGGTTTTTAAGATTGTTAACCCTGGAACAGGCCAGCTCGCAGTCAGGCACAGTAAGTACGAACAATGCACCGTAATGCAGCATCGAGTTACAAGATTAATTTAGAACAGAAAACCATTCTTCATAAACTGCAGGATTTGAATTGCTGCTGTTTGGTTTTGATTAAAGGAAATTTTAGGAACAAATACAGATGACATCATTAGCATGTGCAATTAATTACAATCAGCTGCAAACCTGCTGACTAGACAGCAAGTTAATGTCAAAGTGAAGCAGCAGAGCATAATAAATGAAGCTACTATTTGGACAGCGCTACTTTTATAGCAGAAATGCATATTGTTCGTTTTGTTGTTTTTTTCTTTTTTTAATAGCTTCAGTGGCAATTTTTGTCTTTTTGTGTACAAAAAGACAATCACTTCTCCCCCTGCAAAGAACAGCCTAGGACCATCTCAATCAGTCACTTCTTAAACAGCTTTGCAAGAAATCAGCGCTCTTGAACTGCAACGATACAGGCTGGCTGGCAATTCTTGGGGAAAAAATCTCTCCAGGAGAGCATGCAGATAAACCCCACAACTCAGACCACCAACCGAAGCAACTGACCTCCGGCATCTCTTCTGTTATGATATCGACATGGTGAGCTGGAGCAATATCCTCCTCACTCTCTGTGTGCAGAGAGTTATGGCGATGGTGTTTACCTCTCTTCTCCTTTTTCTGTTTTTTCTTTTTCTTGTCTTTCTCCAGTTTCTGTTTATGTCTTCGCTCTTCTTCCAATTTCACATACTGGTCAGACATAGGCATTCCTGTGGAGAAGGCCAAACTGCTTTCAGACTACAGTCCACATGGACATTCATCACTGGAACAGTATGTTAGGAGTGAACCTTGGTTCTAGCTTCAACGCCTCTCTATGCTTCCATGTCACCTCACATACAGCTTTACTACCACACTCCTCCTCTCCCTGATTCTTCTCCACGTTAACTGGATTACAAAGAGCATCTAAACATCGATATTTTAAGTAGAATTGGTGCCACTGCTCTACAGACAACTTTTCAGGCTTTTGGAAAAACCTTTAAGTAAGCCTTAAATATTTGCATCAGAACTCATCACTTGCAATGTAGTGCACTTTATCAACAGCTTTTCAGTGCTGTATCAAACCACTCATTAGATACACAACGATCTTTTGTTATTTGAAAGAAGATATTACAATAGCATCTCTACCATTAGACTCCACTTCATGTCTCCTGATTGCCTTCATCAGCCCTATAAGATATTCCAAAGGTGACAGTTTCCTACACAGAACAGCAGTTAGTTTACATGTTATAGACTTTGCTGCACAATATACTTAATCATAGAATTACTTCTAACGCTGTCTTGAGAAGAACTGCACTTGGACTGCTAAGTATTATTTTCAAACACGTGTAAGTTAAGAAGATATATTTAAGAGTCTAATGAAAGAATGCTCCTTGCCCTTAAAAACCTAAGGAGGAATTCTTAAGAAGGAATTATTTTTGTAATCAATTGTAAAGATTAGCTCCACTTACCTGGAACTTTTAAGGGGACAGAAAGGTCGATTTGGACCACAGGTATATGTTCCACACCTGGAGTGTCCTGGTATCGCTGGGAAAATGAAAAGTTGTTACATTCTGAGCATTGCCAGATACAAATCTACCTGAATAGACACACTTCAAAACATCAAGCAGTTTAATCCTTTAAGTGAACATTTTAAAGGATAGGAATGGAATAGCTCAGTACTAAATCCTGTGTGGTAGCAGGCTGTATTTTAAAGCCACCTAATAACTATTAGGAAGGCTCTTTTTCTAGCTACAGCTTTTTAACCCTGCTACTGCCCTGAAGAAGGCTTGTTGCAACTCTGAAGAATTTTTGGGTTGTGTTTTATTGCTAATAACTTGCCACTTCAAAAGATACACTTTTGGATTTGAATTGAGGAAAATGGGTCAGTCCTTTGGATATACAGGGAATAAAAGCAGGTTCTTTCCTGGGAAACAGCGTTAAGAGACCACAACGATCTTTTGATCCATAAACCACACTGTGTGTTCAAGGTTCACTCTCTCTTCGTTGCTCTTAATGAAGTGCCTGGCAATCTGAACCCTTCCATCATCCAGAGCTGGGACAAGCTATCTGCAGAGGAATTTGTGACACAGAGGAGTGTTTCTCTACAGCTTTTAGAGTCCTTGCTGAAATATAAACACTGCGCTTTCCATGACAAGTTAATCCAGATTATTCCAAACTACTCTGTAATGGGAGCTGTGACAATTACTACTTTCTTGTTTCTAAGCTGGAGGTCCACCAGAGATTCACAGAAAGCTGGCTGTCTTGTGCTAGTAGGTCACACTTGTGTTGAGAAACTCACAAAAGACTTACAAAAATAGTTCTAGGCAGCCACTCCAATCGGGACACTATGAAGCGATCAGAACTGCAGTGGGAATAATCAGAGTGTCCCAGAGGGAAGCTGCAGCTCTGACACTCAGTGAGACTTCACACAATTATAACAGAGGCCAGCAAGAGATTTTAATTCAGACTCACTCACCTTCTGTGGGGAAGGAGAGCTTTTAATATAAAATGGGTTGTTTGCCTGTTCTTGTTTCCGAGCTTCTCGACGCTGAAAGCAAAAAAGAGTATTTGTTGTTAGAATGTTTGTTTATAAGCAGAGATAAAAGGCAGTAAAGTGCAAAAAGCAATCTCCCTGAATTTCTACAACGCATAACTACTTGCAAAAAGACTACAGCTTGAGTATGACAAATCAGCTTTGAATTACAAGACATACTAGAATAGAACTACAAGTATCATTACTAGTATATCTAATGCTCCTTACAACATCCTTTCTTTGCTTTTTAATTCTAGAAAAGAGAGTAACTTCTGAAGACCAGATTTTGACAGCAATTCAAACATTCCTATCTTCTTTTTTGCAAAGAAAGGAAGAAGTGAAGATTCTTATCAATAAAAAGTTTTCTCTATGAAAACAAAAAGGTCAGAAGAAAGGTGGTATCACTACTGAGAACAGTCACTTTACAGTAATTCATAGAACCTGCTAAAGTCCACGAGCAAAGATGCTGCTTCTTTTTCTGCTGCTATAGAGCATAAAGAGTAAGAGAAGCACGCCAGTGGAGTAGGTGTGTGAAAAACCAAATAGCTGCAGGCTCAGCATAAGTGTCCATCCTCTAGACCTTGTACTTTGAAGTGAACTGCACTACACACCACAGTTCACAGGTCAGATTTTTACAAGAGTCCAAAACTCCTAACAAGGGCCAAGTTTTTATATCTCGCTTCCATTTGGACAAGATAGGCAAGCTAGACTTCCAAGAGAAGTTTATATAGATGCATTCCACAATGCCTAAAAAAAAATAGATGTATTCAAATTACAGGTATATTTTGTTCACATCGAATCATCAGGTTTCCTGAGCTATAGAGAGCAGAACGGCTCTCTAGCGACATGGAGAATCCACAACAGCTCCAATTGCTCTGGTAGCACTTACAACATTACTACTGAATTATGTAGGGAAAAGCATTTTAACATTCACTCACTCTGGCCAGCTCCTCTTCATCTATTTCTGGCTGTCTATGTCTGGAATGCCTTTGTTCCTCATCATGAAAAATTGTTTTGGGCTTTTCATCTTCAGACTCACTGTCTGATGGAGGTTCATTGATCCAGGCATCAAGGTCCAAGCTGGTAAGAATTGCAGTAAACAAATACTTTGACTCAGTATGACTGACTATTTCTAATCACATACGTCGCTTTACTATTTAAAAGTTTAAAAGCTATGGGAGAGAGAAGGAACCTTACCCCTCCGGAACTGGGACTTTCTTCTGTGCTTTAGGAGCCACGGGGTTCAGCTCGCCGGCAAACAGGGCTATTACTTCCTCAGCTACAGGTACTTCTTTTATTTGTAGCTTCTGAATATATTTTATTAGTTGCAAGATGCAAGAAGCCTAACAACAAATGCAGAAGTAGTTTCAGAACCAATATTAACAAACTGCGCCAAAAAAATCAACATCAATGAAAGCCAGCAAAAGATAACTGTTCTACTCCATTTGGGGAATTAAGAGAAGCAGCGTAACTGCAGGTTTAGAGCAAAAGTAAAAAATCCATGTTAAGCCTCTCTTCCAGCTGTGTCCTTTTTGTGTCCTTATGTGCTTGCATAATTTTAACTCAAAACAATTTAATTTTAAATTCTTGCACCTTGATTCAGAGGTAATATCAAACTGGAATAAGATCTGGGCTCTGATGTGAAACATCATCACTATTCCCACTCTAGTTCTAGAGCTTCTCTTTCACCGAGCTACACATAGTACAGAATAAACGCACCGCTCCATTGATCACAACAGCTTATATAAAACGTGCACATCCACAGAAAATTACATTTATGCTCCAATACAAATGAGACTTTGTATGACAAATTCCAAAGTAATTTTGTTCTTACCCTCTCTTGAACTTCTAGATCTGCACTCTGTACAAACTGAGGCAGACGCTCAATCATCAGCTGTGTAATTTCCTGAGCTGCTTCCTTTTCCCCAGATTGCTCTTTCTGCTGTAGGATGGACGCATAGAGCTTCACCATGTTCTGGACATAAACTGCCTGGATGTGGCCTGGTAGAGTTGTAACTTTAGGCCGCAACATTGCTTCTAAAGTTTGGTTTGCTTCCTCGAGGTGTCTGTAAAGACGGAGTGGACAGATGAAAGACAGCAATTGAGAAATTTCAGTATTTCATCAGTCTTCATGGAGAAGAATTTCAAAAACCTCAGGTGCAGTACAAAGTGCTGCAGAAAGACAGGACACTAAAAATACAGAATCATTTGCTCTCTGCATATTTTCCCCTTCCAAATTACAGTAGTAACATGGCACAGAAGAATTTACAGAAGGGGAGGGACGTCTATTTCCACCTTTACAAGTTTAGCATTCTCTCCACTAAGCATTGCACTTCTAAGTACCAACTCCATTGGCAGTCTGTACTTTACCACTCACATCAATGAGGTTGTATTTCCAATCAGTTACTGGACAAAAATAGAATCTAGAAGGCAATGCTTAATAGACAGAAAAGAATGCAGATGATAGCGCTTGTTTTAATAAATCTCATGCTCTTACTCAAAATTGTCTGCCCATGACTAAATGGAAGAGGTGCAAAAAAGTTACTGGTCTATTATGAATGGAAAGCTGAAGTTCTTTCAAAAATGTGATGAAGCTGGAAAAGGAGAGTATGTTCTCTTCCTGCTTAATCCAGAGTTTTCTTTGCAGAACTTTTTTAATTAGATGAAGATCTAAGCTGTGTCAGCATTCCCAAAAAATATCACACCGACTATGTGAATTTAAACTGGAACCAGTCTTCAGAGTGGCAATTACAAGAAGAGACATCACACCAGATGATAAAAGGAGAATACAGCATCATGGTCTATCCAACTTCCCAAAACAAAAGCTAGGTGAGCATGTGTGTAGGCACACACCACCAAGAGACAAAAACATCTATTTAAACTAAAAGACAGCGTTGGCACAAGGACATTGAAAATTGTGCTACTGTAGGTACAGACAAGTTTTGAGCAAGAATAAGATGACTTCTAATCCTCAGAAAGATTAGGTTCTGCAAAAAGCTTTCAACAAGGGCAAAACAGGGAGAGGAGTAAAAAATAATTCAAACGCGTTGATTGTACATTTTCCCTGTAAGTGGAGTTAGACCGTAATGATTAAGGAATTCCTTCAATGTCTTAAGATCTTACTGTTTATACCCACAACTCTGCCTTCCTGCACGAGCAGGCAGAACTATGGAGATAAGTGTCGAGACCAGATACTCAAAATGAAGTATCCGTTTTGGCTAAAAACAGCTGAGGAGTCTTATGGGGTGAGGGAGCAGGAAAACAGCAATCACTTTGTTAGCTTTAGGGTGCATATTCTGAACCACCCTTCCCTCAAAAAACACTTTTCAGTGACCTGAATCTTTGTGCGAAAGACGACGTTCAAATCATGTCGGGCTTTCCGTTTGCACTTACTCTGAGAACTCCCCACATATCCAAGCAGCAGCATAAAGCACCTCGCAGATCCCATTTCTCTGGGTGTTGCTGGCTATGAGATGAGCGTTGTCCAGAAGCATGGCCATTTGAGAAACTGCAAATTTACGAATAGCTTTAACTCTGATAGCTACATCTAACATCTGAGCCGCTATAAGATGCCCGTGCCGTGTGCCTTCCAACCGGGTCAGCTCCACCAAGATGCTTATGTACCTACAAAAAGAGAAAGGGACGTGATTTTATCAGCAGACAATCATGTGTTAGCATTGCTGATGATGATCTCAAAGTTGACATGTAAAAACACTGACCATTCAAAGTTTGTGATATACTGATAATTGGATTGACTACAAATATCTATAATTTTAGTCAGCAGCTCATCCCGGTATGTCGTCCCTTCTGCTTTATCCACGTGAATCATCAGTTTCTTCACTATCTCCATCAAGTTCTTCTTCGATACCTGTTAAAGAATTATTGAAGGGTTGAACCAAAACTCAGCCATTTCCCATACTGTCAAGTCCTTCTAATTCCATTAAAGCAGCTACTAGCTCTTTGACGGGCCTGTGTCATATGTCAACAAGAAATCAGAAGCACCTCTCTAGGCCCCAGTTTCAGTCACAACGAAAAAAGGAACCTATTTATTTCTTTTCAATATTGTTATTAAAGCAGAGCCAGCACAAGTATACAAGACCATGCTGTGGGAGAGCTGAGAATAAGAATTACTAGCAGCAATGCAGAAATCCAAGAGAAAATGAATCTTCTAATTCTGCCAGGTGGCAAATTTGATAGTTTAAAACATTTTTGTTTCTAAACTAAACAAATTTAAGAGTCATTAACATCCAGCAGAAATCTAGCTTTTCAAAACATAGCTGTATTAACTTAGTCTGGAAAGTTATCTAAATAAAGCCACCAAAATATTCAGTAAATATCACCAGTTGAACAAAAGTAGACTCCTTCTCCTAGTTATCTTTTGACTAAAGACATAACAAGCAGAATTTAACCTCCAGAACTAAGAACAAACTCCAATTCTCTTTGCAACAACATTAAAACCACTGTCCTGTTACTCCCATCTCATGAGTACCACCAGATAAGAGGTATGCCTTCTTACTTTTCACTTTCTCTTCTGAAATAGGAAATGATGAGACACATCTATCATGATCCCTTTATGCAGGTGTGGAGGGGGCACAGACTCTTGAGCGAAAGGCACTTTATTACCTAAACCACAACTACAGCTCTTTTGGAGATCAAATGTTGTCACTACAAGACTGACACACTATCAACTGCCCTGTGTGGCTGCAGAACGCATGATGCACAAACCCGTGGCACACAGGAGAACAAACAGCAACAGGGACTGAACCTAGTACAGCACAGACCTATCCCACTAATGCCTACCCAAATGACAGAAGGAGCAGCTGAGGCTTAGGCATTAGAAAAGCAGCCTTCTGGGTGACTTCCACAGTGTCTGAACTCAGAAACTCCTTCCAGTCTGAATCGAAGTTTTTAAAGCCCTCTAATGCTGTGCCAGATCTTTTGTTTAAGTGCCAGAAAAGATACAGGAGTTATTATCACAAGACTACTGGGAAGAGGCGAAGAGAAAGTTGCATTTTTTTCTTAAACATCAAGGGTCATGGGGGCTGGAGAGGAAATACATGTAGAAACATACCATGCCATATAGAAGATCTAAAGCTCTGAGTCGGATAGACTCATCTTTGTCATCCAAACATTGGAGAATGAGATCCTTGTGAGACTGGACTGATTTAGGATGTGTTTTCAGGATTTTGGACATAGCTAACAGTCCCAGGTATTTCACTGTGAAAGACAAAATAAAACTTCTTTCCAAATATAGAAACACTGTTTTGTGTTGAGCATGAAACCTTAATTCTGAGTGCTTCTACTGAAACCAACTTTAATACACTTGAATAAAAATCTATGACAAGGAAAAGCATTTTTGAGAAACAGTGCACCACAGATTACTGTCTTTAATTTCATAATCCTATACACAGACACGTTCATTACATATAAAATCTTCATCACAGTCTTCCTGCACCTCAAGTTTTATCATTATTTAAAACTATGTATTTAACATATAGAAACTATGGGGTTTGAGAACAGGCATCCTAGGATGGACACAGCTTTAAAAGCACTGAAGATTGGTGTATGAACTAGGAGCTCTGTTCTCAATGGGAAAAAAGTCAGATGGCAGGAAAAAGGTTTGCACAAAAAAGGACTTCCCAGTGTTCTTTGTAGTCACTGAAATAAATAAGCATTCTTGCATTTTACTATTATTTTTAGACTGCCAAGTGCCCCTCACTATTTCCCAAGCTGCAAGTTTATAAAAAGGGAAAACCCAGAGCATGGAAAGAGAACTGGTTTAGATTTACAAGACCACAAACAGCAGTTATAATTAATCTCATTTGTTTTAGAAAAGCTCATTATAAAAAAAAAGTCTTCACTATCAAAAAAATATTTCCACATTAAAAATCCCAGCAAATGTTTACAACATACCAGGCACTACAATACAGAACAAGCTGTTTGGAGAAACAGCTCATTGCTCTAAGACTGTCGCAATTTCTCCCCCAGTGGTCAGTTGCTAAAAGCTTCCATGAAGACAAGCAACATACTTACAGTTCTGGTCAGAATCTTCTATCAATATCCTTAACTTCTGAACACAAAGCTGGAAAAAAGACCACGTCATGCTTATTACAAGCCTGAAAAGTCTTAATTAAAATAACTCTTCATAAAGTTTAGTCAATGCACAATGAAGCATTCCGATTGTGACCTGGGGCCTCTAGCTAAGATGGTTGTTGCATTAACAGGTTTCGAAACAAAAAGAACCCCTGTATGATTGTATTGATAGGAGGCAGCTGAATAACAGAGTTAGGAAAACTCTAACCGAGGGGAATCTGCATTTTAGAGCAAAGGAAATAAGAGAAGTCGTATAGGAAATCCCTCAGTTTAGCATTCTCCCTGAGTGAGAGCACTTCAGGGAGCTACTGCTTTAACTTTTGGCAAAGGAACACAAGCCAATTTCTCCACGGCACTTGGCATTACACATTACAGCAGAACAAATCGCCCCCACCGAAGTCCCGCGCTGTACCTGGATGCTAGCGCTGTGATTAGGCATCCCAGAGGACAGGGAGATCAGAACTGAAATACAGAAGCACAAAGTTCTGTTAGTATTGCTATGCTCTGAATGAATGCAACAACACACCACCTAAAGGTCAACAGCTAGCTCAGCTCACAAGGGAAAACATCAGTTTATGTTTGTTTGTTTGGACTTTTGGGAGGTCTGGGGGAAGAGAGAAGGTTGTTACACAAACTGTAGTTTCAATGTACCTTAAGAGTAATAATAGCAGGGCAGGAAAAAAAGCATAAAGGCAGGAACTACTGGAACAGCCAGATCAAAGCTGCTTTTCATTACACTTTGCTCTCGTTAAGGTTTACCTTACTGATATCGTGTAGCAGTCATCAGCTACTGACAGTTGAATTTTTAAGTGTGTACTTCCTTAATGTAACAAGCTGCAGGAATGGATCCTAGAGTTTAATATAATTAGATTGGAGCTTTAATCAAGCCAGCAAGAGACTCGAGGCAAAAATCAGGTCCCATTGTTGATTATATTGTTAACTGCTGCTGTCATATGGCATATCCATGCCAACACCAACTCTTCCTGAGCATGTCACACACACTGACCTTAGTGACCACAAGTATAGTGGCATTTTGCTCTCCATAATCCTGCAGAGCTTCACTTCAGAGAAGACGTGTTGGATGCTATCATTTTGGGTCATGCAAAGAGCTGGCACGTGCAAGGTGCTGCTCTAACACAGGCATCAGCTTCCCATCTCATTTTCTGAATTGAGTTTTACATTACAGTCCCCAAAATGTCCTGGGTGCGTGAATCTCCCTTTGACACACAGAATTATCCTATGGTATCTCAGGGAAACACACTCTCATCCACAACAGAATTAACCTCTGTGTTATTCTTTCCCCACATCAGAATGTCATCTCACATTTCCCTGAAGGAAGGGACGAACACAAACTGACAGATCACCCTTGCCTCTTTGAACTGACCCAGTACAGCAAGTTCCTGCATCATTGTCCAACTACCCAAAAGAGACAGTCTTACGGCCAAACCGTGCATGTCAATACCCCTCTACTTCCGCACTATGACAGAAGAGTGCCAAGTCTGAGCTGGAATACTGCGTTATCCCTTTTTGCCTTTGTTTCTTTCTCCATGCCCGTTATGGAGTTCACATCCCTTCCCCAGAAACTGAAACTGTAAATGAATGATTCCAATGACCTCCTTTAAGGAACTACACCAAGTTTTTAAGCTGTGAAACCGTAGAATTAAAAAATAAGTCTCCTCCTTCATCAAGTAAGTAAACTTTGTTAAAGTTTCCATGAGGCATCAGTCATTTTCATTCTATTGCTGCTGGTATACTTGACAGTTCTGGCAACATATAAATAATCACTCATTTGTACTTTGTTTCAGCCTTTAGCAAATAGGACATAGCTGTAGTAACTTAGTATCATCGACTGACAACAAAGGATTTCAGTTACAGTTACACAGTGACACAAATCTAAGTTTGCCAGGCAACTTATTTCAGTTATAAAATACATTAAGTTAAAAAAAGGTTTACAGATGGTGATAATTGATGACAAAGTTCATCATGTTCTTTTCTAGGTTACAAATTTCAGTTCTCACCTGCTATTACTGTGTTCACACATTCATATAGGAGAGACATGGCTGAGGTGCTGAAACAGAAATCAAGTATTTTAAATAAGGAATAAAACCAGCACAATTTGAAGTGTTGTCAGCAATATTTTGGAGCTAGTTAACACCTTTAATTACACAAGAAATTGTCAGTATTCTCTTCCACATATCTTCAAACTAGATGAAATGATTCTCACTTAAAAAAAACTGGGGGGGGGGGAGAGAGGGTTACTGAATGTTAAACAAAAATCTTCTCTGAGAAGCAGCAAGTAACAGCACTGCAACAAGAGATGAGGAAGGAAGCAGTTACTCAAAACCTCAGTACCAGTTACAGAGCACTGAAGCAATCTTGTCCAAGGATCAAATCAAATCCACTGCCCAAGGTCAAAAATTCACAGTAAGGCAGGAAGGTGGAGAACCTCAAGTCTCTCTCTCCAAAGTGAACGAGTCATGCACAAACAGCAGACTCTTCTGGCACGCAAGTACACACTTGTTCTTACTTATAAGCGAGCAACGTATTTTAAATGTCTGATTTCCCCCAAGCTTAAATTTAAGACAACTTTTGCCAGTTGAACACACACAGAGTGCAATTCTGAGGATTTAAGGTTCTTACAAATCCTGATCTACGCGAGAGGGCAACACAGCAAACCTTACAAGTAACAAAGCAGCAGACTCCAGAAGCAAGGTCTGCAAAGGTAATGAGCAAACAGCTCTGGAGGCAGCAGTCAGAAGCGGCACCGTGAAGGTCACTCAGCACACCGCATACGTGACTCTAGGACACTCAGAATGAGACAGTCATTTTCGCTCCCCATCCATTCTGCGGTGGATGGCAGGGTGGTTTGCTTTACACTTAAGTGATACGAGATCCAAAATGACTGAATGGAGACCAAACCAAACAGGATTACGTCCTCACAGATAATGAAATGACTAAGGTGGGAGGCTGGGGAGAGGAGGCAGAGGCAGGATTGAAGACATACTGTCCCGCTTCCTGCTTTTTCTGGCAAAGTACTTTTTCTGGTGAATTTGTATGTGTTTGTCACTGCTGTAAAAACCCTCTTCAGGTATTTGGGTGCAACGCTGCTCGCCAGTCTGCTCTGAACCAGCCTTAAAGGCATACTAGGAGGGTGGACTAGTAGGCTTGACTGCTCTCATGGCTACATAGATAGCCATTTAAAAATAAGTTTAAAATTTGTCCATTCCTATCTATCTTCTTGCTCTGCCACATGAAGAGAAACAAACCTTTTAATTTAACAACTCATGCATATGATACCCTTCCTTTTCATAACTGGGAAAATACATGTATTCCCTCCAAGACATCTACTTTCCGATTTCAGTTGAGAATTAGATCCAAAACAACACTACAAACCAGCTGTAACAAGGAACAAGGAAATATCTTCAAATTTATCTGATCTATATTTAGGATATATATGAAAGGAATCTCTTCCAAAACATGTCTGGGCTGACAAAGGCATGAGAAAGAACTTTAATACACTCCTTGTCACACTGCTTTGGTGGGTAAGACACTTCCAAAAAAGTCAAGAGCCAAATGTACGTAGGTGAACAGAATAGGCACACATACAGCTGAGTGTTTTTAAAACCAGAGTTTTTATATATTCTCCACAGTCATCTCTGGCTTAAAGTGAAGTGAGAAGAAAGCAAATTGCTCCAATTTTCATGCACGTGTTGGAGAAATTCATGCTGACAGTCAGACACCCAAAGTCTTTCCTTTAAGGTTTTATCTCGCTCAGGTTTTTCAGAAGTAGTCCTGATGTGACTATCTTTTGATACGTGAAGCCAATATATCAAGACTCAAGAAAAAGTTCAGAAACACATCCACAGACCTAGCTACTGACCTACCCAACAGGCACTTCACCGATCCTGAATGACCAAAGTAACATTTGTCATACGTACCTATGGATGAGGTTGGTCAGAGGCTCAATCAATTTCTTTCCCAGTCTAGGTTCTAATGGAGTAAGAGCACCAAACTATTAAAAAAGAGAAGTGCACACAAGAAAGTGATTTAATAGCTGCTTTTAAACAGTATAAAAACATGATTTAAATTGCAGCATATTATATTTAAACCAAGCTATATTAAAACATTTTTCTCTCTTTGGTTATGATCACAAACATTAGAAGATATTCCTGGTTTCTTTTTATTTGGATTTAATGGTAACTATATGTCCAAGAACTCTATTTTCACACCCAAGATAATTTAATGAGAACCCCAATCCTGTAAACATAGATCCAGAATACTTGCCAGTTTTATAATTTTAATGAGAACCCAATTATTGGTTGACGACGTCATCAACTTGAAGAAGAGTGGAGCAAGGGAAAGGTAGTTTTTGGGATTGCGTCGAGCCAGCTCACAAATAACATTTACTGCAGCAGACTGCACACCTGGGAAAAAGAAGTGGGAAAAGCAGAAATCAATGCCTTAATTGTAATTGAAGTTTCTGGTGCAGAATCTCCAGAACAAAAGCAGCTAAAGATTCAGGCTTGTGTGTCCAAGAGGAATGGTTCAGCCTCATTACCAACAGCAAAATAGTGAACTAAACACAAGAACGTAAAAAGCAAACAGAGAAAGGATTTTATTTAATTTTGGCTATATCAGCAAGCTGGGTATCTGCTTTGGATCCAGTATTAGAAAGAAGAGGACGCTGCCAGCTTCCTTCCTCCTTTACTGTGGATAGCTTGTTTGTGGGACACAGACAACACAACAATCAATAATCCTACCCACCATAAAGTTTCAAAACATTCCTATTTCTTTAAAACAACAAAAAAATAATGAATCTTTAAGCAATCTGACAAGACAAGTTCATTCCTTTCTAATTGCTCAGCCTCTAAATGGATTGTTCTCAATTTGGTATCTTTCAGTCCAGATAGTCTAGGTTTTGTAGTAGAGTGTAGTCCTCTTTCCATAAAGCATAATAAGTAATTTTTTTCCCTCTGTTTGCAGGTGAGGGGCGTGTGTGTGTTTTGCTTTCTTTAGAAACATTGTTCCTGGAAGATGAATCTGTGAGGGAAGATCAGCACCTTCTGAGAAAGTTGAGTAGAAGTGGGAATACCATACAGAGTAATTGCAAGCTTTCTCTGCTGCAGCTGAATTGCACTGACACAGTACCAAAGGGCCCAAACAGCAGTCTGGACTCAAACTTTAAATTTAAAAAAATGGGGGGGTGGGGGGAAATATACCGAGTGATGTGAAATTATTTTAAGTACATCTATTGCAAGCCAATAGTTGCAGCTTTGTAAAAAGAGAGCACAGGAAACAACAAAAACCCAAACCCTGAAATCAACTGAAATATTTTCCATAGTCAAGTTAAGCAAGCAACAAACCAGGAATGATTAAGTAACTTTGTCCCATTAAGGTTTAATCCACTGATATAGTTTCAGTAGCTTTGGGTTTGAAGTAAGAATTGGACACTTTACAGAATGTATTTTTAATATGGCAACATCTGTCAAAACTCTCATATGCTCATCTACCTACTAAACAGGCAAATCAGTACCCAAAAGATGATTACAGCATTTTTCATGTATTCTTGTCTCCACAAGCTCTAAAAGCATGTATACCTAGATGCTTTGGAGCAGAAATAATCTACTAAAATCCACTTACCAGGATCTGGATCTTCAAGTTTCTCTTTAAGGCGAGGAAATGCGGGACGGAGGGACTCTGGGTATTTCAAAAAAACTTTGTACATGATTAACACTGCCTTCTTCCTGATGTAAGGCTTTGTATGAGACATCTGTTAAGGAAACAACTGCAATCAGGCTCTCAGCACATTTGTGTTTCCAGAATTCTTCTCAAGGTCCTTATGCCCACACCACCGTCTCAAAATTTCTTTCTGGGAGACTCAACTACTTTTGAAAAACTCAGCTTTAAGGGGAGAGCAAAATACTGTCACTTATCACCAGAACTAACAGAAATATTCAATATAATCCTCTTGAGCTAACTAAGGTCTGTAAAGGCTCCCCCAAAACCCCACAAGAACAAAGGATCAGTTTTCACATGTAACAGTTCTAAATTTAACAGATATTTACCAGATTTGAACAATTTAACATTCTTTAATGTTAAAAGTTATTTCAATCTTATCAACTCACCAGTGTCATGATGTCATTTGCCAAGTCCCTGGCAAGATCTGGAGTAACAAAACAGGACAAGCCAGTCAGTGCAACTCCAGTATCATACTGGTTAGGGCTACTCAGATCCTAAAAAAGGAAAAACAGGCTCAAAAATTTAAGATCACACAGAATGTTGAGACACAATTTTCTCAGACCAGTTTTATTCACCCCACACATACGAAGCAAAGCTTCTACTTCATGGGAATATTTATGTCAACTATTAATAGGAACATCCTCCAACACCTGCTAAAATACCACTAACCTGGGGTTTAATAATGGGCATGAAGAATCGCAATTAAACAATAGATGGATGACTGCAACATAAAAACAATTAGAGATATCATACCTTGGTGGTATTTTAGGAATGGCAAATTATTTTTAAAAACTCATGACGTGATCAGAAACATGTGTAAAGTCCTAAAAATCTGGTATTAAATACTAACGCTGCTAAGTCAAAGCCCAACTGTCATCAACTTCACTGGGAACAGGCACTCCTGTCAAGTGCTTAACAGTGTCCTAGCTCTATTTCTCTCTATTAGAGAAATGAGATTACTTTCCTTCCAAGCTGCTGGCAGCACCATAACTTTCAGTCCATAAACACATGACAATCTAGGGCGTAGAATACATTTTATCGGCCAAGTTTCCTTGGACTTATTTGCAACCAGTGTCCTACATAGTCTTTCAGGTATTTCTAAGCTTCAGACTCTGAATATTAATGTTCCTATCTAAGTATGTTCAAGTATAGATTACAAAACCAGACGTCATTAAATACAGAGCATCACAGGATCACTCCTTAACTGCAGTTATTAGGAAACAAAAACATGAAGTGAACTGCACAGAGCATTCCCACATGAACTACCAGAATTAACTGTCCAGATTCACGTGTACACGGAGGCTGCTTTAGGAGAGCTAAACGTAGTCAGTCCTTCAGGGTTCTGTGCTATTTGCATCTCGTTTGAAAACCTTTTGCAGGTGGTAGGAAATTGAATTCTCTTTAAGAATAATGAAGTCTGCTTCTTAAGGAGCAACAAAACTGCAGTTCATTTTGGCTTTAATGTATTTTGAGAACTGATAACCCCTTAAAACACAAAGTTGCTAGATCAATGAAACATGAAAAGGCATAAAGATGCTTTTAAGTAAAAACTCAGGCACAAAAAGGAAGAAGTAGCCTAGTGACTGAAATTCAAAGTCTCCATAATAAAAAAAATGGATGGACATTATTAAAAATATACACTTGTTAGAGCACAACAGTTTTAAAGGGAAAAGCACTAGTTCTTTAGGGAAGACACTGGATAACATCCCACTGTCTTTAAGTAAAAAGACATTGTAGCTACTTAGATGGCAAAACCGCAGGCACATCTCGTACTGGATCAGTTCAGGTGTAAAGCAGTGTTACTCTGAAAAGTTAAACTTAAGAGCTTTGAAAAAGTATCAGTAATCTGAAGAATAGAAAAATAATGCTGCAGCCCAATAACTCTGAAAAAATTTCAGTGATAAAGCTCTATGAAAATGAATACAACACACTTTGGTACAGTAATACAGAACACAACTTTACATACACTGTTCACCATTTTTACATGCAATTATTGTACCAAAGAAGTCCAAAGCCTGATCTGTTATTACCACAAGAAAATGGGCCCTCACAAATAGAAATGTTGTGAAGCCAGGTGACCGTTCATTTTACTTCAGCAACGGGGACATTTTTTTTTACCCACTACATTAAGTGCTGCCTAAGAGACTAGTAATATTAACAAAGGTGGTTGTTGGCACCATTCACCGTGTTGAATAAACACGGACAGCTGGTATGAGACAGCACGAGGGAAGCCTACGGATAGGTTCTAAGTATTTCATTAATCCTTCAGCTTGTGGGATGAGAGTAGACTGTAAACCAAGTAGATAGAATTCTACTTAAACATCTTTATAATCCTAAGAGAGAAATACTTTGTACAGATTTGAACGTACAAGTAGGGAGACAGTGCAAGAAAAAATGAAGAACTGGAGTAAAAAGTTTACCTTTCGGATCTGATTAGTAGTCAGCATAATTACATCAGTCCCTTCATGAAAGCACTGAGAGGCAGCTAGGTAACCGATTCGCTGTAAAAGGGTAAGGAGAAAAAAAGTTAAGTAAGTTTAGACAATGTTTAGATGAACAACAACTGGTAGCTTCAGAAGCAATATTTAAAAAATGAACAATTAGGCAGGAGGTTTGCATAACAGAGGCGGCGTGATAGGGTTCTCTAGAAAAGGGGGTTTACATCAAGAAAGAATAATCTCAGACAAGTAACATCTCTAGTGATAATACATCTATCTTAAGGATAATAAAACTAGCTTCACCTTCCCTAATTTGTTAGAACATACAGGTTCAATGAGCACAAAGATGTAGACATAAGGTAGGATTGTCAGTAGCAGAAATGGAGAATATTACATTTATTTTGTCTGTGTTGACTCCTGACTTTCAGGTACTAAAGTCCAATTTGGAAACTATTCCTTATGAGGTAACATTCCACCTGTTTGATGAAACAGGTCTGTACCACAGAGCATGAACAAAACCTTTCAGGAAAAATTATAAAGCTATTATAAATAAAATATGCTTGCTACTAGGAATCTTAGGTGGTCTTCACATAAAAATACCCTGTTTTTTCACAAAAGATATCTGACAGCTATTGTCAAACATCTGGTAGAAAAAGCCTACACTAACAGGCCAAGTAGTATCCATTTACTAGAAACAAATACAGCCTACTTCTTTCCATATTGAAGTAAACAAACCAAAATATGATGTATCAATACATTCATTAAATACAGTAATGAAGCAGCTTGGCTAGTACAGTTGTAGTTGCACAGAGAACTCACTTTGAATGTAAACTTCGATGCACTCATGACTTCAATAATATTGAAAGCAGCCCAACTGATGTCATAGCCCAGCATCTGTAACTGTGAGCAGAGAAGCCAAGATAAACTTCTGAAATCAGAGGCTCAAGAAAATAGGTCAAGATACGTCAGAAAGTTGAGGAGGGAACAAAAGTCCAAAAATAATACTATAAGACATCTTAAGTTTATGAGTAATGCTACATTCTACGCCAGCCGCAGTAAGTGGAAGTAGTCTCGAAGTTCCACCAAAAGCAAGTTTTGAATAGGTTGCATTAACGCCAGGTACTACATATGCAGTTATATAAGCATCATTGTGAAGGGGTTTTTTTTCTGGATTTTTTTTTTTTAAATAAAAAACAGAACAGAACCACAAAAATAATTCTTTAACAGTATTTCCCTCCTCTCCTTCTCGACAAAGGACTGCGCAAAGAGAAACAAACACCAGTTTCAAGTGCTCATGCAACTGTGTGATAAGAAACAATCCAGTTGAAAACAACTTTTTAAATTGGATTAGTTTTAAATCAGATTAACTTCCTGACCTGTCTCGATAAAATAGAATTGTACCAATATTAGTACAAACACAATGAACAGAGTGGGAATATGCAGCCTCTGACATCAGACACACATGGGAGGATTTTCACCTGCAGCTTGACCTTCTGACAGCGTAACTGCAGTCTAAGAAAAGCAGGCATTCAGACCAAAGACTGACTCCTAGTCAGCAAGAAAGAACAAAATAAAGATGTGATTATACGTTGTACTGCAGCAAGGCACTTACATATGTCAATTTGCAGACTGCGTTTGCTTTCACTGCAATGTTATCCTGCTTTAGCTCCTGCTTGATCTCATCAATGCACTGGGAGATGTATTTTGCCTGAGGGAAAAACAAACAAAAATTTGTGCACATTTACCCATTTTGTAGATATCCAGCACGTTAGGGGGCAGAAGCAGCAGAACTCATCATTTGCAAGCACCAAGTCTCTCACACACACTCACACACAATTTAGGTAAGCACTTAAGTTCTGATGAAACTACTCATTAACAAGAAACGTCACAACTCTATTACAAAACTGAAAGTCGACCGAGATGTTTCTTCAGTGGTTTCCCTTTTCCCCATCTCCCTCGCAATTATACTGTTCAGTCCAGAGCTCTAGTTTCAAAGACTTGTGAAAAAAGGTGTTTAATGGAGATTGTGTCCCTAGGGGTCTGAACAGAACCTGAGTTCCACCATTCCTAAAACATGCACTAGGCACTCACCTCAATGGGAAGTCAGAGATCACCCATTCATTATGCGTCTAGAAAAAAAACTGTGTCAAACACTAATAGCCCACAAAGTTAAGGTGACTGAGGAAAATATGAGTTACTCTACTTTTGGGCACGCTGTGTACGGCTGGCACTGCAGATGTGCACCTCCCACGGGACGCAGGTACTCTTGGCTGTCACCCTCGTCATCCACCCCAACCATGGCAAGGACACCCCCTCCGTGGTTCACAACTTAGATGAGCCATTTTGCCGTTTACACATTTAATAAGCAATAGTTATTTGTATGAATTTCTCAGTAATTCAGAGCATCAAATGTCAAAATGTTTACATTTAAATATTGGTCCTTCATCTCTTTCCAAACAATCACGTCTGTCCTTGTGGGAGGGATGTGGCAAATGCATGAAATAAAAATATCTGTACAGATTTTACTTTAGAAGTAGGCTTAGCTCAGTCAGAGACTCTTTTGGTTCACAACTAATTATGATTTAAGTACTGAAGGTATCTGCTACAGAAATCATGCCAATTTAAAAGCAGAGAAATAATCTCTCCTTAGAAAGCCACACATGCACCAGGGCATTTCACATTCAATATAAATAAATCAACTGCCAGAGGAACCAGGTCAGAAACGCATTACCTAGTTCCAAAGTAAAATCCTGCCTGAATACCATTACCTTCCACCAAAAAGATATTTTCAACACAGAAATCTACTGGCCTGCCTTTAATTAACATTTCTCCCCTCTGCACTAAATTTTGTGTATTATCCGAACCACTCGTTGGTCTTTTGCAATGTCCTAGAGCGATACTCATGCTTCAAGTCATAAAAGTTTGCCGCTAGAAGCAGAGTATGTTATTTTTAATAACTAGCAGGTGACAATAAAAAGAAATTGCACAAAGTCTGTAGTGCAAAGGAACACCGCAATGATCCAGGTGAAGAAAGGCAGCAACCGAATTTTAATGCAGGGATTTCATACTCCAAGCAGCAGTCATGCAACGACACTTTACACTGCTATCATTTAGAGTCTAGCGATACCAGAATTAGCATCCACCATCAGGGTCCACGGTGAATACACTTAATTCAGAGGAAGAGCAGCTTCACTGGTTTAACAGCTTCTATAGAAGCAGAATAATTTATCTGGCTTTTCTCTCAAGCCTCACACTCACAGAGGGATAAAAGCCAGCTCCTCCATGGCACGGGTCAGCTCAGGTGGAACCACATTTCTTATTTTGAGACATTTACTGAAAGCCTTCATTGACCTTCATGGAGTTCCCGTCTGACCCATTCCTGCAGCCTGCTGAAGTCCCTCAACAGCAGCCCTGCGCTCCAGCATCACGTAACCCAGAAGGTCTGGAGGAAAAAAGCTGGCAAATAAGTTTACTTGATGAAATTTAAGATATTCCTAAATACCTGCATTTGGGGTAGAAACACTATCTTTGCAAGTGGAATTTTCATGTTAAGGGAGGGCATGCTAAACACCAAACAACTCTTTCCTCTGCAGAGGTACCCATCTGTCCTCTTGGATATGGGCGAGTGGATCACATTTGCCAAAACCGAAGATGGCATTGCCCCAAACGTTTAACGTAGAGTACAGTGACTTCTCCTCAGAAGCAGAAGATTTGGGATTCTGAACCATTCCCCTGAGAGTGATTCAGGTCCAGACAACTCCCGTGGGAAGTTTAAACTCTTCAGTATAAACTAAAGAACTTCTGATAGTAGAAAATAAATACTTTATCAGAGATGCTGACAGAATGACTTACACAACATGCCAGTGATCTACAAACACATTGTACCTAGCCTTGAATATTTTATGCACACCTAAGAGCACGCTGGAACAGTGTCACAGAATCCTTTACGTGTGTATCTCATTGCCACATCTTGCTCAGCAAGGTCAGCACTGGTTCTCAGCGCAGAGTACTAACACGCAGGTTCTCGGTCTTTATGTCCATAACCAGAAAACATTATTGTCATTTCCCACAGCATTTATCCCCAAACCATTTAAACACTAGCTTAAGCCTCCTGGCAACCTCTTGGGAGTTAAACGCAAACCACTGTGTGACCAGGAGGGGGAAAAAAAGAAAACAGAGAACAGAGAAGTTCAATAACATGCAGGCCGGCACAGCCAAATACAGGCTCCTGAGTCACCAGCCACACTAGATGGGCCCAGCAGCCTGCGGGCAAACCCCTGCCAATCAGTTAGCCTAACGTAACGAGCGACTTTTGGGAAAGCGTATTACAGAACTCAGAACCAGATCTGAAACTAAAATAAGTGATTTAAGAGCAGAGAGAAGTTCTTCCAAAACAGCTGTACTTCAAATCCTAACAGACTCCAAGGAATAAAAGACTCTCTATTTATAGAAAGCTTTAAAGGATCAGCAGGTATTAACTTTTTGTTAATCTCTGTGGAATAGCACTGTCATGAATGAGCAATATGAAGAAAACAGATCTGTTTAGTCTCCCACTGATATGTGAACCCCAACCACCACACCCCAGCCAGATTCAAGTTTAACAGCTACACAAATACGAAGGAAACGAGTCCGCACGCGCGGATCTTCAGCAAAGCTCTTCCCCGGTCTCTGGCTAGTGGAATCGCTGACCTCTGCAAAGCGCCAGGCAGGAGGCTGCACTGAAGCATTTCCATGCTGACTGATACCCTCCGGCCCCACGCTGCAGCCTGCAAGCTGCTCAATTCAGACAGCCAAGCTACACGGTGAAAGGGAGAACCGCCGCTTGATGCAATGGAGAAAAAATGGCTCAGCAAGGCCTAAATGTTTGCAGGAAAAAAAACACCCCAACATTTACATACTGAAACAGGACAAAATCTGGATACTGTCCCTGGCATTGATTCACTGATAGTTTTTGCATAAATCCTTCTAATATAGTAATTAAAAATAAGTATAACTGGCTCAGTTTTCCCTAAAATGCTTTTACATCCCACAAAGGAATGCAAAAGGAAAATACTTCAGAGTTAATTTATGCTCATAGTATTGATTATAATAGCAATATATTTCTGAACTATTAATTCCTTACTAATTCCGTGAGAGTCTTATTTGAAGTCTTCCCGGGATGCTACTCAATTGCTCACACATTTTGGCCATCAACAGGAACACTTCTAAGTCACAATATTTATAGACCTTTGGACATTCCCAGCCAGACTGCTTTGAGCAAGCAAGGCAATTATAAGGAAGCCTTTCACTCCCGGTGTAGTGGAGAACAAGCAGAGCCATTAAGCGACAGAACACCCTCGGAATGATGGCAATCCAGGAAAAGCTGCAAGTCTGCAGTCAAAAAGCTGAAGGGCATATGATAACCCAGGGAAAAGAGCTGAGAGGAGCTCTTTTATTTGTGCTAGGCTGCCAAATGGTAAAGGAGCCTTTCCAACTCAGTGAAAAAGGCTCCTTAATGAAATGCTAAAAAACAGTCACCCAAGTGGTCGCTAGTCTCGCATATCCCTCAGAAGGAGGAAGATTACAGAAACTCAGAGCAGCGCAGCTAAAAACCAAGGAAAGCATGCAGATGTTAGCAGTAATTACTCAACAAAGCTGTGAGTATAGCAAAGTCACAACTGCCATTTCTTAATGTATTCCACCAAACAGATGCAGTAAGCATTTTATATCTATTAGCAACATAACCAAGCTAATTTTTAAAATAAGCCCAAATTCCTCAAGAATTCCAAGACCTCACCCAGAAAATATGTGCATTTAAGCTAGTGCGAGTGGCTACAATAAGAACGAAGGTATCATGAATCAAAGACAATCCCTTTGAAACAGAGGGAGGGAGGAAGAGAAAAGTGGGTCATGGTAAGAAGCCAAAATGTCCGTTTATAGGATTTTTCATTTCCCAAGCCACATTTTTTGAATTAACTTTGAAAAACACTAAAACTTTATTCCAAGCTCTGGCCAAGAGAGGACTTGGGGTTTGCTGACAGAGAGGTTCACAAAAGACTAATATTTTTTTCAAGCAATATGTGAACAAAGTTGAAAAATCCCCAATCTAACTGAACAACAATTACATTCCTAGGAACTATGGTGTACTTTCATTGGTTGACAAGACACTAACGATTAAAATGGATAATTTTAATGGATAATTTTAATTGCCAGAACCTTTACATTAAATTTAATCATGAAAGCTATTCATTTCCCATAGTCTTAAAGAAGCTGTCCTCTTCTCTCAACCATATACCATCTTCTGAAACCGAGAGATGGCAAACTCACATTCTTACCACTTTGGGTAACGTCCAGCAAACAGAGGTCCTCCCAAATCCTTGTCAGGACCCAGCCTCAATCCACTGGATCTGCTGCAGCTGATTTGAGATTCAAACCTGTCACTTACTGCAATAACAAAGTGCTTTCCACCCAGATGAAAAAGCAAAACGTCAGCGAACATTAATCCCTATTCCTCTTGCTGCGTTTAACCCTGAAAGTACATTTTAGGGCAAGAGTGATTAACAGTCAACGCCCCAAGGAGCAAGATATGAGCCGATATAAATGCATAACTACACCACTCTGAAACAGAAAAAGTTTGGAGTAAGTAGAACATAAAAATAAATAACTGAAATAAGCACAAAACGCGACATTTCTTTTGTTTTAAGCACTGTAGGATTTATCTTTTTTTGTAGCACTGAGACATACACTTGCCATTAACTCCATGAAATCACATTTAGTGCAAGCACATGACGATCTCACATGAGAGGAAGATGCCCGCTGCTCCAACTTCCAGAAACCTAGCAAAAACTGTCTTTTTTTTTTTTTTAAATAATCTTAAGAAATACTACCTGTGGGATGCAAGCCGTGTGACATGGCTACAATGCTTAACACAAAAAGCAGTTATACCACAGGCACCTCGCGGAGGTGAAACAACTTTTGAATTTATTTGTTCTTCCAGCAGAAGATCCTGTTACAAGCACATCGCCCATCAGCTGCCACTTCCTAACTCAGGAAGAAGGCTGGAAAGAAATACGTATCACTTGCCAGGCTTCTATCAAAACCCCAAAAGCAGGACTTCACATCAAACACCACTGAACTAGTCAAAGAGAATTTATACACCTAGAATTGACTACAGTACCTGAATCACAAGCATTGCACCATCATAGCACAGAGTAAATCAACTGAAGTAACACACAAGAGCATAAAAAAAGCAAAATGTGCTGCTTTCCACTCACTTGGACACAGCGCTGGAGAACAACATATCAGATGTTAACTTCTGTCATACATAACTAAAAATATACTATTTAAATACTGTAGAGAAAGCTATTTGAGCTAAGTAACAGGATCCTTCGTTAAGACTACTCCATGGCTGGACAGAAAGAGAATTCTGAGGCACACGCGATCTCACAACTAACTTGACTACAACTATAAACCAAGAAAATTAGCTAAGCATGTAACAGAATACTAGCAATAACTAAGAAATTGCACGGCATTCATTTAAGCAGGTTTGCAGAAGCCACAATAAAATGGTGCAGAGGGTAATCAGATGCCATAAAGAGCTCAGAAAACATGTTAAAAATTGAAAGGCGTTTTGAAAAAGTTTGCCATTGCTACCTAGCTTTCCAGGGATTTATTCACTCATCTTGTGGTAGCCTTAAGATCCTGGACCAACATACTGTTCTCATCAGTGGTAAACACTGGAGGCATGAAGGTCTACCTCTGCCATTTCATTTGCAGCAGTCTTCTCCTGTATTATTTATTGGAAACATGATGTATTACCCACTACCCCATTGTCCATTACGACCAAAGTGAGATACCGAGACTCCTTGGCCAAACAACACTGAGGGAGGAACATGAAAAGGCAATTTACACTTTTTTCTTTTCTTAATGTTTACTGAAATTATATATACTGACTGAAATTTGCCAAGATGCATCCATCTATCCTAAAATAACTTGTAAACCAATGAAACCCTTTGAACCTTATTTTTAAAATTCAGAGAGGTGCTAAGCAAGTAGCGTACACCTACCAGTTTTAGAGCAGATACTGAACAACCCCAAACAAACCACCACAGCACCAAAAGGCACCGTATAAAAAACCCACATACAATCTTCCGAACAGGTACGTTACACAGAAGGATCGGATTTCTGAAAAGAAACAGATGTAGAGTTGCAGCCGCTTGTCCAAAATGACCCCGAGCGAGACCCAGGCCACCGCATGCACCCAGAGGATGACGCTGCCCCCGACGCACTGGGCACTGCAGCATCGGCAGCGCCGCTCCAAGCACCGGGGTGTTCCGGCAGGCTCCCATGGAGAGCACCTTTTCAGTGCTTTACCCAGAGACAATTGAAGTATTTCACAGAAAAAGGCACCTATGCCAGAAGCTGGAGCACCCACCCAGGCAGGCTAGGCCAAGATGCCAACAATTAACTGGGTATTGGAGAGCAAAACCCAACAGTCCAACATAAATCAGTAAGCACGTATCATCAGCAAGACTCTAGAGATGTCCCTTAATATATCTCCAGTCTGAGTAGTCCTTAATATAAATATGCCTCCAGTCTGATCACAGTATTTGTAAATTTAATTGCACAGCAATTAAAACAATCCTCGGGGGCCTGCACTGTCTAAATCGTACCAGAGCAGACAACTTTTAAGACTAAAGAGATGCACCAGATAAAAGTGCTTATTCCTGCTAACACAAGATTTACTCAAACTTTTAATTTTATATTACTATGCAAAAAGCTGTGCAAGCTATAGATTTTTCAATTTGCTAGTTCCAGACATATTTCTGTGCATAATTCCAGGTTTTGATAAACGTAGGCTTCGTTATGAGCACGTGTTTTGTTGTACATATAGCAAATAGTCACTTCCTTCCGATGAACTAAATTAACTATTGTTTCCGAGACTCAGCTGACTGGAATTAGTTCAGAGGGAAACATCACAAAAAAAGATGCTTAATGATGTATTAATACTATATAAAAATGTAACACTGAAAATATTGCAAAGATGTAACACAGATTTATGCAAAGCTATGAGTACTTCTCAGTTATGGAAAGGTAAGAAGGACAATGAAGAAAAAGATGGTTTGTGGCCATCACTGACTTCTTAAATTCAGTACAAATATTTGTGTAATTAAAGTAAATTTGTTCCCCTACTCCCTGCCATACAATCATACCACGCTCTCTACACAAACTTACATTTCTCAAGGCTGAAGCTTAGTCACACCACGATAGCTACAAGTGATACATATATTTTGCAGCCTGAATTTGCCATGAAGATTGAGCCCGCTGGAAGAAAGTTTCAACATACCCACACTGACGCCTACTTCCCTTTATACACCTTTTAACACACAAATCTCTCAGCGAAAGCTATCGGGTTTGGACATCCAGGTCATAAAAGAACAATAAAACCCCCCCAGCTAATACAAAACCCAGCACTCAATCACCATTTGATCAGCCCACTGGCCAGTGACTGAGGAGGTAAGCCGTACGAACCAGACATTTTTTCATGCCCAGTTACACACCAGTATTCAACAAGACTTGTAAGTATTGTCAGTTATTTTGGATGTATTCTTATTTTAAAAAGTACTCATCTCCTTTATGAACTACTAATGCTACCGCTAACCATGTTGTTTGCTGCACCTTTTACCTTACTCAAATACCTTTGTACTTCCTGCCACCTGGATTTAAGCAGACTCCCCTCTAGATTACGAAACATTTCTATTTTTCAGCACGAGCGATCAGGTTTTTTTAATAACTTAAGGAACACAACTGCTTCTTTGTAACTGGTCCCATGACTCGGACTTTCTGATGCATGTTGTTTCATGCTTCCCTTACTGCTCTTTGCAACGCACCAGAAATGGGACACGCTACCAAAGAACACTTCTAAGTGAAAAAACTAAAGGTACCCTTTGTACACCAAATATATTCACTAACCCACATTGTAGAGGAAGAGGTTTTTCAGTCACTTCTGTGGACACTGACGACATTAGAGGAAATCACAAAAGGCCCCATTTTCCGCACTCAGCACTGGGACAAAGAGAGCTGCATCAAAAAGCATCAAAAAAACAACTCTCTGAAGATGACCACAGTACAGAAATGTAGTTCATATCTTTATTCTACTTTGATTTTTCTGGCTGTTCTTCCACTAGCTTTGAGAAGAGTGCAGCGTATAGGCCACTCCATTTCACAGGATGAGGTACCAGAAGCTCTTCCTCTCCTCCGGACTTGCCTAGGCAGAATTTTTACTTACATGTGTGAGAAAGCGATCTGTCTGTAGCATTTCAAACCCTCAAAAGAGACAGCTACAAAAGGATCTGGACTGGGAACAAAGCTATTAGCCCCACTCATGCCACAGTCAATTAAGTAATATTTAACACAGGAGAAAGCAAGAAGCTAATGAAAGGCAGCACTAATGCAAAGCCTCAGCTGCTCTCTGGTTGTAATCACACAAGAAAAAAGCCCACTTCTTGGCTTGTGCTCCACAGCTCCAGGTCCTTTATTTTCCGCGACACAGCAGGTAAGGCAGGAACACTGTTACACTGGAGGCCGCTACCAGTCTGCTTTTTTACCAATTGGTGTGAGGTCCTTACCCAACCCTCTTTTGTGTATTGTTTCTACTTCCGACTTTGTCTTTTCCAGTGATTCACACGCTCAAAGAATTAACAATAGCAACTCTAGATCCACTTGAAAGTGGGTGGAATAATGAGCTCCCTTCAAAGATATTAACACACATATGACAAGCAGTAACTGATCGAGCATCAGGGACTGAAAGAGCTGTCTGACACCAATGAACTGCACGCCGCCTATCAGTTGGGCTGTTTTTTCATCTTGGGCACCAACAAGCTTTTTAGCATTCCTCAAAATTCCCCTATTATGTTCCATCCCATATCCTTCACCATTAAACGCTAATGCTGCAGTAGTGGCTGGAGGCCAAGCCGTCAGAAGACCACAGCATTAGATGGTCTTCAGCCTCATTACTGACAGGCTGCGCCCAAGAGACTTTTCTGATGTTAAAGGATTCCTCAAAACTCCTTATGCCATCATTTCATCTGAAAACTTGTCAGAGAAGTATCTGGAAACGTGCAGTCGAGCGCAGCAGCCCTTTATTTAGGGGAAAAGGGTTTTTAACAATACAAGTCCACTGTCCTGAGGTAACAGTCACTAAGCGAGAACACGCTGCCAGTTTGGTAAGCCTGGTCTTTCTGAGTAGTGAAATACATATTTCACGGCACAGACATTCAACACGCCTCTCATTTAGCACTAAATTACCAACTGAAATGAATTTTGATTTTTTCCCAGCCAGAAACACTGATTGCTCCTTTAGCTCCTCCAACTTGCTTCTATAGAAAACAACAACTTAAACGTAAACCAGCAACGAGATACTTATCACCGAACGCTACACGCAAGAAAATGTGCATTTTTTTAATACACTTTTTCCTGAAAGTATTGATTACCAAAAACGTGACGTGCTAATCCTGGCACACAAGCAGTAGATTCTCTGAAAGAAGGCGGAGGCAATTTTCTCAAGTTATGAGAGAATTGCACAGACATTTCATGCAGGACTTCTTGTAATCCCTTCTCCCTCCTTAAGTGTCCTCCGAGTAAATCAAAGACACTTGAAACACAGAGGGCTACAGTCTGAACAGGACAAAGCACCACCAGAGTTAACAGCTCTGATCCTGTTATTTTATCATCTCAGTTTTATAAAGGAATCTCTCACCATAGCACCTGACAGTAGCTTTCTTGTTGGGAACAACAAACTTAACTGCAAATGCAAAACGCTGTGCAAGAGCCAAATAGCATCACAGGATTATCCCTTCCTTTATTTCACATTCAGGAGAACATCTCTAAACAGAAATAATTTCTCAGTTTGGAGTATCTTGGGGAAGTATCCATTATACTTTTAACAGCCTATCCTACAAGCCATTCCCCTCTTGAGCGTGCTGTATAGCACATCCATTAAAAGTAAGCACAAAGTGGGAGAAGTTATTCCATCAGGTACAAAACGAACTAGTAACAGGTGGAAAAACTCACCGCTTTCATTACCAAAAGGACTAATTTGCCAAATGAAAGAGAATGAGATACAAGAAGTGAAGGTCAGTGGAGAATGGAATAGGATCAAGTCTTCCCTGCAGGTTTGGCGTTCCTCAAACTTGAACTGGCACTGGGAAACAGCACAGGGATTAAAGCATCTGTACAAACTGGTGAAAGTAAACACAACACGTCAAACTAGGAAAAGATCTAATGCTGTTATGCTACCTCATTCCTTCCACACTAGCATTTACTTCACAGAAAGACGATGCAGCTCCAATTTTCCCCAGAAGACTGGAAAATGGACAGAGGGTATCTGCACAGAAGAGTCACTGTGTTAACTAACTCCTATCCCTTACCTTTCATCCTTACAGAAGGCCATCACTTCAGTTTCAGTGTTTTAAACTCAAAATAAATGGGTCAGCTTTGGATACAGACTAGAAACTAAAATGAAAACAGCCTCTGACAGGTAATTAAGCACTCTGCAGCAAGAAAGTGAGCTAAAGTGCCAGGCAGCCTCCGGTACCCTCTCAGTTCCTCTAGTGAGCTGAGGAGGACACTTAAAATTTATTGGTAAAGAGCTCGTGGTGCTCCCTTTCCTTCACGACAAGCCTTGGGGTATGAGCTTAAGAGTTCCAGCGATACAGAATGAACACATAACCATCAAGCAAGAACGCAGTAGGTCTGTTGAAAAGCTGTTTTGAGAAATCTACACCTGAACCAAGGTGACAACCATTTGGCTCATCCTGCGCTACAAACACATCCTCTGTGCGTTAGTGAACTACCAAATACATTCGCTTGTGATGGTACCTGAGGAGGAATTGGAAAGGGATAAATCTTACTATCTGCTATATAGCAGGAGAGGCTGCCCAAAAAGACAATGGGAAAAAGTGATGGCGGAATTTCCATACGATTAAGTTCCACAAGACAAGAACCAACACATACAATAAAATTAACCTTCTGCAAAAAGCATAACTGAATCAGAAGTCAAAGCAATGACCACGCTTTTGTCTCTTTCCATGTCATCCTTATTTAACAATCACAGTTCCTCCTTTCCAGAGGCATCTCCTTCACAGAGTAATTCTTGTTGAGCTGAGATCAAGAGCTAATATTCTTGCCACCAAAGCACGCTGCTGTTTGTTTTAAACAAATTTGCTCTTCTGAATAGGACAGAGTGTGTGTCTTAAGCTTAGACACTTATCTTGAGACACACAAATGCTGGTTGAACAACTACATTCAGTACTGGAGAAACATTTAATAGATACGATGAACAATGGAAGCCCTGTAGAAAAGGAGAAAGAATTTTTGCAGCTACTTCCTCTAAAATACTATTCTGATTTTGTAACATCACCTGAAAACTAGCAAATGTCCATGACCGCTGCCTGGGAAGCACTCAGTCAACACCCAGCACCTTAATAGCAGAAGGTTTACAGCCCTCTTCAGCTAGCTGAGCTAGAAAAAGGAGCAGTCCTGTGCTGTTTGCAGCCACTCTATGTAATTAAGCAAAATCTTTAAAGTTTCCGAAGACAGTCTATGCTACAGAAGACAGGCATTTCATCAGTACAATGTCTACTGATCAGCTGAACACATACTGAAGTTCAGTTTTTAATTTTTGCTGTGCACATGAGGATATAAAAGGGAACTATCCCTACAGTTACCTATTTTAAAATCTCACCGGTTGTATTTCAAACTAAAGCATCATTTAAAATACTATCACGCTACAGTCCAACCATTGCAACTATTGACATCAGCCTTGTACTTACGGTAGGACATAAGACATTTGCTTTGACCTCACTGAATCCTCAAGAGTGTGTATACCTGTGTAACAACTTCCTTCAAATATACAGAGCCCTACAAAACTGTCTGAGGAGTGTTTTTCCCTAACTCCAAAGAAGATCAAAACCAATGCATTTTAACTATTTCTTGGTGCAGACTAAGAACAAACTCGGTATGGCTTATGATGCACAGAAACTTGTTAATCCTGACTGTGTAACAGCACTTCTGCTCTTCATGAAGTCCTGGAAAAGGAGCTATTTGTCACAAAATTATTTTAGAAATGAGAATAGTATGCTCAATCCTCCTCAAAGAGGACTGGTGTCACAAAGGGCTGGACCAGCCTGGACCTTCATGGGGGAGATCCTCAGAGGTCTGACAGCTGATGAAACATTTTCTGTCCTATGCACAAAAGAATAAAGTGTATTTACTAAAAGCAGCATAACATACAAACTGGGCCTAAGCATGCTATGGGGAAGTGCTCCACAGAATTACTGTCCACCTGTTCCTGCTCTGAGTATAATACATTAAGTGTCCACATAAACATGCTGTTTCCACTTCACCATGTAGTTTTGCACATTTTGCAGGGAACTGCACACTTCATAGTGGCACTATCTTCCTCTGTCACCAAATCAATACCCATAAATTTATACTAAAATAAAAAAAATTATACTAAAATAAAAATATAAGTTTCACAGGTATCATCACTAACAAATAAAACACCTTCTCCCGTGCACAACAGGCTTAAAAGCCATTCAAACATTCAAGTGGTTTTGGAAGTTGTATTTTGTGTTTCAGTCCAACAGCACCAGTAATGAAGATCGAAGTTTTCCTAATGAAGTATTTAATTTAGCTACACGTTTACAACTTTTCCAGATACCTTTCATAGCTGACACCATTTGGATATCGTACTCGCATGAAGAGACACCGTAGTGTACAAATATTTTTAGCCTGTCACTAACTCCACAGCAACTCACTGATACTCTAGCAAAGCAAAACTGTTAGACCACTCATAAGAAAGCCTCTGAAGCCATGACTGCTTACTCAAGGATAAACACAAACGATGTCCTTAGTGTCTGTTACTTCCCAATTAACACGTGACACTTCACTGTTGAAAGTCTCACATAACATGTTCTTGATGACCAGTTATTTCACCTATACTAATTTCCTGATCACGTGCCTCTAACACAAGAGAGAATAACAGGCCAACGCGTGCAATTGCTTTCTGCCTAGAAGAGCTTTGAAACAAGGAAGATACATTTTAGTCAGAGGGAATACAACATGAATAATCTGAAAGCTGAATTACGACCAAACTCAGTTTTCCTGTATCAGCTTTGCAACGAAGAACGTATAGAGCTGACGACAGTAGGTGAGCGCAGTGCAATAGGCAGGATTTCCTCTATTATATCTATCGGGGATCTGAACACCACAATAACACGCTAAACGGGAAAGCGAGAACCAAGCGTGACTCTCCCTTATCCTCCTTTTCAACTCACCGCTCCCCTAACGCCTTCTTGTTCTCCCACAGTCTTTCCCTTTTGGCCCACACCCCAGCACCATCTTCCTCGTTTTGATTCCTGCTTTCACCTTCCCCCACACAACATCCCCTTTCCAGAGCCGCCAAGACACCCGGCTGCTTCTGGGCCTAGCGCAGCGTCCCCTCCCTGGGGGAGCGGGGCGGAGGCAGGCTCCCACCTCCCCCGGTCCCCCGGAGGAGCCGGACCTGACTGGGAAACGAGTGACAGCCAGCGCGGGGAGATGAGGCGAGCCAGCCCAGGCCGACGCGAAGGGGAGGCGGCCCCGCCGAAGGCAGCCGGCAGCCCCTCCGCGGCGGTGGCCGGGTCCGCTCACCTCGTCCTCCTTGTGGTTGCGGATTCCGCGCACCAGATCCTGCAGGTTCTTGTCAAACATGCGGTCGATGCTGCCCTTCACCATCTTCAGCGCCATGGCGGCGGGGCCGGGCCGGGCGGCGGGGCCTGCGTTCGGGGCTGAGGGGCCGGGCCCAGCCGCGGGGAGGGGGGGCGGGGGGCCGCCGCGGCTCCTGCTACCGCTAGAGCCGGGTGAGACCAGCAAGCCTGGGCCGCTCACATCCCGGGCGGGGAGGCGGGGGGCGCAGACGGTGCTCGCCCCCGGCGCGGCACAGGGCGGGCGGGCGGCAGGCAGGGGTGGCCCCGGCGGCCGCAAGCCCCAACTCCGGGCTCCGCTCGGCCTCCCAGCGCCTGACAAAATGGCGGCCGGTCAGCTGAGGGCTCAGCCCCGCCCTCTCCCGCCTAACCACGCCCCCGCGCCCGCCCCAGCCAGCGTCCGCCCGCCTCTCCCTCCTCCAGCCCCGCCCATTCCGCGCTAAGCCACGCCCATCCCCACCCGCCCCGCGCCCGCCGGCGACAGCCGCGTCACTGCCACCGCTAACCCCGCCCCCCAGGCCCCGCCCCCGCCTGGCCCCGCCCCCCGCAGGGCCCACGTGGCGGGGGGAGCGCGGGCCGGCGCGGCGGGGACGCGCGTGGGGCCGGGGCCTCCCTGCTGCCCGCGCGCGTCGGCAGCGGCCGCGCAAGCCCTAAACCCAAATTTTGGCCGTGCCCCCCCTGGGGACGCAGCTCCGCCGGCTGCCGCCGCCCCACGTGGAGCGGGTGCGAACCCCCCGTGGCCACTCGCGGTCCCTCACGCTCGTGGGGACGCGGGCGGGCTCATAAATGCAGTCACCCATTTCCCCAGGTGACAAGCGCCGGCGTGGGAGAGCTGTGACGGCTGACGGGTGACGGGTGACAGTGACGGGCGGCAGCCGGGCTGACACGGAGCCTGGTGGGTGGCGCCACGCGTGGGCAGGGCACGGAGCGGGCAGCGGGTCGGCTTCCCTACGGCCGCAGCTCGTCCTCTAACCCACGTGCCAAACACCCGCACCATCCCCGTGCGGGTCTGCCCGGCGGGTGACGTGTCGTGTCCCGCCGCGGGTGGGTGTCGTGTCCCGCCGCGGGTGGGTGTCGTGTCCCGCCGCGGGTGGGTGACGTGTCCCGCCGCGGGTGGGTGTCGTGTCCCGCCACAGGTGGGTGTCCTGTCCTGCCGCGGGTGGGTGTCGTGTCCCGCCGCGGGTGGGTGTCGTGTCCCACCGCGGGTGGGTGACGTGTCCCGCCGCGGGTGGGTGTCGTGTCCCGCCGCGGGTGGGTGACGCCGTGGAACAGCAGAGAGAAAAGAAAACGTCGAGGAGCCGCTTTCCCACCCCACCCTCGTCTCCAGAGCGGGATTCCAGCACCTGGGAAAGGGGAGGGATAAACGGAAAGGAGCTTGCGGACAAAAAGGAGACGTGACCTTTGCCAGGATCTGGCCGGGCTTTTGAGCCGCTTTGCGACGGCGGGAAGGAAAAGGATTTCTGTTTGCTTCGAGTGTTTTTCCCCTTTGTTCTCTGCCTTCAGATTCTGACCTACAGCCCGGTTTTGTTGGAGCCCGGCAGCAGAACGGAGCCCGGGGGCTGGTTTGTCTTTTATGCACGAACGGCTACGCACACCTCTGCCCCTACGCGTTGGGTTTCCCTCGCGAAGGGAAAGCGTTATGTTCGTAGGAGTCCTCGGGGGACGGTGACATCCAGGATGAGGCGGCGGGTCGAGAAGGGGCGGCCGTGCCCACCCGCGCTGCCACCGGCCCCCGCAGCCGGCCCCCCGCCTCTGCCGGCGTGCCGGCGCCGCTCTCCGAGGGACTCCGCCAAAAACCCTTGCGAAAAGCCCTGATTTTAACCCAGAGCGTTTCGGCGGCTCGGTTGGAGCCCGGGCCCGCGCGCCGGCAGCCCTGCAGGACGGGGCCAGGCGTGGAAGCCCAGGCTGGGAGATGCAACACTGCGACGAACTTCCCCATCTCGGGCACTAACGAACGCCGCGCCGCAGAGCGGGAGCTGGGCAGGAGAGCTGCCGCAGCACCCCAGAGCAGGGTGCTGGGGACCGACCTCGCGGGGAAAGTCTCCTACAGACGAATTTAGAGCCAGGACTTGATCCCTCCAGATGAGTTTCCAAGGATTTCTCCTTTTGGTGTGACCTGACTCTGACTTGGTTCAGCCTTAAAAATCTGGATCGCTAATGACTTTTTCACTCTGCTTCCTCCAGACCCTGGAGGGTTTGAAATTCTGTTATGATCACCCTTAATTAAGAGTGTGGCTAATTGTTGCCACACGTTAAAGCCCTTAAAATTCCCAGCTTCTTGTCTCTCTGGCTCTTGCAGTTCAGATTATTTTTTTTTTTAATAAATAACGCCACCTCCTGTTTTTGCTGGTGTAATTTCACAGGCGGCTTTCTCGGGGAAGGAACTTTCCCACTTGCAGCTGCGTCTCCTCCTGCCGCTGGCAGCGAGCATCCCTAAGGGTGCCATGGGAGAGCTCTGGCCACGGGCTACGGAGTCCCGGTGTGTGCCGGTGGGAAAGCAGGAGCCTGGCCATCGCATCCCTGATGGAGCTGGACCTGGGCTGCTCGGTTCAGGGCCCGATCCTGCTTTTCCCCCAAAGGCAGCACTTCTGTGAGTTTTCTCGCCGTTTTGTGAGGTTCTCCCGTCCCAGCAGTCGGAAGGCTCCGGGGATTTGGGTGGTGGCAGGTCCCACGGTGCCACTGCTCCGTGGCACATCCCTGTCCCTCGCTGCCGGCCCGGGCACGGGCACCTGAGCTGGGGCGATGGATGCCCCGTGTCGGGGTGCCCGTGATGAGATGCTCACGACAGGGTCCCTGCGACGGCGTGCCTCTGTTCCGGTGACTTTGCTGGGGTGCCCGACGCCCAGGTGCCCATATTGGGGTGCCCCATGTTGGGGAGTCCTTGACAGGGTGCCCTGTCCCCAGGTGACCATACCGGGGTGCCCACGCCAAAGTGCCCGTGCTGGGGTGCCCGTATCGGGGTGCCCCGTGTTGCGGTCCCCGGGCCGAGCTGCCCGTGACAGGATGGCCGTGGTGGGGTGCCCATGCTGGGGTGTCCTGTCTTGGGGTGCCCGTGCGGCTCCAGCACGACCCCCCCGGCCCCGCTCCGCTGCCTTCCCCGGCCGGTGGCTCCCGACCCGCCCTGCCCGGCCCTGCCCGGCCCTGCCCGGCCCTGCCCGACGCTGCTCTCGGTCCCCGCGAGATGGCGCCGGCGGCCCGGGAGAGCCGGGGGGGGGGGGACGGACACACGCGTGGGGTGCCCCGTGTCGGGGGGCAGGGAGGGACCCGCGTTTGGGCGGTGGGTGCCCCGCGGTTGGGTGGGGGTGATGGGTGCTCATGTTTGGGTGGGAGTGATGGGTGCTCGTGTTTGGGTGATGGGTGCCCCATGATTGGGTGATGGGTGCTCATGTTTGGGTGGGGGTGACGGGTGCTCATGTCTGGGTGATGGGTGCCCCATGTCTGGGTGATGGGTGCCCCATGTTTGGGTGGGGGTGATGGGTGCTCATGTCTGGGTGATGAGTGCCCCATGTTTCAGTGGGGGTGATGAGTGCTCGTGTTTGGGTGATGGGTGCCCCATGTCTGGGTGATGGGTGCCCCATGTTTGGGTGATGGGTGCCCCATGTCTGGGTGATGGGTGAGCTGTGTCTGGGTGGGGGTGATGGGTACCTCATGTTTGGGTCACCCGTGTGTGTTGGGTTTGCGTGGCAAGGTTTTGGTAGCGGGGGGGCTACAGGGGTGGCTTCTGTGAGAAGCTGCTAGAAGCTGCCCCTGTGTCTGACAGAGCCAATGCCAGCCGGCTCCAAGATGGACCCGCCACTGGCCAAGGCCAAGCCAATCAGCGCCTCTGTGATAACATATTTAAGAAAGACAAAAACAGTTAGAGAGCGTTTTTTGCAGCCGGAGAGAGGAGGGAGAAGATGTAAGAACATCTGCAGACACCAAGGTCAGTGAAGAAGGAGGGGCAGGAGGTGCTCCAGGCGCCGGAGCAAGATCCCCCTGCAGCCCGTGGTGAAGACCATGGTGAAGCAGGCTGTTCCCCTGCAGCCCATGGAGGGAGGATGAGGGGGTGTAGCGATTCCACCTGCAGCCCGTGGAGGACCCCACGCCGGAGCAGGTGGAGACACCTGAAGGAGGCTGTGGCCCCGTGGGAAGCCCACGCTGGAGCAAGCTCCTGGCAGGACCTGTGGATCCGTGGAGAGAGGAGCCCACGCCAGAGCAGGTTTGCTGACAGGACTTGTGACCCCGTGGGGGACCCACGCTGGAGCAGTTTGCTCCCGAAGGTCTGCACCCCGTGGAAGAGACTCATGTTGGAGAAGGCCGTGAAGGACTGTCTCCCGTGAGAGGGACCCCACGCTGGAGCGGGGGAACGATAAGTCCTCCCCCTGAGGATGAAGAAGCAGCAGAAACACCGCGTGAGGAACTGACCGTAACCCCCACTCCCCGTCCCCCTGTGCCGCTGGGGGGGGCGGAGGTTGAAGCCGGGAGTGAAGTTGGGCCCAGGAAGATGGGAGGGGTGGGGGGAGGTGTTTTTAAGATTTGGTTTTATTTCTCATTCCTCTACTCTGTTTTGCTTAGTAATAAATAAGATGAATTCCCTCTCTAAGTTCGGTCTGTTTTGCTCGTGATGATAATTAGAGAATGATCTCTCCCTGTCCTTATCTCGACCCGTAAGTTTTTTTTTCATTGTACCTTTTCTCCCCTGTCTAATGAAAGAGGGGAGTGATAGAGCGGCTCTGGTGGGCACCTGGCCCTCAGCCAGGGTCAACCCACCACACCGTGTTAGGGTGTGGGTGATGGGTGCCCTGTGTTGGGTGACGGGTGAGCTGTGGGTGTGGGGCGGGGTGCGGGGGCAGCTGGTGTCCCCGTGGGCCAGGCACGGAGCGGGGCACCCAGCCAGCCGGCGCTGCGGGGACAAGGGACCCATTGAGGCGGCTGCGTGCACCACGGCTGCTTTCGGCTGCTCCGGGCCCTGCAGCGGGCGACTCGAGTCTGGCACCGCGCTGCATGTGCAGCCGGCATGGCCCCCTCGCCCCCCACCCTCCCAGCGCCTTTGTCTCCCCACAGTCTCCTCTAAAATCGGGGCGCAGAGCTGGACGCAGCGGGGATGGTGCCATCCCGGATCAGGGATGGAGCCCGAGGATTAAATACCGCAGCCTCGTGCTCAAAAATGCCACCTCTGATTCCTTGCTTGAAATTGGTTGCAAATGATGCCCGGGAAGCTGGAGGCTGAGAAGAGCCCACCGGACCCCGCGGACAAAGCTCGGTGCTGGGTGCCCCCAGACCCGGCTGCCTTCCGCGGTGCAGGCAGGGAGGGCAGGGGTTGCCGGGCCCAGCCAAGAGGCGCGTTGGGGACAAAAAGCTGCCCAGCTGCTGGAGCCAGCTCCGAGCTTGCTGGGGGCAAAAAAAGGGCGACCGAGGAGGGAAGCGGCTGTGGGGACCTGCACCCCCAGCCTTCCCGTGGGACCTGGTTTGGCCTCTGTCCCTGTGCAGGGTCACAGCTGTGCCAGGGGTTGGGGCAAGGCAGAGGGTCCCCACACGGATCCTGCAGCCCCAGGAGCTCTCCGGCAGCACGATGTTTGCTAAGACATGTCAGGGCTGCGGTGCTGGGCAATTCAAGCTCCGGCAGAGCCTAAAAAGACAAAATTGGGGTTGTTTTTTCTGTGGCGAAGCAGAGCTCTGACAGAAACCTCCCAGGGCAGGGCAGGAAGGAGCTGGGATGGATTTCCCTGGCTCCACGCTGTGCCGGGGCGTTCAGCAGCTCAGCAGCCCCCGAGCAAACCCCGGTGCAGCTCCGCGATGCTGGGTCGGCCTCGGCCCCCAGCAGCTGTGCCAGCACTCTTGCAGAGCTGGGTTTTCCAGCAACAACCAAGCAAGTGGGTGTGAAGAGGCGCGTGCACGCACCCGGGAGGTGCCCGGTCCCCAGATTTCAGGGGCCGCATGTGCTAGAGAGTCCTAGAGTCAGAGTGGAGGTGAGAACCACCATTTTGTGTCTGCACATTGTCCTCCGCAGTGAGGGAAACCCCTCCGGGGCTTTAACTCCAGCCCAGCTGGGTTTGGGCTTTCCCAGGACGTCTGGCCGTGTCACTGCTCACCCACCGGGTTAATCCCTCGCCTGTGCGGGGCAGCAGCCCCGGGGGTGACCGACCGCTCTTGTCCCCGGATCCCGCCGCAGCCTGGCTCCCGGCCGGCGCTGGGTGCTGCCGCACGGTGACTCACCGGCACACGGGCAAGCCCATGCAGCCAGCAGCAGCCCGCGAGCATGGAGCCAGGGCACGGCTCCGGTTCAGAGGTGCCTTCCTTTGGGCTGCCCTGTGTGGATGCACAGAGCCTGGAGGAGGTTGATGGGAAGCTTCCCTCCTCCTCCTCCTCCTCCTCCTCCTCCTCCTCCTCCTCCTCCTCCCGGCGCCCTGCCCAGCCTGGCAGCGATCCCCTGCGGGAGCAGGATCCCAGGGCTGCGGGGCCCTTAATCCTGGGAGTGCGGATCTGCCGAAGGCAGTGGAAAAGGGAAAGCTTGGTGGGGTTGCTGCAGTCGGAGGGGACGGGGACCGGGGAGACAGCTGGGACACAGCTGGGACACGGGGTTCGCTTGCAGCCAGGGCGGCGCATGGGGAAGGGCAGCAGGAGGGGACGGGCTCGGTGATACCCTGGCGCATGCAGGGGACGCGGCGTTTGCCATGGGGAGGGGAGAGCTGGGAGAGGGCTGCATCCTGTCAGCCCCAGTGCTGGGGACCCCCAGCCCATACTGGTTCCCAACGGGGAAACTCCTGGCCGGCCCTGCAACCCTCTGCGCCCCCCGGGCCAAAAAGTGCCGAGGCAGCCGCAGCACCCATGGGGATAGACAGTGGGTGCCCTACAGCCCCAGCAGCGGGGACGCCAGGGACAGGCACCGCAGCCCCCGTGGGGTGTGTGGCCAGTGCAGCAAGGGCAATGCAGCTCTGCAGGGCGCTGTGCACCCGGCCGCGCTGGAGATGTGATCACTTTGGGCTTGTTCCGGTGCAAACACCCCTGTTAAGTTCGGTGGGGTTTGGGTCTGGCCCAGGGGGCTGAGCAGAGCCGGCGGTTTGGCCAGCATGGGCCGTGCCTGGTGCGGCAGCAGGCTGACAGTCCCTGGCTGTTTGCATCTTGTTCCCCAGCGCATTTGGGGTTCTGGCTCCAGCAGTGGCAGCCACCTCTCAGCGGGGAGAAAAGCTCCAAAACTGAGCTCAGACCAGTTTCCAGGACCAGACTGGGGACATTCATGACCAAAAGGGGCTTTATCCCACCTGGACCTTTGCCGACACCAGCGCGGCCACGGCACCTCTCGCCCGTCCCAGCGCCCAGCATTAACGCTGCTCCTGTATCCCGAGAGGGAACTGTTGCATCATTTCGTTGTTGTGGCAACTGCAGCCGAAGCATCCCTGGAGAGATTTGGCCCAGGGAGCTGCTGGGACAGATGGAAAGGACAGATGCTGCTCTGTCATGTGGAAGGGAACTCCTCGGCGCGACGCAGGATTGACCCTGGGAAATTAAAATGGGGCTTGGAAAATTGCACGTGGGCCATTTTGCAAGGAGGGGAAGGGAAGCTCCGAGCAGCCGGGCTTGCGTTCGTGTCGTGAAACTTCCTGCCTTATTGCACGGGTCCGTCCAAAGGCTAATGGGGGACCGAGACGTGGAATTCCAGCTGGGGTTAAACAGCTTAACTGCTCCGTGAAATGAGCTGTGCAACAGGAGCCATTTGCAGAGCCCGAGTTTTATTGGTCCTACCATGAAACAGTGAACAGAGCTTGGCCGCACTCCAGGCTTCAGGGGGAGAGAAGGAAAAACCACGTACCACAAAGGGCACTAGTAACCCCGTCCCAGGGGAGCTCGAATTAGAAATAAACAGAAAGTTGTGGGCACTCAGGATGAGGGGAGGCTTTTGCAGGGCTGGGCCATCAGAGCGTGGAACCGGCATCACAGCGGGGAGCTGATCCCATCCCCTGGGGCTCTGGACCACCAGCGTCCTGCCCCACCGTTACGGGGGCAAATGCGCAGGGCTCCGGTTGGAATATTTAATCTGATGGGAAGAGACCTGCCCGCATTAACCCGCCTTGTGATCTAACTCGTTATTGTCAACTGAATTGGGTCAATACTTGAGATGAGGCACTGCTGAAAAGGCAAGTTTCTGGAGGAGCCAACGTGCACCTCAAGCCCCCGCGCACACCCCAGCTCCCACCCTGCGGGCAAGCACTTGCCCCGCCAGCGCCGTGCCGGCCGCGAGGCTGGATGCACCCACGAGCACGGCAGCTGCCGCTGCGGGGAGCCGATCCCGCAGCCCCGAGGGGAATAACGCCAGCGTGAGAAGGAGCTCAGGAGGTGCCTTTGCACGTGGCTTGTGCAGGGTGCGCTCGGAGCATCGCTTGTGCAAGATGCCCTCGGTGCATCAATGCCCTCCCCGCATCCCCCCGTGCCCGCAGGGGCCAGGACTCCCGTTCTGCTCGCTGCCTGCCCCCGGGAGGGACCCCGGCCGGGGCCCAGACTGCTGCGTGGGAGCAGAGGTGGGAAGCGGGAGCGGTGGGGAAGGAGGTGCTGCTGGCGGGCTGCCGTCAGCCTCCGCAGGGCCGGGCGCCCGCCACATGCTGTACCTGGCTCCTGCCACCGAAACCTCCCTTCTTCAGCGCCCCAGAACCGCGTCCGCCTGCGGGGAGCTGCGCAGAGCTTCCCCATTCCTCCTGCAGTCAAACCTGGTTTACCTGGTGGTGACCAAAAAAAAAAAAAAAAAATTCAGCTCTGAATCGTGCCAGGACGGAGCCGGGAGCTGCAGCCCGCAGGGATGCAGCAGGGGCAGCAAACCAAGGGAGGAGACAGACACCTCTCCCCCCGCCAACCCCCGCACCAGCAAAATCCAACAGCGGCTGAATTTGAAGCCGGTCTTGTGACTCCGGAGCGGGCGACGCTGCGGGTCACTGCCTGATGCCCATGATAAATCATTGACCTGCGGAGCCCCGGCAGCACCCGACGGGTCCCGCCGCAACACAGAACCGAGCTGCGGGCAAGCATGGGGATGAGCAGGCAAAGAAAACCCAAAAAAAGCAAAATTTCAGAGCTGTCGAAGGGTGCAGAGCGACTCCCACCTCTCAGGGGCCAGTTCAGCTCACTGAACTGGCAGAAAACAACCCCTTGCCTTTGCTCGCTTCCCTCTCTTTACCCGGATTGAAAAACTCAGGGAAATCAGTGAAAAAAAAAAAAAAAGATCTCCTGCTTAGGGCAGGCGTTTCAGAAATGACCTGCCGTCCGCTACCTGCCAGCAGACATCGGCGCTGGCGCTGAAGCACCGTACGGCAGCCGGATGGCCGGGCACGGGCTGGGTCAGCCGGGACACCCTCGTAGCTTCGATCACCCTTTATTAGCAGCCCAGGAGCCTGCCTGGGCCACACAAGGCCTTTGACTACGAACTGATTAAAGACCAACCTAACGAACTCAAAGAGAATTCTTTAAACGGAGCCTGCTGTGCCTCGGAGAACTCCTGCCATGTCTATTTATTTAAATTTAATGGAATTTTTGTGGTAAGCTAATTAAATATGAATTGATTATTTAAGAGGCAGTCAGAACAGTTTAAGCACTGCTGACTTGATGATTTTAGTGTTTTCTTTAGAAAAGCGTTCCTAGTTATGTAGCTTTCCGCACCTACGGACATTTAAGCGGGAAAAAAGGGATACAAAGAGAAGAGCGGCCGAGTTTGGACCTGGCCTCAGAGGCGTTTCTGGGTGAGGGACCAAGGTGCTGTGGGGACAGGAGCAGGGCATGTCCCAGCCCGAGGCCTCCGTCGCAGGGCCGTGCACCCGCCTCCGGCAAGCGGCTGCTCGTCTCAGCTGAAGGCAGTGACCTGTCAAGAAATACAGGTGCTAAATAATGCACAAAATACCTCGCCAGGAAATATCTCGCTCTGGTACGCGGTGGCTCGGGGACGTGTTTCAGGCACGGTGCATCCCCCGCCCTCCCACGCCGGGCTGTCGGGGCGATGGGAGCGGGAGCACGACAGCCGCAGGCTGGGACCCCAGCCACGACGCCGGTTTTCAGCCCAAATATCGGACATCCCTGCGCATTGCCGAGGCGGGGGGTGGGGGAGCAGGATCCCGAAGGATTTTGCAGATGACTGCCGAACGCGGTGGCCTCGCCTGGCCCCGGAGCCGCGGCCCAGCGCAGGAGGGGAGCAGATGTGATCGCACCGAAGCAGGGACACCGCGGGCTGGTGCCGAGCCCCACTCTGTGGCAGGTGGCCCCCCAACCTCCCCAGCATGTTTGTGGCTGACCCACATCCTCTCTGTCAGGATAAAAGGAAGATGAGATTAATCTGCTGGGGGATAACAGCCAGAAGAGCCAGATGGCAAAAGCATCCTGACACGAGCCGTGTTTACCTGTCTTTGGCTGAGAAAGTGAGAAACCAAGCGGGGGTGTTGCCGGCCCCGCGCCTGCACGGCAGGGCAGCAGCTCCCAGCACAACTTCCCCCACCACTTTGCTGGGAAAAGGCTGCTCCCGGCTGCAGGTCGGGCTGTGCTGCGGTGCCCGGGCTCGCTGCTGCCCGACGGGGCTGCGGGCACCTCCCGGGGACGCTCCTGGCCCGCAGGGACGCTCGGCCCCAGCGGAGACGGGTTCACTGCCGCTCTTCCAGCCCTCAAAATGGAAACCAGCCCCCGGTGCGGCGTGGCTGCGCCCCGGCCCCATCCGGCAGTGGGATGTGAGTGGAGGCGGGTGGCGAGGGTGTGGGTGCTGCAGCGGCACTGGGTGCTCTTCCCTCGGGGCGGCTCGCTGCCGAGCTGGGAGCCCCGATGCACTGGGTGTTGCAGCCTGGTCGTGTGCTGGTGTCCCACGGGCTGAAAACCACTTAAAAATCACCTGCTGCGTAGAAACCGGCTGCTTTTGAGGGTGACAGAGGTGCAAGCGGCTGCAGGGCTCCGAACCGATTGGAGGGTGCAGGTGTTTCACCGGCAAGAGCTCTGGGCGCACCGACACCGCCCGGCTGGAAACGCTCCTTCCCCAGAGCAAGGACCAGCTCAAGCCGTCACGATGTGGCGGTGGCAGGTTCCTCGGTCCTGCTCCGACCTTCGGCGTGGACCCCGCCTTTCGGGGACGAGTGTTCTCAGAGGGGTTCTCTCGCGTGCACCCCAGAGGGCCCCGCGGGGCTCTGCGGGCAGGCACACGCCTGCGAGGCGTCTCCGCGGAGGGCGGCCGAGCCATCGGTGGGTGCTGGGGTGCGCCGTCCCTTTGCCAAGGTGCGAGCGTGGGGTGAGGTGACCCCCCGCGTCACCGGCGGGTGGGATCCCCGCATCATCTGCCGCGGCTGCGCCTGCACGTGTTTCTAGCCCTGCCGGGCTTGCAAGCCGTAGCTAATTTGGGGGAGCTGCATGCGGCACTGGCAGCGCTTCCTCCCGTCTGAATTTTCTCATCCCCGCAAGCGGAGCAGCCCCGGGAGCAGGAGGCCCCTCGGTCTCAGCCGCCGTGGGGCCGGTTATTCCGGGCTCTGCCAGCAGCAGGAGGGAGCCAGCACCCACAGCCCAGGGCAGGGTGGCAGAGCACCCAGATGTCCTTGCACCCCAGGGCACTGGCATGTCACAGGCAATTAGCACCCAAAGGCCTGATTTTATCACTGGGCACCTATAGACATGCAAAATGGTATGGCTCTGCTCCTGGCTACTGCTGGGCACCTACAGAGATGCAAAGTGATGTCAGTCAGCTCCCAGCCATCACATGGAGATGCAGGAATGTGACTCAGCTCCCGGCCACCCCCGGGCAGGGACGGGATGGACGGTGGACACCAGCCCCCACCCAGGGCGCTTCCCCGGCTCCCTCCGTGCCCATCGGCGGGTGCAGAGCACTGGGGGTGCTGGGGCGCGCTTAGTCCTGCTACCAGGTTACACTGCGTTGTGAGGTGGTTAGCCGCTGGCGCAGCAGCTCCCTACCCCCCGTCGCTCCTCTCTGCGCCCAGGGCAGCAGGTGACGCCATCCACCCGTCCCGGCCGGAGGATGCGCCGGTGCACGCACAGGGGTGACGCCTTGGCACGAGGCCGCGGTTCGGCTTTGCCAGGGGCTCCCAATCCCCCATCCCCGTAAAGCTCCTACTCGGAAACACGCACGGAGCTGCTCACCCCAGCCCGGCACGCTCGTCCACGCGCAGCGGGGAGCCCCTGGCTGTGTCACCCCCCCAACACGCACGCGTCGCGCTGCGACCTTGGGGCACCACGCGCAGTTCACGCTTGCGTGCAGACTTTGCGCCACGTGGCACGCGGGCTCGTTCCATCGCTTTAGCGAACCGTGCACGCGCGTCGCGGCTGGAGTCACGCGCTTCACTTGTGAGAGAGGAGCAACAACGCTACTGACGTACAACAGGGAGGTAACGCGGTTGGGTGGCGTAACGATGCGATGGCAGGGTACGCTGGATTATTTACTGCACAGAGGACGGGGCAGAGCAAACTGTCGGGGAGACCCTCCCGTGGAGTCAGGAGGTTCAGAGAGGACCCCCCTGACTCTTAAACCCTTCTCAGAGAGGGGTCTGGGTGCAGCTGGATCCAGTCCTAGTCCCAGACTTGATCAGCAGTTCACGTCTAAAGGATTACATATGCGCAATCAATCCTTTCTATCGCCGCGCTAGGATTTCGGAGTGTAGCGTGCCGTTAGTCACTTCCCAAGGATCTGTCGGGGCCAGGAGTCCCTCAGCCTGGAGGAGTAACCCTGAGAGGTCCCTGCTCAAGGGGAGACCCTGGTGTGCAGCCCGCTGCCGGGCAGGAGAGCTCCCGGGGCCCTGAGCTGGCCGCTAGCGACAGTGAGACCATCCACTTAGCGTCATATTTACACACCAGCGAGGTCGCCGTTCCTGGCAGCCCTCGGCTACCGCGGGGCCATCTGTCTGTCCCCCAAAGCCCAGCGTAAGCTGGATGCGGCCGTCACGACCCCGCTGGTGGTCATGGCTTTGGGTGTGGGGGGGGGGGAGCAGCCCCCACACCACGTTTTGCTGCCGCACGCACCGTTCCAGCTTTGCACGATCGCCTCAACGCCGCGCGCCGGCCCCGCGCCTCCACACGGGGTGCTCCCGCCTCGCACGTCCCGGCCCCCCCCCCCCCCGCCCGCCGCGAGCGCTGCCCGCCAGCTCCGCGCCCTTGCACGCGCGTGGCACCGCCGCCTCGTGCCGCCGCCCGGGTGCGACGCGCCGGCCCGGCCCCGCCCGCCTCGCGCCCTCCCGCGCTCGGCCCCGGCCCCGCGCACCGCCCCGCACGCGCTCCCGCGCTCTCTCTCCCCCCCCCCCCCCCCCGCCCCCAACTCCCGCCCCCCGCCGGCGCGCGGCGCGGACGCGCGCGGAGGCGGTGGCGAGCGCGCGCGCGCGCGGGGAGGGGGGGCGCGCGCGGGGAGGGCAGCTGAGGACAGGGGGAGGGAGCGCGAGGCCGCGCCCGCCTCCGCCCCCCGCGTCTGGCGCGTCGGTCGGGCCCGGCCCGGCCCGGCGCCTCATTGTGCTTCGCCTCACGCCGGCCCAAGATGGCGGCGGCGCCGGAGAGCCCCGCGAGCCGCTAACGACAATAGAGGGAGGCGAGGGGAGCGGGCGCCCCCGCCGGCACCGGCCTCCCCTCCCCGCCTCTCCCGCCACCCCCCCCTCCCTCCCCTTTACCCCCCTCCCCCCCCCCCCCCCCCCCCGCCGCCGCTGCACCTCGCACACGCCCCCGGCCGGGCCCGGCCGCCACACCCCACCCCGGCCGGCCCCTCTAGCATGGTGCGGGGCCGCCGCCGCCTCCTTCTCCGGCTGCCGACATGGGCGAGAGGCTGGAGCTCCGGCTGAAGTCGCCCGTGGGAGCCGAGCCCGCCGTCTACCCCTGGCCGCTGCCCGTCTACGTGAGTATGGCCCCGGCCCGGCACCTGCCCCGCGCCCTGTCAGCGCCGGCCGCTCCCCGGGCCCGGCCACCCGCCGCGGCCCCGCTCAGCCCCGCGGGCCCCCGGCCCCAGCCCGCCTCCCCCGGTCCCTTCCCTTCCTCAGCCCGCCGTGGCTCCCCGCCGAGCGCTTTCTGTCACTTGTTAATCAATCTGTTAATGTGTGTCCTTCCTGGGAGCGGGAGTCATTTGCCTTATTTATCCGGTAGCGCTTCCCATGCGGGAGCACCCCCCGGAGCCGCGGGCGTGAGGGTGAGGGGCTGCCGGGCTCCCCAGCCCCGGGGTGCTGCCGCTCTCCTGGAAGTCAAATCCCCAATTTCTTTTTATAATTGGTTGACTAAACTTAAGGGCGGGGAGGAGGAGGACTGGTTAATGAAAAGTTTTCGTGTTTTCCTGAGCTCGGCTCGTGTAACTGGTTAATAACCGGAGCTGCTTCGAGCGGGGTGAAATCGAGAGGGCTTTCTGGCTGATAAATATCGTCTAAATTATCGATTGCTTCGGGGGACCCCCCCCCAAAAAAAAGAAAAACCAAACCCAAACCAGTCGAAGGGGTGGAAATAGATAGAGGAGAAGCGTTAATTGCGGGCAGGGGAGAAGGGCTTCGCCTTGGGTAGTGTTAGTGGGGTTGGTGCTGTTGCCTGCGTTTCCCTCAAACGAGTGCCCTTGTAGCTTCTCTTTTATTTAGTCTGAACAGAATTCAAGTCAGGTTTGTCAGTTGATGGCAGCCGTAATCCGCATGCTTTCAAATAAAATGTCACTTGTCCCTGTTTAGTTACGTGAGTGGCGGTTTTTCTTCTAACTTGCCTGACTTTTTCCTGCCTCTCCTGAGCCCCGAGTGAGAGATGGGTGACCTTGATAACAATGTCCGTGTTCGAATTGGGGAAAATCTCATGAGAGGCGAAAGGCTTGAGGATTTCTGTGTGTGTGTGTCTCGGGTTTGTACCAATCCTTAAACAATTTTTCACCCTGTTTGTAGCGCCTTTAAGAGCAGTTTATAAAGGGAGAAAAAAAATCTATATATTTTACTTGGCCTGAGTACTGCTGATTATTCCTTGCGTTTCAGGCTTTGCTCTTCTATGTGTGCTGTTTTGGGGGAGAACACGCTGGGACTCACCGGCTGGGGTGGCTGATATTTTCGATATTGTTGCTCGTTTGGCAATCCTACCACGCTTGTGCGTGAATGATTAGAAGTATATCGCTTGTGGCAGGGGAGATGACTGTGTATTTCTATCTGCTGCCTGCCTTTTGGTGCTGCTGCTCTATCTGTGGTTTCCAAAACATCCTCCATGTATGCTGGCGTGCTATTTTCATCTGCTGCTCCCAGAGCTGGAGCCTCCAGCACACACTGGTTAATGCAGCCTTTCCTGTTTGGGCAGCTCTGTCATTCGTGTGTGTGTTCGCGGGCGCGCGCGCTTTGCTTAAATTGTCAGAAACTGAAAGTATAACGATGACCAGTTCAGTTTTCTTCATGTCGCCAAATATTAACTTGCGTCTCCAAGTGGGTTGCGCGAAGTATACGTTAAAGATTACATAGTTTAGGGATTAATCTGGAAGGAAGGAATGGTTTTATGTATATTCACGAAACTTCCTACGGGCTTAAAGAAAAAAGCAAACCCCAACACTCCCCCCCCCCCCCCCCCCCCGCAATGTATTTTAACAATGTGTTTTAATGTTGTTTGCAGCATAAGAAATAAGGATTTAGTTAATTTAGGAAAACTGGAGCAGCCGGTTCTGAAAGATGGCAGAGTACATAGATTTTTCTTTCCCGGTTAATCACGAATGCAACGGGCAGGGGAGCTTATCCACATGTGCTATCTGTGTGTGTTAGGAAATACCGCAAAACCCGAACATCCTGCCATTAAACCGGCCTCTATGCGTTGCAAATTTTTCCACAGTAATACAGAAGTGGATGGTTCATCTGGAGCCGGTCAATATTCTGTCCTGCAGTTTTGGTGAAAAGATCACACCGCATATTACAGAAGCGTGCGCTTGCGTGCGTGGGCACGCATGCATACACACACGCTCACCGCTTGCAGCAGCAGATGAACTCTGGAGCTTCAGAAATAAATCCTCCTCTCTGTACATGGCAGTGTTTGGCCTGCTAACATTGTACTCTGCTGAACTGTAGACTTTCTTTCCCTCGTTGGCTCAGCCTTGAGTTGGCAGCAGGGTATATGTACCGTTGTGGTTTTAGAGCTCAGCTCTGTTTGACGTAAGCAGAACATTTCTCAGTTTCACCACTCTTTTTGCTGCTTGGTTCCTAGGAAGCAAGGTGGGATACCTGGCGGGGGGGGGGAGATACACTTCAAGTAGTTTTATTTAGCAGCATTGTTGCTGCTTCCTGTTGTATGCCGTGAGATGTATTTTCCAAAGAGAGCTGGAGAGAAAGGGGAGGGGAAGCTCGCAGTCCTTGCTAATTATTTTTGGTGAGAGTGCCAAGAATGGCAGGGAATCATCTTTCCCAACATCAGAGGCAGAGTGGTATTGTAGACCTGCTGCTTGATGAGCACCGCTGCGTGACGTAACCCCGCGTTGAGTAACTTGGCTATTTTTATGCTCTTACTACATCTTAAATTAGCTGCGTTGGTATTGCTGCGTAGAAGGCTAAGGGTCTGATCTCTCGTATTAATGGGTGCCCGGATTAATAATGTGTCTGTTTATTGCAGAACTGCTGCTTATTTCATGTATAATGGGAAAAGTGGGGTCTCTTCAGATTGCTGAGTTTGCATAATAGCTCAGCTGACAAACTGATGCTTGTTGGGATGCTAAAAGAGCCTGGGAGGGTGATGTGAAACATGTATTTCCCTACAAGTCTAATTAGGGCTGTGGGAGGAGAGAGCATTGGTGTTGCAGATATAGCCTCCCACTGGCTTACATACAAAACTGAAAGTATGACTCTTTCCCCCGCCTTCTGCTTTTCTCAAAGGAAAGGCCACGGTTTCCTAATGAATACATGGTGAGCAGTTCTGTCCGTAGCACACTGTGATGAGTAAGTTGAATAGTGCATGGTGAGTAATCTCTCCTCATGACTCACAAAATATTTTCTGATGTTGACCTCTGTTTTTATGAGTGCCCTGCTTAATCAGAGCCGAAGTAAGTTTATTCTTTTGTGTGCCGTGTAACTCCTTGACTCCCACATACCTGCCCCATTTTTTCCTTGTGTTAAGTTGTCAGAGACCGGTGAGAACTGCGTTAAAAAATTTTAATTTTGATATCGGGTGAGATAAAGGAAGTACGTTACGCGCTCAGATGGCTGAGTGAGCAGAGTTAATGGATCTAGGTGGTTTTAAATAGGCTGATGCCGATACGGGATGGCATTTGTAGTCGTACTTCAAGTACTGATATGCACGACTTGGTACTTACTACTTAGATCTGATGGATACAAGGGGTGAAGTCCCCTTGTAGTTCTAAGACTTGCAGGCGTTTAGGTTTATTCCAGAGAATTGTCCTTCAACTGGCATTCTCTTGTCACTGACTTTTACTGTAGTTAAATCTGAATATTTATTAGGTTTGAACATGGAGATTTTTCATACCATAAGTTCATAATCAGTGAGGTATCTGAGGTTGTACTTTGAACTCCTCTTGACAACAGTTCCTGCTTAAGGAGTCCCAGCCTACTCTGTGTGTGTGTGTAAAAATTGGTGTGTGGGGTGGGTTTTGTTGTGGAACTGATCCAGATTTCAAACAAACAAACAATCTGATCTGGCACTGTTCTGCTGATACATCTCTGGCACCAGTGAGGGATTGCTTGCATACCGAACTGAGCAACAGGAGGCTTCAGAGCTGCTGAAGCTGACTATTGTCACCAAATCGATGTTTGCCGAGCTGCACCCCATTGCGATGAGTTTATGAATGTGGAAAAGCCTGTTTTCTGGTAGCACGTGCATCAATAAGAGGACACCGTGGTTCATTTATCTGCTCTCCTTTAGGCTTGCACTGAACGGGTTCGCAGTGTGATCAAAGTACGTGTCGTGCTGACAAAGGGGGGGCCGGGGAGGCCCAGCCAGGTGATGAGGGGAGGGTGGGACTGGTGTTGACTTTGAGTGGCTTACACTGTCGTGGCACTGCATCCTTCACCCGGATGGCTGCAAATGACTCGCTGCCTGTCATGTTAAATAGTGTGCAAGTCCTTTCAAGTTTCAGAATTAGACATCTGCCTGTCTTGCCTTGCTCTTTTCGCCTGGTAGGCCTTCCCGTTGTTCGCCTGCTGAATAGCATTCCCCCAAAAGATAATGGCAAACCTCTGTGTGTGTCATGTTTTTGTGTGTCGTGTTTTCCCCCTTCCCTGTTTGACTTGTAAGGACTAGGCAGTCGTGTTTGTGATAGTGCCCGGGAACTCCTCCTGCAGCCCAGGCCGCTGACGGGCAAGCCACTGTGGATCCCAGTAGGGTTACGCTCTGGGTATCTTCTACCAATTTTGCTCCCATTTTCCATCCTGGAAATCTCAGGGCCTCAACTCTGTCCCAGGAGGGGACAGTCCTGGCTGTGCCATTGTGCAGATCTTACCAGGGTGAGGTACCTCTGCTGTGAGCTGCTGAAGCTTAAGCCTCCAAATTAGCAACTGTAATGATAAGTCTGGCTTGAATAATTCATTGATTTGTCTGCATTCCTCCTCTTTGCTGCTGACTTTCCACACAGCTGTAATGGCAAAAAATTCCCATTGGCTAATTGAGTGTTGTGAGAGCACCACCCTGCAGCTGTTGGAGAGGTGAACGTGTGTCTGTTACTGAGGAGTAATGAGATACCAGCTTGATGATACTGGACTTTGTGCAGGTGGAAGGGTGCAGAGGGTGTGTGTGGGGTGGGATGTTCCCCTCCCACCCCCTCTCCACTGGTGGGTGATACAGCTGATACCATTCTGTCACCAACGGAATGTGCTCGGGGGCAGGCAGTGATAATGAAAATCACGGCCCAGCAGGGAGCGTCACCTTTGAAATTAAAGATCAACGGTAGAGATGAATAACAAACCTTGTTTAAGAATGTAATGCTTTTTTTTTTTTTTTTTTTCCTGTCTGTCACTCAACTTTACCGGAATAGTTTTTCTGATGATTAGCTTTGAGTTCTGAGACAGCAAAGTAGGTATATGGGACCAGTTACTGAAGTTGAGTGCCATTGTGTAGTACGGTAAGATCAGTTTAGGAAGCTCCCAAATTGGTCCCTTTGGTGTTGCACCTAACCTGATGCTGAGGGGTGGTCCCGTGGCTCCTTTCCCCCAGCCGCTTGCTCTTGCTGTTTCCCCTGCGCAGCTCCAGCCCTTCCTTACTACACGCTCCGTTACACTCTGGCAGGACGAGCTGATGGAAAACAGTTTCACGTTTTGCACGTGCATGCGGTTTTTCCCGTGGATCAGTTTGTGCTGGAGGGAGAAGGTGGGGTGCCGGGGGGGGGGGGGGGCAGGGTGAGGCTGTCCCTTCGCCGCTGTCTGCAGTTCCTAAGCGTGGAGGCAGCCCCTCCGGTGTGCTGCTGTGAAGCTGTGTGTGGGGTGGCTCTGTGAACTGGATCGCTGAAAATATCTGGGCTGGAAAAAAATGTTCCAGTGTTTTCATAGCTGGCGCCCCCCCTCCGCCCTGATCTGTAATCTGACTCATGCTGCCTTCCTAGGGCAGCGGTGCCGGCGGTACAAAGGAGGGGGTGGCAAGTGGGGGAAACTGTTGAGCTGGTTTTGCCAGGCAAAACCTCCTCACACCCTGAGTAATCACCCAGAAATTCGGCGGTGGTGGCAGAGGTTAGGGGATTTTCTCTGATTTAATAGATGCTGTCAATGCAGCTTGTTGGGAAATGTTTGTGAGGATGACTAATTACTTATAGAAACTTCTCTAGTGAAGAAAAGGTTTGAAAACTTTAGCAGACTTCCGATTTCTCAACACCCCTCTGCCCTCCCCAGTTCTCAAGAAAACGTGGAGTGGGGAGAGTGCATAGTGTAAAGCTGGGAAATAATTGACTCGGTCATTTCAAAAGTACTTGGGTTTCCCTGCTGCCCAGCAAATAAACAGAAGCAAATGACAGAGTTGGCACAGTTGCATCATTTTTCTGTACTTTTCAGCTCCCGCAAATGCCAAAGGGAACCCAGCAATATGCTCTTGGGAGGTGAGGTGGCCTCACAAGGCGAGGAAGACTGTAACCGTACAGCGTTTAATTGCGCAGCACGTGGTTATTACAGAATAGCAGTTTTCTTCTGGGCTTTACCCTTTGAAGTACAACTTGCCATGAGTGACAATTGGTACTTGTTCAGTTTTCAGACTGGCTTTTGTTCAAAGCCCTGACCTGTTGGACACAATATACATCATGAGTTCAGTTAACGTACGCTTTTTTCCATAGTATTTCTGTATGAAAAGTAAAAGTTGTTCTTTTGTAGTGGATCTTAAGACCACAGTACTCTTTATTTTTCATATAACTGAATTATCTGAAAGGTAAGTGTTGAAAGACAGAGTAGCTGTTCAAGATTGCTTTTTTTTCTATCAGCAGATGAGTAAGGATTAATGTTCCTGTCCTGGCTGGAGTTCCAGCTCAGGCAATTCAAATTTATCTACCTAAAATTCACCCATCAGTTACAGTTGGACACAGTATTGAAAGCTTTTAGTGTGCCAAGGGAAATCCATGCCACCACATGCAACTCCAGCTCTTGTCCTTCATGGCAGCCTTAATATATATGGAGATGATTATCCTTTCAAGTCTCAGATATGTGACTGAATTGTGTTTCTCCTGGGAATTTAGGCAAAATATCTTACCTCTTGGTATGCAAGATTTATGGGAAATTTAATCACCCTTCTCCCCAGACATCCATATGTCTAGTTTTGTACTCTTCCTTCTTTCTTTTTCCCCTTTCATACTGCTTTGCTTTTTTTCTTCCTGCTTTGAGTTAACCTTTGACTATCTGATTAAAGCTTTTTACCCTGATGATCAAGACAAGGACCAGAGGTGGGCTGTTGTTTGTTTGGGTTTTTTTTCCCCCCTCCTTACAGTGTATTTATCACAGATTGATAATCATAGTGTCAAAACATATTTAAAATATTTTTGCTTAATTTATTTTCTCCTTCCTAACAGAAGGATCCACACAACCATGAGAAGTACAGATTAGGAATCCGTGAATGTAATATATTTACTTTTGTAGTAATTAATAAAGACAAAAGTAACTGTGAGGAGGAACAAGAAATAAAACTGAACATACAATGGTATTTGCCACATGCTGCTGCTATAGATATCAAATTGAGTAGGTACTATTTTTAGAGCATAGGAAGAGGGTAAATATATTTTACAGCAGGAAATGATGGCTTCATAGATATGAACAGATCTATGAATAACGAAAAAGTTCCTGTTCTGAGTATTTTGGTTTGTTTCATTTCATGAGTGAATGAGAGTTTCCTAAAAATCTACACTGAAAGAACTTTTTAGTGTTAAATGAAAAAATCTAAAGGATAACTGAAGACAGCGAAATGAAGCACTGGAAACTTTAAAAAACCCAAAATACTACAGAAAGTTCTGAATAAGTTTTTTTTTTTAGTAAAAATTAATGAATTTTAATACTGTTTCTGTGATTGGGAAACTTTCTGATATTTTCTGTGTAGTGTGAAGGGCAATTTCTTGAGGTTTTGGCATTAGTCATTTGCTTCTTGGAGCTCGGCAACATTATTAGTGTTTGACAGTATATACTTCTGAAATTCCAAAAAGTTGGAACTTTTAAGACTGCTTTTTCCTTCCTCAGCTGGATTTCCGATGGGTCGCAGGTGATTCCCTCTTGTTTGCATATCCGTTGGCAACAAAGCCTTTGGTACCAAGAGGTCAGGTGCTGGCGTGGGGCGGCCTCTGAGGATGGGGATTGGAGTCTGCCTTGATCTCACTTTGGCTTCCTCCCTCCTCATTAGAAGAAATGGCAATTTGCAACGTGGGAAGAATACATTGTAATATTGTAGGGTCATTCACCTTTCTTTAAAATGGAAGCTTTTAAAAATGGTTGGCACTGAGAAGTTCACATTCAAAATCTGTATTGGGTGTAGCTTGTGTCACTGCTCTGCAGCGCAAGTTGAAGCTTACAAGGGGGAAAGCCATAACCATTCATATTTTTCTTTTGTATCTCACAAACCATCTGTCTTTAGGAGCTCAGTGGGCTTCAGAAAGAGTGCAAGGTTTTATTGCTAATTTCTGTTATGTAGAATATTTATGTGTGTTAAGCAGAGCAGAATTCCTGAGCTGTCCAAGATTGAGTATCTTTACAGAATGTAAAATGCTTGTTTAAGGCGGCATTGTCCTACCAGCAGCCTGCAGGATGCTTCCCGTTGGCCTGCCAGTTTTCCACGCAGGAGGCGGGAATCGGCTGTTCAGACAGCAAATGCTGTGCAATGAGCTTCCTCCCAGCACCCACCGAGGATGGGGGAGGACTGTGGGCCTGAGAAAAAAGGTGGTAGCTGCTTTTGAAACTGGTGTGTCTGCAAGTAGAAACAACGCTTGCCATCTCTGTCCACTTGCTGTGGTGTCTAAGCTGCCCTCACCCTTATAACAGTGTTCGTACACTGGGGTGGTGAACTGGTCTGCTTGAAAGGTAACTAAGCCAAAACACCATACAGTTTTAGCTTAGGCCTTCCCTGACTTTGCTCTGTGCGTGCACAGACACTGCTGGCCCAAAGAGTTGGCTGTGTTGGTTTAAACTGTTTGCGGAACGATGGTGGGGCCGCCTCTCTTGTTGACTCGCGTGAAATCCCAGCAGTCCGCTCTGTCCCAGAATAAGCAAACACATAGTGCTTCTTCAGCTGCTGGGATAGCTACAGCATCCGCGTGCTCCCTCCAGCTGTCGTATTGTGGGAAGTTTATAATTGCCTAACACTTACATGTAAAAGCAGTAGGATATACCAGTGCAAGGTACTGTTTTACCAAAATAGTTGCATTCCCCTATATATTCTGATGTAAACATTTTGGATTTTTTTTTTTAACTAGTCTGTCTTTTTGCATAATAGAACTACTTCTTACTTATGTCTGGGCTATGTCTGATTTACACAGACTAAAGGCGGTAGGTCATCCTGCTGTAACTGTCCCATGTGGATGTTGCCTTAGACACTCCTGCGGAATGATTGCATGTTAATATATTTATACAGCCCCTCCTACACACTATCATGGGAACCATTCCCTCTTGCATTTGTGCAGTGTCCGTAGCAACAGTTGGAATTGCTACGTTGAAAGGCAAACCAGTTTTATTGTGGTTTAGGTAGCTGCGATGAAAGTGTGAGTCCCTGTTGCATCCAGATCCACAATTGACTTGTCTACAAATTCTGGATCACCTGTGCTCATGCTATATGAGGATCACCTGGAGCAGTTTGAATCTTCTTATATAATGCCTATTTCCTTTGTTAACTCGGTAGTTTTAGTATATTCTGGATCTTGGACCAAACTTGTTTCTTGAAAAGTCCTTAAGTGGCCATTAGGGAAGCCATAATGCCCTCCGTGTTTTCCATTTAGTTTGTGTGACAGTAAACTTACTAACTCCTGAAACTACATCAAACTTGTCCGCTCTCTTGCTGTGTGGGAGACGCGTTTCAAAAATGCAGTCTTGGTAGCTCTTGCTTCCCTCACTGCTTCTCTGAACTTGGGAGGAAAAGAACGGACACAAGCTGTTCACTGCAGGAGATCTCTTTTTATATGTACTGATATATACGTGTACTTGTGAATGTCCTTATACTTTCTCGATGTAAGGGAACAACAGCAACTGGATGCTCCGAAGACGGTCCTTGTCTCACTTGGTAAGAAGACACGAGCTTTGGCTGTCACTGTGGAAACTAAATGACACAATCTTGGTTTGGGATAAAGTCTGATAATATTAAATGAAGTCTAGCTATGCAATATGAAATATTGCAAGGGGCAGACTTTCCCTTTTCATTACTCAAAGTGTAATTGGCATTTGAGCACAAGGTGAAGACCTTACAATGCGAAGTGATTGAAGACACTAGCTGACAGGACTGCGGAGCTTGATCTTTCCTGTTGTTTGGCTGGCCCGCAGGCCAGCTCTTCGCCACTGTAGCAGCTGGAAGGACTTTGGTTTTGGCTTTTTCTAGGCTCTTGTCAACCACTGTTTGCAGGTGTACTGAATATGGACATGCTCTGGACATAGAAGCTGTACTGGTGAATATTTCTAGACAGGGTGTAAGTGGAGTTAAACCCCAGGAGGAGGAGGAACGCAAACTTCTGACAGGCTGAAGGCAGTGGTTTTGAGAGAGCATCCGTGTGCCATGCAGAGTGCTGGATGCTTTCCTGGTTCCTGTGGGGAAGCTGCAGCTGCAGTAGCACACATTGCCTTTCTTGGTGTCTAGAGAAATGCTTATCATCCTCCACAGATGGAGGAAACCTAGGGGACATTAAAGAGGCGCTTGTCCCACTAGTCTTCTGCAAGATTGATTGGCTTTTCCTAATCCATCTTTTTGATCTCTGCTAACCATCTTGTCTCCAGCTGTAACATCCTCTTGTTTGGATTTATGGACCACTGCCTGGGGAGAGAGCTGCCACTACAGGCAACCAAGCTGTTCTTTGAAACCAGAGGCTAGTGAGATTGACCTCTTTTGTTTTGCAAGTTAAATAGATCGTTCGCAGATCAGAATTTGGCAGATTGACTTCTGGTAAAACATGAGTCAATGTTTAGTACTTGGGGAGCCAGTATTACATGGTTGAGGTGTTGGAAGTTGAATGGCATCTAAGGACAATCATTAAAAAGTACGAGTGTTGCCATTGATTTATTTGTAACTGGGTTGTTTCAGGTTCAGTTTTCTCTGAATTGTTTGGATTCATCCGGTGGACAGTGAAAAGCTTGTAGGAGATCTCTTCCTCCTGCTTTGCAAATACTTGACCACAGGTTGTTTGCACATTTCTGAAGAGCTGCTTTGGTCACCTAGCCTGTTTTTGGGGGAGGAAGTGTGATCTAGTGAGTCAAACACCAAACTAGCTCTGCAAAGGTAAGAATTGCTTTTGTGGTGGGATAGTTTAGTCATGGGCAAAGCTATGTGCAAAAATGTTCCTATCTATGAAGAGAAGATAAGGGGTCTTAAAGTGGTGCTTTGAGAGCTACTGATCGAAGGCACATGAGCTATATTTCCTTTTTTTTTTTCCCCTCCAAGATGTCACCCAGATTTTCAAACCATTTGTTCTCTTCTGCGGTTTGCAGATTTGGGCTTTTTGCTACCTTTACTGTGTAGCATGGCGCAGCCTGATCAGATCTCACAAGGATCTCACTTTGCATGTGGGGAAATGAAATTTAGAAAAATAGTGTTCACCCCCCAAGCCCCAACTTACGCTTATCCCCAAGGCTAAGCATAATTTCATAAGAAGGACCGAAATAGATGATGATATGAATTTGGAACATCACTAGGGTGTTGTTCCTTGCTTCAGGCAATGATGGCGGCCCAATTTAATTGAATGTGTTCTTTGTGTTTGAGGGAAAAAACACAAAATGTTTAAATCTGTTGCTCTAGGTTGGAGACTCACTTTAGAGTACGAATTGTTGCACTGCGAGATAACTAGTCCTGTACAAATACAGCTGAGAGTCTAGGATACAGTACTGGATTACAGAATTATATCAAAACAATGCCATTAAGATATCCTAAGGGATGTTAACCTGAAAAAATAATGTAACCAAAACAGTCACACCGGTGGCAGTGTGTGTAGTGCTTTATATTCGGTGTGAATTACAAGTCTTCATAACAGCTAACTTGTGGCAAAAATGTAACAAATTGTAATTTTCACTTTACCTTGCTCTTGTAGAATGTTCTGCAAAAACTTCTGAGTCAACCGTTTTTATTAGAAATTTGGTGTTTCGTTGAACAAAGTTATGTATAGGTAGCTGAAATGTGTCTGGTACCGTTCCTATGATGCATAGTATGATTGGGACTCTGTTAGTTTTCTCTTGTAGGCGTTAGTGTAATAGCTGTGATTACCACTGAGAACTTACGAGTTCTGGTCATATTGATGATTTTTAAAAAAATTTGGGTTAACAAGCAAAGAGTGTGTGATCGTAGAAAATAATTGCACAGAAATACATATTTGGAAAGAGCTTTCGGACGCTGTATTATTTGGCGTTTTAAACCACGTATAGAGCTTCTCATATCTGCAAGATACAAAATGTCTTGTACAAAGAGGACTGGCTGACTTGAGCATTGAAGCACGCAGAAACATTCATTATCCTTTTTTTTTTTTTTTTTTTTCTCCTTTCTTTCCCCCCGCCCCGTGGTCAGAGAGCTGAGCCTAAACTGTAGGCAAAGGTCCTAACTGAGAACAGCCAGGATGGGAAATTTTGGAGAAGAGGTGAAGGGAAAGATCGAATTCTTAAAAATTGCTCTATGGCCTAATCTCCGTGTCCTAAAGGGCAAAGCCGCTACTGCGGCTGGCTGATTTCTGTCGGAGGACTCTGCTTGGCACGGTGTGTAAGCAGGAGTCGTGCATGCTGGTAGGGCTTCTGGGCACTACTGTACTAAAAGTAATAGCAGTGGGTGTGTTTCTGGCTCCAAACTCTTAACTCCTGTGATCAGAGTTGTAGTAACATGTGGATGGAGAAATCTGTTGTAAGAATCTGAACTGTGAAGCTGTTCGGTTGTGCTGGTTGAAACTGTTCTTCACTGTTTTCCATAGAAAATTGAATTCTCTTATAAGTGATTTTTGAAAAAGTGTCTGCTTTCTTTCTGTTATTTTTCAATGAAATGTCTTGGCAAAAGCTATTGAATTCTCTTTGGGAGCTCACGTTTCAGTTTTAAATCGTATGCTTAAGTTGAAAATAAGAACTTTTTATTACAAAGTTCAGCTGGAGAGAATAAACCGCAATAACTAACTTTTAATGGGTGTTTAGGTTTTTTTTTTTAATAAACTTGTTATGAATAGCTTTGGGCATTCTCAATTACTATAGATTGCAACTTTTTACTTTAAATACTTAGTGCACAGACCACATTAAAGAGGTAAGGTCTTGTCTCATGAAATAGCTTCCATTTATGTCGCTCAGAAGATTCCGAGGGCCCCTCAAACTACATAAATATAAGATCATTGCAGAAGTACAGCCAGGCCAACAAACAGCACGTAGTATGCTTCACATCAGTGTGTAGGGGAGGAGGGAGGGAGAACAGCTTGAGGCAGAGTCGGAGGATGAATGGAACTCCTCTTTGTGACAGAGAGCACCATGGCATCATCTCGTGACTGCAGACAGAACAGATAGGCTTCTTGAGATTTGTCCAAAAGGCTTCTGCACAGTGTATTTTGTGATTGATAGCCAGTCTGCTTGTAGGAGGCTCTTTACCAGCATATTTTACTGTGAGTACAGATGCAGATGCAATGTAAAACTGTGCACTCACAGGTGACTGCCAAAGTATAACAGGACGTGCTTGTATAATGTGCCTATAGTAGAGGTGTAGCTGGCATGCTGATGTTGGTCATGGGTCACTTTTTTATACTGAAAAAAGTATAAAAATAAAGAATAGGTGTCTGAATTCAAGAAGCTTCAGGCCATCTTTGGATGTCCTGAGTTGAGTGTTGGCTGAGTCAGGTGTAAATTTGTCAGCCTGCTGTGATTGCAGCAGAGCCGTCAGGAATTGCTGTCGGTCCGTCCCAACCTGCAGGTTTCAGTGCTCATCCCCTGGGTCTGCAAAAGGATCCGGGTTAAAGCTGCCGCACCAAGCTCAGTTGTGCGTTTGGCCAAAACCAGTGCATCTGCTTGAGAGGGTGATGGGCAGAGGCTGATGCTGGTTGCAGTGGAGTCTGTGGTTTTGGTGAGGTTTCTATTTGGCTTGCCTTTTGAGTTGTTGAAGACTCTCTATCAGTGCCATAAACAGTTGCATGAATACAGATGTGATGACTGGTGCTGTTTAATGTCTATTCTTATTAAGTCTTACAACTGTAATGTTGAAATGGGACTAAAAGCATTCTCTAAAGAAAGGGAAACTGATCTGTATTTCCTTTAGATCTGTCCCCCCCTTCCCTCCTCCGTTTTCCATGGCCGCCTGCACTTTGAAGAGATGATAGGAGATTGTCTCTGATTTTGTTTGCAAGACTTGCATGAGATCTTGGGAGCTTGTCTACTTGGACAGAGTATGTTAGTTCTAGAGTAGAGTAAACTTGGTAAGTGTTTCAACGTGAGAAGTTTAGCAGCAGTAAATGTGGAACTGGTTTCAACTTCATTATTCCCAGACAATGACACAAACTAAACTCAAAAGGGCCCCTTCTGGCTGGAGTTTCCACATCAGGTTGTGTTAGTAAAACCACTTGCTTAAATTGGATGATCTGTAGTTGTAGATGTGCATTGTGATTTTTTTTTTTTTTTTAAATTTATTTTTCACTTTTTAACCCAAATCAAAGGAATCTGTTAAGCAGTTTTGGTCATTTATAGGGGCGTTTTCATGAAGACCTATAGGACAAGGGGTTTCTCTGTGTGTTCTGTAAGCACTGAAACTGTCCAAAACCATCAGTGAAGAATAGAACTTCTTCAGAGAAAACGGTTATGCCAGAATAAGCATGAATTCACTTTTCCGGTATAATGTGCTTATGTTGATAAAGCATATTCTTACTATAGAGGGACACAGTTTACTGGAAGAGCTAGATCAGCCCAGGGGGTTTCTGCTGTGATAATTCTGTGTGTAGCGAAAGGTGAAAATTTATAGGGGATGTTTATGGATGAGCTGACTGTCTTGGGTTATTCTTATACTTTGCAGATAAGAAATGAAAAGAAAGAAAAGTCCTCCTCCTGTACACTTTTTCTTCTTTTATATGAGCATCGAGAATCAGGATCAGATCTTAGTTTGGTTGTTTCCCTGTTTTCTAGGCCAAGATTTATCAGTAGAGTCACTTACCTGACATCTCTGAACTTAGATTGGGTGTGCCTGTTTATTGGTGCTGTTGTTTTTTGTTGGGTTTGGGCTGTCCCAATGCCGTAGGCTGGAGGAAGCACAACCCCAGATCTGTTCTGCGTGGCTTACAATGTTCAGGGTGTTTGTATAGCATTGGCATATTGTTATGAGACATGACCAAGGTAATGCTCTGCTTCTAGCCCACTGTGTATTCAATCCCAAATGTTCTGACTACTACTATGTTGGCTGTTTCTCCTTTTTGATATTGCAACTGGGATTTTTTGTTTTTCTTTGATTAGTCTCTCTGTGATTCCTAGATATAGGATTAACTGTTTGCATTCTGAACATAAGAGCATTTCCTAATCCAATAGGATTAGGATTGGATTCCTTCGTTCCTTTACTGTAACAGACTTAAGAAATGTTTGCCTTTCTTCCTATCCCTCTCAGTCATGAGACTTTTATCCAGGTATCTAAAGGGCTGTGTGCAAGTTTCTAGGAATGAAAACTTCTACAAGACTGGCTGATCCTAAGTATATAAACTGGTTATACAAGGGGAAATCTGTTTCTTTGTGCAAATATGAAAGCTGTGATACTGATGGAAAAAGCTTCTATTTAATTTATGTCCTTCCATGCCTTGAAGAAATAAAATTAAACCCAGCTGTTTTCTGTCATCTGTCCATTAGTGTTTCTCTTCTTCCATTCCCTCCCTTCCCCTGCCCCCAATCCTCTGCTTTCTGTGGCCTGTCCCTACCCTTTGGTATAGAATTTCCCCCCTGCTAAGTCTATAGAAAGGACACTTCTGCAGCAGAAGACAAGGGAAAGTATTTGAGAGTGAGTGAGCCTTTACACTTCCAACTCTGGAAGGTCCTTAGATACTAGACTCCTAATTAAAAGGTCAAAGCCACTTCAAGAAACAAATGTCTAAATATAACCTCGTGTGCAGATGGACTCTGGTAACTAAGGCTTCACAAGATGGTTACAATGATATATATAGGAACTCCTCTAACTTCCCTAAAATAGAACTTTTTGTAGCGTGGTGCATATACATGCAGCTCCAAGGGCTTTATTAGCATGAATTTGGAATGGCTTGCTAAACTCGCTTGTGCTTCTGGTGCTGCTGAGTAAACTCCCGAATTAAAGTCAACAACCATCTGTGCCTCATAGTCTAGTGTATACTTGCAAAGCACAAGTTCTAATGTGTTTTGTGCATGTGTGGTTATGGTTTTAGTTCATGAAAAGGCCTGCATATTCAGGCCTTTGGTTTTTTTGTGTGTTCTGTGAGATTTTTCTTTTTCTACGCTGCTATCCGCTCCTACAGTTTAGTTGATACTTTATTTTAGAAAGTCATTCACTGTGCTAGAATCTTACTGCCCATACGGAGATGTGAGCGTGTACCAGATGCTAGGTCAATGAAATCAGCTGTTCATTGTGGAACTTGCAGTCAATTACCTACTGCATACCAATAATCCCCAAGGGTATCAGCTACACAATTCCTGATTTCAGGAAATGACAAAGTAGTAAGTAGAATGACAGTTTCTTCATGTAAATCTTCTGCTAGTCCATAAAACTTGAAAAATGTATTTCCTTAGGTGTGGGTTTTGTTGGTTTTTTGTTGGGTTTGTTTTTTTTTTTTTTAGAGGGCTCATTTTGATGGTTTTAATGGCCTGGGTGGCAATCAAAGACTCCTTTCCTAGTATGGTTGCCATCTATATTCTTAAAAAGATTGTGATTCCTGTAATTTTCTGAAAAACAGCACACCTGATGTCTCTTTGAAAGCATTTCTTCTTTTCTTTTTATTTCAGGACAAACACCATGATGCTGCTCATGAAATTATTGAGACAATTCGGTAAGTGTTCAATGCAGACAATGCTAGAAACCCTTTCCTGTGTCTTACTGCACCTCACTGGATGTCTTGAGACAAAATCTAAAGGAAGGCAGCAGTTATAATTAGCAGCTCCAAACTATTTTCTAAGCGGAATTGATATTGTTGCAATACAAATCTCCCTGTCAAACAGACTTTATTTCAACTTACCATATTCTGTTGTCTTTTGAACAGAATTAAAAATGAATAGTGATATTAAACTTCTGGTGCTTATGGCAATCTTTAGAAAAGCAAGGTTAAGTGTGTTAAGTTCTGGTCTTGCATATCCTCTTCCCCACCCTCTGCCTTTCCCCTTGTTGCTGTGATGTTGCAGCATTGCTAGCATTTGCATTATTTGGGAATGATGTCCCTACTAGCATTCCTCTTAATTCTGCTGGTAGAATTGGACCAATGTGGGGAAAATAGGAGGATAAAGGTGAAAGACAAATGCAAGGAGTAGGAAGTCTGAGCATTTCCCAATACAGACGGTGGTTATGACATGGTTTGGTGTTATTTCAGCAGGATTAGGGGGTGACTTGCTGTAGAACAACTTTTATTAAATGCTAACAGAAACTCCCCAAACACCCGAGGGATATTAATGTGTTATCTGCATTAGATTGTTTAAAAGCTGTTCTTGTTAACTGTTTTAGATCCTTACCATACAGGCTTCCCTTGTCTGAGGGCTGTATCTGCAGCCAGTTTTAATGGTTGGATGGTGCAGATACAGGTGAGGTACAGAGAAGGATGTTTTCTCTGCATAGCCACCTGAGCTGAAATGTGGTCAGTCACACATGACCTAGGAAAAGGTAGTGAGCTTTGTTTGCTCCCAGCAAAACCTAAATGCTTGCATGTGTATGTGTTGATAATATCACTTATATGCGTGAAATCATAGCATTTTCCCATGGCCTGTGGTGGGAGAGAATGTGTAATGAGGGGCTAAAGCTGAGAATTTTTCTTCTAAACAAATTTCTGTTTTGAACTACAAACCTTGATACAAGATGCACTGCCACTGCTATTTCCAGTTCACTTGTCCTGCTGTTGATGAGGTTCTGTGCCTTGGGAACTTGTGGCATCATTTGTCAGTATGACTATTGAGAAGACCCTTTCTGAAGGGATTTAAACAGACGTGGTGCTGAAAGTGATTGTGAGAGTTATCAGTGCTAGTGCTTTCTATGCTACACTAGCTGAAGGCAAGGGGAAAACTGTGTTAGAAAGCAGTTGGGCCAAAGTAATGTTTCACAACTGTGTTCTAAGCATGATTGCAGTGGATACAGTATTAGAAGGCTTTCATGCTGCCTTGTGCAAACTAACCGCAATGTGGTTATGAAAGTGGTGGGTAAAAGGATGCAAAGAAGCATTTATTTCTTCAGACCGGTGGTAAACAGCTGTTGACTGTCCGTTTCCCTAATCTAAGAGAAAACAAATGGCAGAGTTCTAACGTTTTTAGGGAGAAGGGAGATATTAGTCAGCCGTATATGTAGAAGTTCTGGTTTTTACGTGCCTATATATTTATTTGATAAGGGTGAATCGGCCAGAAGGAACCAGAACTATTGAATCTCCAGTAATTTTTTCTCCTACCACTTTAAAAGTCAAGCATGCATCAAGGTACACGAAGAAAAAACTCTGCCATTCCTGTTGGAATTCATCCTGTGACGTGCTCTGAGGTTTTCTGGTGATGATAGTGCTTTCCCATTTTGATGCTTTTGGAGGAAAGAGCGTGCAAAGCTTATGTGGCTTTCAAGATGTCTTTGAAAGGAATTAATCTTCCTGTGTTCCAAAAGTGAAGATCTACCGTGAGATGCCATTGTGGGTGCGCGCTTTCCATTTCTAACGACAACAACACACGGGGCTTTGTTAACTGAGCGTGTAAAAGGGATCTTTTATCAAAATAACTTTTGAAAGTCTGTTTTGGGTTGCGTTGTGTAAGAGTGGTTTAGAGCACTAGACAGAGGAGACTATCCTGGCAATGAATGGTTGATGCCATTGTTTTGGGGTGCTGAAGGAAATGTCTTCACATTCAGCTTTGTCAAAGCTTGTTACAGCATCAGAATTCTTTGGAAATATGGCACTTCTGCATCACAATTTATGTTACATTAGCATCAGCCATGGCTTTGAGTATTTTTAGATGCATTGAATACATTTATCACCTTGTTTTGAAGTTGTGCCATTTCAAGAGTGTTATACTACTGCTAATGTCTATGGGCACCTTGCTGTTTATTCAATACAAACGCGAACTATTGCAGCTTTCCAATTAGCATCTTGTGATGTCTGCCTTGCTTCTAATAATATTGTGATCTTTCAGGTCTGCTGCAGTATTCTGTCTTAATATACAGCAATGCCAGTCTAGAATTGAGACAGATGGCCTTATTATACTTAATTGGAGACATTTTTATTTATTATTTCTTCTCTTGTTCCAGGTGGGTCTGTGAAGAAATCCCAGATCTCAAGCTTGCTATGGAAAACTATGTTTTAATTGACTATGATACAAAAAGGTGAGAAGAATAATTTTTTTCCCACCAGGAGGACAGGCCAGCACAGTTTATAGTGAATCAGTTTGTAACTGGTTATTCTTAGACACTATGAACTGAAGTTTTCTTTTAGAACTGGCTTCAGACTCGGCAGAGTTATTTTGGTAGGAAATGTGTAACAGAAATATTGGCAAAGGCTGTTGGATTAAGGACATAATTGGAAACTCCATGCAGCAAAAAGTTGAGCTCTGGTGTACGTTGGAATTACTCACTCCGAAACAATGATCGGTATCTGTGCTGTTGGACTGCGTCCAGTGTTAGGAATCTGAATGGCACTGAGGTTTCTACTTTTGTAGTAACTAAGAATTCCTGTTTAGAAAGTGGCATGCCAGAGCTGTATGTCAGCGCTGTGTCCTCTGCCTGCCGTGACTGTGGGAGGTTAACCTTCCCCATCCCTCCGCTGGTTAGGATTCAGTGCAGGTGGAATGCTGTTTGCGTGGGGGGCTAAATTAAAAGGCAAGCTACTCATACTGCTCTTCTGGGCAGGTTAAAAGTAATTTTAAGATGCCTGTAGTTACATGCGAATACCTGTTACACAAACAGCTTAAAGCAAATGTACAGTAAGTATGTGGCATTCACCTTGAGGTTGGGAGAGGCTGATTCTGACCTGCGGTATATCTGTGGAGAGGTCTGAGGTTCTGTGTATTGACTTGGCTGTACTGAGACTGGAAAAAGAGATGACCCTCAAGCTGCAGTTTACAAAAACCTCCTTAGTTGCTTTCGTGGGAAAGACTGAATTTGTTCAAGTCCACAGCATGACTAAACTTTCAGAATGAGGTTTGCAGATGAAACTGCATTGCTTTAATCCCTGACTATTGTACTGAGCACCAGATACTGGTATGATGATCTGCTTAAGGTATTGCTTCCTCCTCTCACTTTCATTTTGTTTCATTGCAAGACTTGTTAGTCCCTCTCTTCCTCCTGAAAAAATCAGAAGGAGAAATCAGGGTTGAGCATCCCTTGTCATCGAATCCATTAATTTGGGTTTGTGGATCACTGCAGTCACTCTGAGTTCTGTAACTTTTGTAGTTCTGGCATCCTCGCTGGCCATGTTTAATTGGGCAGCATCAGTGTGGTCGGAAGCAATACCGAATAAAAGAGAAACCCATCTGTCCCCAAAAGTCACGCCCCACTTACCTGTCTGCAGCTTTTCAAGGGAGTCATAGACCTGTAATTTTGGTAATGGTTTTAGTCTTTTTATTTCCTTTGAAAAAAATTTATCAGAAAAATTACTCGCAGCAGATAGACTGACACATGGAGGTGAGTGAAAAGCAGCAGGCTATGGAAACACACGCACTGTGCAGACAAAAACCCATTTCAGCCTCTTTGTCTTAACGTGGAATTAAACATGGGCAGTTGAAAGCTTGAAGTGGAAGTCAGCAGTCCTCCTCAGAGAGCTGTCCTAGCCAACGTAGTGGTAATCAGGATCACAAGAGACTGAAGAGCCATTTTCTTCTGATGTCCCCTGCTCCCTTCCTGATTTGTGGATGGCCATGATTTACTTATCTTACTCCTGTAACTCCTTGGATTGTGTTTTTTTGCTGCTGCTTTGTGGGTCTGATTACATAACAGATGATGTTCCTAGTAATATCTTTTCTTCCCTGACCTGAGATGAATTTATTTAATCCTCTCAGCTTCTGTCATTAAGGCATCTGCCTGAAATGACTGTAATCCTGACCAACCCATGAAGCAATCAGTATGCTTTTCTGATGGGTGAAATTTTACGTTGTGTCCTGGGTCTGTCTGCATTTTCAGTCTCAGTGTTAATTTCTAGAAAAGTATCTACTTATCTCAGGACTGATTATTGTGGAGAGATGATGGGACAAAGATGAAAAATTTACAAATGTCTTAAATTCCTGTGCAGCTGAGAATGTGGAAAAGTAGTAATGGACTATGAGAATACAAAACTTTCTAAGAAGTCACTTTGAGTTCAGTCCTTTTTCTGTTAATTAAAGAAACTAGTATTATTTGTCATGTACTCCTTGTCTACTGGAGCATTGTTTTAAGGGAAATTGGCTACAAATTCTACAGCTATCTACCTAATTACACGTTCTGCAAGAAACAAACCCTAAATAGCCACCTACTTAGAGTGCGTATTACAAAACCGCACAAGGTTGTACCTTCAAATCATTCTGTTTTAAAGTGACCCTGTGTTCTTTCTCCCCACGTAGCTTTGAAAGCATGCAGAGGCTTTGTGACAAGTACAACCGAGCCATTGATAGCATTCATCAGTTGGTATGTATTTACCTTTGTTATGTGCCATGATGTTTATCTAGCTGGTTTGAAATTGCATATTGTGAATAATATCCAGAAAGCGGTGACTGACTTAGCGCTGTATTGTATGTGTTAGTCTAGTTGCATCACCAGTATTCAGCACTTCCATTCTTTTGGGGAGTTGATAAGTCTGATATTAAACCTTATTTTCTTGATCACACCTGGGCAGTCAAGGAGTTAGTATTGGAGGGACATTCTAAAAAAAAAAAAAAAATCCCCCCCCCGCAGATTTGTAAGCTATATTACTTTTTAGTGTGCACTTTGAGCATCATTGTTTTGGCACTTTGAAATAGCTGAGTTACCTTTAGGGGGAAGAAAAGATTTCTTTGCATTTAGCTTGTAGATGTTTCACAGGGATTTATCATATAGATTTACTTTTGCGTGGGGAAATCTATGGCTTATGAGTACTTAATTAATCCATATGATCTCTCCTGTGTATTGTGGAAGTGATCCACGGCTTAGGAATTTCCTTGCTTACCACTCAGTTCAACTGCTCTGTTCTGGGGCATTGCTCTGGCAAAACTAGAATTTAATCTCTTTTCAGACCAATTTAACAAGCTTTTTGGTTTTCTTACCCCTATAAAAGGTTGAATTGGAGGAAGCAAAACATGAACAATGAATGAACGTTACTATTCTGTTTAATTTTGAAAGTATAGGTGGATTTTTTTTCTCTGCAGTGCTTGTGGGAATTATTTGAAGTGTGCAGTATTGTGGCAACAAGCCTATTTTTGCCAGGCTTTGCTTCACTTTGTGGGCCTACAACTCCATAAAACTTGTACTTGTTTGGATTCGGGTGTCTTCATGTGTATGCTGGTTAATAGAGAAGGATTTGAAGCTATTCAGCACTTGCAATTGCTGTCTGAAATGGCAAGCCTGATTGGTTTCATTTTCTTCTTGCCATCTGAATCTCAAACAGAGGAATTTTTAGGAGAGATCCTGGAGTTATCCTTTTTTGTTTGTTTGTTTTTCCTTATCAAAGGGAGAGGTAAACATTTTTAAAATGTAACTTTTATGTTTAGGACAGGGTTTTTTCTGAAGAAGAAAGGAAGCTTGATTTCCATCTCTTTCCTGCCACTCCCTGTTTGAGTACATACGATCCCTCCCATCCTACAGTTCCCGAAAGAAAATAAAACTGCTGTTATGTTGACAGTACGGTCAACATCAGTTGAGTGCTGATCAGTAAATAAAAAATGAGTAAACGAGCTCTTACGCCTACTCCAACTATACTTGGTATAAAGCTTTACATTGCCTAGTGATTTTTACAACTCTTTAATTTCCCCTTTACCACCTATTTCCAGCATAGTTAAAATTACCTATTAGTTGAGGTGAGACAAAGTATAGAGCAATCGGTGTTGTGTAATTTCTTTAGTATCATTTTTATCTTTACAGAGCCCTGCAGACCAGCTTGTGAGAGAGGGGATGGGAGGGAATTTCTCCTTTCTACATTATGCCAATGCAGCCTTGTTCTGGCGACGTTTACTTGTCCTAGCGTTGGGTTCATATCTTCTTCCTGCTCTTTACCTTTAGTGGAAAGGAACCACCCAACCGATGAAACTGAACACTCGTCCCTCCAACGGGCTCCTCCGGCACATCCTGCAGCAAGTGTATAACCACTCAGTGACTGATCCAGAGAAACTTAACAACTATGAGCCCTTTTCCCCAGAGGTTTACGGAGAAACTTCCTTTGACTTAGTGGCCCAAATGATAGATGAAATTAAAATGACAGAGGACGACTTGTTTGTTGACTTGGGCAGTGGTAAGTGACCAATAACTTAAGTGGATTTTCTTTTTCTCTTTTTGCTTGCTGTTTTTTCCTTTCTTTAAAAAAAAAATAGTGAAATTCATATTTGGAAAGTAAGCCAGGACTAAGGATTGTGTTACAGGGTAAGTACCTTTTCTGGATAATCCCCAATGATGCTCCTGCTTTTTATGACAAGATTAAATAGACCAAACAGACATCCCAGATGTTCTTCCCTGTGGTGTTAGCGAAATGTCGGCCTACAAATGCAATAACCCCTTGTTACAGAAAACTCTTGGTTTCTGTTGCTATGGGTGGATATACTTGTAAAGAAGAAACAGTATTAAAAATGATGCTTGAAAGATAACAATAGCAGTTCCATTTCTAAGGATTCATCTGTTTTCAGTGGATTCAGTTTACGCCCTTCATATCTGAAAATGTGATTTCTTGACCCTTCTCATGCTAGTGTGAAACACTCGGTGTGGAATCTGAGAATTAAGCAGGGTTTTTTTCCTCTGACATGCTTTTCAGTGTGTCAAGAAAGACTTTATAGTTAGCTTTAACAGCTGCCTTGAGACCCCACAAAATCTAGCTTACAACCTACAACTGCATCTCATGAACAGGTTAGAGTTTTAAAAGGAAATAGATGTTTATAGTTGGTAAAGAAACCAATTATGACCCAAACACATGTGGAAGAGATGTACTGAGTAAGAAGATGATCTTCTTTTTGTTGCTAAAATCTGGTTCAGAGATGGGTTGTAAAGTTTTAAATGAAGCGTGGTTTTGGTTTTGTTGCTGGTATGATACAAGACTTCTGTGGAAAAATATTTTAAAGTACATTCAGTTGTTAAAAAGCAAACCTAATTTAAATACATCAAGACTGCCATTTTCCCCCAAAACTTAATACATCTCCAGTCTGGGATCTTCAGTGTTTTGTTTTGTTTTTATTTTTAACCCCCTGCCTCCTCCCTCAGTGGGACTTATGTCTGAAATTTCCTGTTTCAATGACTTATGTTCAGAGGAGACATTTAGAAAGGCATCAGATCTGACAAACTATTTTCCATCTGGTAGAAAAAAATGGCCATAGATGCTCGCAATTGTTTGTTCAGGAAGGTTAGAGAAGATTGTATCTGAAGTCCTGCAGTGCTGCCGATTATGTAACGTGCTCAAATGTTAGATGCTTTTACCTGCTGTCATCAGAAATAAAATCAGGTATTTATTGCTAACCTCCCCACTTTAATCTTGGAGATTGACGAACAGGATAAAAATTCACAGTCTAAGAAGCCTGTCTGAAAGGAATGTTTTAAATTCAGAAGCCTTTGACTTTTAACATTTGGAACACTGAAACAATTAAAACCAGAACATAGTTGTTCAGTTTGTACTGAAGGAGTGAACTTTTGTAAATTGTAATCAATGCAGTATTGAGTTCAGTGGAAATGAAAACACTGTCAGAGCATATTATTTCTACCAGTAAATTTAATGTTGGGCCAGTAACTACACGCATACAGCCGTGGCTGAGCAGCAGGGCAAAACCCCCACCAGGATGCTGTGGCTGTTCTTGGTAGCTTTGTGTGCGATGCCAGGAATGCGTGGCTCGTGGCAGGAGTTTATGGAGGTATGCACCGTCATTAGGCAAACTGAAATCACAATACAGTTAAGTTCTTGCAAAGAGAAAAGCCAAAGAAAGATAAGATTAATAGCTACTTATGCCGCATCATGTGATATCTGACAATGCAGCGTGTTCTTCATCATCCCTTTCGTCTTTGTCCTCCTTGCTCTTCATAAATAAGAAACAGTGAAACAATTCTCCCTCAAATCATTGGTTGTCCATGTTCTCCGCCCTGCAGAAATTTGTACATCCATATTTGCATGTGTATGAAATATGCATGTGTATGCAAAATGGAAATTGGCAAAAAACCCCCCCAACCCAACCAAAAAACCCCAACAACAAAATCCCCTGTCAGCACTGCAGTTCTCATTGTGCCAGCCAACATTATAGTGGTAATGGTTTAAATGCAGGAGTTCCACCCCTTCAATTACCAGTGCTGCTTCCTGCCGGCAGCCAATGAAATGGAAAACAGCAATATGTTTTCTGTGCAAATGGGCTATCCTCTTAGATTCGCTCGTGTTTCCCATGTGGTCCTCTGCAGAATGATTAAGTGCGCTGGTGAGACAAGAATGCGTTTTGTCACAGACAGAAAGTCATGCATCAATGTACTACTGATGAATATCGGATGTTTTAAGGAAATTGTAAGTGACTGTCGTAACAAATGTGGAATGACGTTGCTCCAGTGTGTGCAAAATGTGGGTCACACATACAGAGAGAAATCTAACAAATATATTTTCTTTTGTCCTTTTAACACAAGCTGAGGTGGGAGAGAGGGAATGCATTCAGGCAAGGTGTAGAAATGGCAGCTAATTACTGCTGGTAGCATCTGATGCAAGTAGAATTTGGAGTGATGGGAAGTTCATGCATTTTTAAGTCATACTTAGTCTTGCCAGTGTAGTGGGTGCCTCTGAAATTTTGAGTGTTGAGCCCTATGATATTTTCTAAAGTAGCTCATATATGAATGAGCTTTACATGTTTTCAGACTTAATCTAGCAATATTTATACTGGTTTTCACCATGAAATGCAGTACAATGACAAACGTTTTAGCCAATCTTTAAATTAATGGCATAGGTATGTGACCAACAGGTATTTGTTTTGGGATGTGGTAGGGTTTGTCTAACTGTTTAATTAATTAAATAGTGAATTACAATGTAAACCCTGTAGATTTGATGCAATGCATATAAAATTTGTGGACAAAAGTCAAATGGAGTCATTCTGAAACCTGTGTGAATTTGTAAAAATGTGCCTGTAATATTTCATAAAAGTAGCCATTAATAGTTATCAATACAAACACTGCTGTAAGTGTTGTAGTCTTAGGCTTTATCGTAAAAGGTGCTCAATGTAGCGAAAAATATAAACCTGAAAACTATACACTATAAATGCTTTTCTGTAAGAAAAGTGAAATTGCACTGCTTACTTTCTAGTTAGGATGTAAACTCTTTTTACTGAAAATTTCCAGTTGAGAGATAGGTGGAGTTCATATGGGAACAGTGAGACACAACTGGGAGTTGAAATTGTACCCTGAGGCCTCGTCCCACAGATTACCTATGTTTTTCCTCTTGCCTTTTGCTCTAAAAGATCTTGTCTCCCCTTGCAGTGGTTTTCTACTGAAACTTGTTCTCAGGTTTGTTTTTCCATTCCTGCAGGTGTGGGTCAGGTGGTGCTTCAAGTGGCTGCAGCCACAAACTGCAAACATCACTATGGTGTGGAGAAAGCTGATATTCCAGCCAAATATGCTGAGGTGAGTTTTCTTGAAGCGAGTTGTGTGTGAACACCTTATTTGAAGGCTGAGCGGTTCAGGGTTACTGTTAAGTGCTGTGCAGGAAGAAAAGCAAGAGTTGCAGTCCTAGTTGCTTTTGCTTCTCAGGTCAGTATGACCTGGAGCATGGCATGCTTGGGGAAAGAAGTGTGTATGGAGTTGTTAGCTAGTGGTGCTTGTGGAGTGCACAGGAGAGCATTAGCATGTTTCTGAAGTGATTTCAGGACCAGGAGATGTAAAGCTGTTTTAAAGGCAATGGTGTAAGACCTATTCAAAAGGAAGCGTAGCATAAGCTTCACCTAAATACCTGTACCATCCTGGATCTGAAATGGCTCTCATACAGGGCTTCCAGAGACCATACCATTAAGCAAATCTGGGAATGAATTGACCAAACAAAAGGGTTCCTAAAGGTTTTAAAGGCTGTGTTTCTGCTTATGGTAGTAATGCCTCTTTTTGGTGTCCTGAAGCTCAAGTTCTGCTTAGTTATTAAACTGTTGCAGTCTAATTGAGAAGGCCTGTGTTGGGTATCTGGTTAATAACTGCTTAGTAGGCATTTAGATGAAGTCTTATAATAAGAAAACCGTGATGTTTAGGCAGGCAGGTTTTTTCACACTTCTAATTCTGTGCCACTGGGAACACACAAAGATAATCAGTTCCAAGGCAAACCTGGAAGGCAAATGAGCTACAAGCAAATAATGAAGGTTAGTCATGCCTTACCATAAGAAGTTTACTTTCTTCAGTAGACTGAACAGAAACTTATTCCTCCATATTGTTAAAACAAGCTGACTCAGCCTGTACAAGCTAGAAAATTATACCTTATGAAGGGAGTGGGGGAAGAAAATACCCTTGATCCTCCTTTTTAGTGGTGTGGGCAAAAATGCATAAACATAGTGGTGAAGAGGATCAGACAAGGATCTAAAAATCCATTTGGTTTCCCCTGCTATGACCCAGTGGAAATTTCCAACTGGAGTGCTCTTTGCAGTCCCTCTGCGTGAGCGTTCTGGTTTCATTAGGGAGTCACTTGCAAGGCCTGGACTCCCATCTGTGATGATTAGTAAGCTTAAAGATCAGTGTTGAAGAGAGAAAGTTAAATTCTCACTTTCATTAATATCCCTTCATGTCATTGTGCAAACACAAGGCTTTAGCGAAAATGGTTAGCAAACAAAAAACCTACCCACAAATTGAATATTAGGAGTATTTAACTCATGGGGTACCTTCAGTTTCAGAAGTACACCAGTATTTCATAAGGTTACTGGATGAACAAAATGTACTGCGTTATTTTTCTGGTTACAGACAATGTCCTGTCAGATTTAACAGCTGAACAGCTGCTGCAGTGTCAGAATGTGTGAAGCTGCCTCTGTGCAGCTAATCTGCCTGGTGCTGTGTGTAATGGACTGGTTTTCCTCCTCATCTCTGACAAACATTTGTGGAAGGGATTGGATTAAGTTTCTAGTTAAGATTGGCTGTGGCAACGCATCTCTGGTTACTATGATAATTAATGCAGATGACTGTGAAACGCTTCAGCTGAAGAGGAAGAATGTTATGAATTTGTCTTAGTGAAGTTGTCTTAAAAAAAATAATAACCATGCAGCACATGAAAATACTGAAGATTTTTGTGAGTTGTCCTACTGCACTTTAGAGTGCTTGTGAATTGTAAAGAATTTTAAGACGCATCTGTCGACGCACGCTGTTTTACTGACCTGCTGATGGAGGGCTTCACCATTTCCAGGCTGTCAGTGAAGTCAGAATTCCCACTATGTTTCTCTCCCTTATCTCCTTTCTCTGCTACCTCCAAATTTGGGCCCCCCCCATATGTGGAGTCAAATCCTAAAGATCAGGAGTGGGTTTTTTCCAGTCTTCCAAGACATTTGAGTTTCATTTCCAAATACATCGTATAGGTGTAGCTGGACCTCCACTGCCACGCTAAAGTACTGATCTGTGCTGCGTGTTGTCATTTTATATAGATGGGGACAAGATTTTGCAACTGTGGAGATGCGTATTTGTAAGGCACCAAGCTATCTTGATGTATGGGGGTTTTTGGTTCCTTTCTCTCATATTTTGGCAGTGGAAAACCAGTGCCAGCTATCTGGTTGGGTAGTAGCAGTCTTCCATCCTCTGCAGCCCTAGTCTGTTTAGATGTAGTTTGAAGCCGCCTTCTTGGTTGCTCTGTCAAGTGCGACATTCCTTCCGTTTGCTGTTACAGTTGCTTTGCATGCCACTTTCTGCTTTCTCATTCACCCTAGCAGACCTGTCTTCATCCTGTTTGTTCCTTTGCTATCTGGGCTTAGACTGGGGCTGCATTCGGTGCCTCCTCCTTGCTGTGGGATTGTGTGCTACAACACGGTAGCTACTTAAGGTTGCACCATTTTTAGTGCTGAGCAGTGTCAACTCAGATTTCCTTGCTTATAACATGTAACTTCGATGGAAGAGGATCCCAGCTTTTTTGCCCTGGTAGAGCAAAGGCTTTCTTGAGGAAACAAAACTACAGTAGTTGTCTGCCTGCCTATCCTTTGAGTGTTAATGGCAAAAACCCCCAAACCAAACAAAAAAAAAAAGCCTTGGGGGTCAATGAACACTGTCAGAGCTGCTTCTCCTTTTACTGCAATGTAACTGTTAACATGAGTTGTCTTAACTGGTGGTTTTGTTTTTCTTCCCTCTTCTAGACGATGGACAGAGAGTTCAGAAAGTGGATGAAATGGTATGGGAAAAAACATGCAGAATACACAGTGAGTGAAATTCAGGTGAAAAACTTTGTGATCCTTGCTGATGTACAGAATTTGCAAAGTCCTCTTCAGCCTTTCGCCAGCCATGCGACAGCATGAGTCATACCTGCTACCTGGCTTTTTACTTGATCCTGAGGATGGTGTTTTCCAAGACATCCTCCCATGGCCCTCTCTTTGCCTTGCTTGACATGTGGTATGGTGTTGTTGGGAGCACTTTCAGGTCTTTTCAGAAGCTCTTGGAAGCTTTATTCTTCTAAAACATTGTCGTTTTAACTGGGGCTGCCATGTGTCTTCTGTTTGTATTGAAACTTCTTTTGCCTTTTTTTTTTTTTTTCTTTTCCCCTTCTCTCTCCATGGTGTGGGGTTTTTTTTCTGGGTAAACTCTTGAAAATGACAGCTCCTCCTTGGGTTTCTGAAATCTCTTGCTAGAAACAAAAGCTGAAGGTTTGGTTCTGCAGGCAGGTAAAGGTGGGGTCACCTGGGACAGGTGGTTGAGGGGATGGGATGGCAGGGGCTTGAATGTTGGGAAGCATGGGGTTGAAGTTCTGGATGAATGCCGGCACTGCGAGATTAGAGCAGAAAACTCCAGGACCAATAGATGGTTTGTAGCTGAAGGTAAGGGGGGGTTGTGGGCTCAGGAGGGATGGTGGGTGGTTAGTTCTGATTTGGAAAGGATTGGAATTAGATGCTCTGAGGGTGGAGTTAGAGCAGGAGGAGTAAATGGGTCATCACAGGGCATGTATCTACTCAGGGCTAGGGACACATGATGAAGTAGCTTTCCCCTTCCTCGGAATGTTGGATTGTGGATGTGTTTACCGCTCTGTAATGACAGTGTGAGGCATGTGCAGAGTCCTACACTCTCTTGTGTCATTCCTTCCCTTTTCCTTTTCTCCCCCTTCATAATTGTCATTAAGAAAATCTGCTCCCTTGTTAACCGCTTTCCAGTGAGGAAATGTATGTAATCATAGTACAAGAGGAAGCGACTGGGAGTTTTGAAAATACTTGTATTTCTGCTTCTCTGACCACTGGAGAATGGATCAGGGTTGTTCCCTAATTGCCCAGAGAAGTTGGGTCAGTCTTTCCTGCTCATGAGTTGCAGCTAGCAATGCGTACTGCAGTTGAAGTGCAAGCGTTTGGGGAACTACTACTTCATTTTCCTTTTGTACAGAGCCACTACTGCTGTATTACTGGAATGGTTTGAAACACGTGGCTTTCAGCGTTCCAGCAGTGTGGGATCAAATGGCAGGTCGTAGATGGCCAGCCTTTATTTCCCAATTTTCTGTGTCTACTGGGATCCCTGGTGCTCTTTAGAGGGCTTATCTTTTAAGGAAGGATGCTACAGCTCTCCCTTTGGGAAGCAGGCTGGAGACGGTGACAGTGCCACCTGCCTCTGTGCACTTTCGTCCTGAAATGCCTTTCCTGTATAGCACGATTTTCTTCAGAGGGATGCTGGGCCTGCTGTGGGACTAGTTTGTTGCAGGATTGATATCAGGCTGCTAACTCTTTCCTGCTGTGGAAACACTGTGAATGCTTTACTTTTCATGAAGTGGCCATATGGCATTTTTCCATTGTGTCACCCAGCTGGCATTACATGAAAGGAACTGTTACTGAAGATACTCTGCTTATGAGCTGTGTAATTTAAAGAATAGGGTAGGAACTTGGACTAAAATATTGAAAGCATATTGATTGCCGTAGGCAGCGAGCATTTCCATATTGTGCATTCCAAGTGACAGAGTCTGGTACTATATTGAAAAAAAAGCTACTTATTTTTTGCTAGGTTCTTTGGCTTTTATAACTCTTCAGAAAAGTGTTTAAAATTTCTTTCTTGAGTCTGCTGTCTGCATTTCTGGGAAGAGCTGAGCACTTAGAGCACTTCTTGTCTTAAGGAAAGTTGGTTTCCTATCACCTTGTCATAGTGATGCTTGAAAATAGATTTTGGTCTTTTACATGTAGACATACAGGGCAGATTTTATTTAGTTTTTATTGCTTCATCAAACATCCTAGGCTTACATTTGCTTTTTCTTGCCAAGCAGTATGTTTTCTTTAGTAACTCCTTAGCATCTTCAATAGGTGACTATCGTTAAGCAGAGAGCAAACTTGTCTCATAATGCAGCTAGAAGACACTGGAAGGCACAGGATTAAAAGCCTGCTATCTTTTATCTTTCTGGAAAACAACTTTGTCCCTGCAAAATGCTTAGTGATGTCCCAGAATTCCAAATGCTGGAGATAAAATAAGCACAAATTGAAACGGTCTGTCATCAGCAGAGCTTAACTTGTGAATTCCACTCTAATGTTTTAGGCAGTCATATGAAAAATAAATATTTTGAGAAGAAGAAAGTGTTGGAGGAGGGAAGCTTGGCAGAATTTCAGTGGGAAGAATTCTCAGATCCCACCTGCAGTTTTGTCGGAGTAATGTGGACAGTGGTTTTGACTTCATGCACGTAACAGCTGCCTTGCTGTAAAAGTAAAAACTGTGGTACATAAGGCAGCAATAAATCCTGGAGTTGGGCCTGCAGAGTTGCTGCTTTTTTTTTTTTAACAGCCAAGAGCCTAGTACAAGTATAGGTTTCCAATACAAATGAGTTTTTGATTTCTCACTGAAAAGGGATCTGCTGCTTAAGTCTTGTCTTCTAGCTAGCACTGTTTTGGTGAGGCAACTTACCAGATCTGCAACCATCAGATTCACTTCCTCGCCTTTCCCACTGGAGTATTCTTACTGCTGCTGGAACTTCTGAGCTTGGACATGTGAATTCTGATGAGCAAGGTCCAGTGACAATATTTAAAATAAACCCTGATTGTCCAGGTATGTTTCCATTCTATTTTGTCCACAATTGTAGAAAAAAGTCTCTTTTGAGAAATGGTTCCATACTAAATACACAGTCACATATATGCAGATCTTTTCAGTAAAGAAATCAAAACATTGTTGCATAGTCACTTTGAGATGATAATTGCACATTAAACTTCTCCAGTAGCTAGTGGCGAAGTGTCCTGACACTGCCAGTAATGGGTCATTGCTGCAGCTTTAGAGTGGGAAGATCCATTTGGAGCATGAGAAGAGTGGCAGAAAGGTTACTCCTCTTATGATGGCTTCTAAGTCTCCCGATCTCCAGCTATGGTAGGTAATCATATCTCGTAATCCTGTTAAATGAACTGAGTTTCATTTTAAATGACAGACTGTTCAATCTCATGATTCTAATTGGGGAAAAAAAAAAAAAGCCCGGGGGAGTAACACTTTCTGCTAAGAATCTTCCTCAGTTTTTACATTCAATTGATACGTTTCAACTTGCAATATTTACATCCCTGTGCTATTGTTTAGCTTCAGTTGCTCCTCAACGTCCTTGATTTCTTAATTCCTGATCGGTTAGGGATAATCATGTTCTTTGCTAGTCTCCTCTGTTGTATTCGGAGGGAATGCGTCGTACTTTTTTCATCAGCTGCTTGAGCTTTTTGGACTAGAATGTCCCACTTCCAACACATCTCACTTTGTTTCAGCTCCTTTTATCTTCTCACTTCTCTTCCCATGGAACTCGGAAGTCTCCAAGCTTAGCCATACCCCATTCTTTTTGAGAAAACTGTTGTCTGAAGGAAACGGGAGACTTCTAAGGTCATTAGGCCTAGATAATTAGAGAGTCTTTCTTGGGGAATTTCTGCACATGTGCAGTCATCAAATTAAAAAGCAGTATTGCTATTAAGAGGCAGATGGGATTGCATGGTTTCTAACTGTAAATATCCCCGTGTGGCCTCAAAATCGGAGCCATCTCCAGGTATCTAGGGCACAATGCTGAGATTGCCATGTAGCAGAAAGTGCTTAAGTGTTCTTCCCAGGGTACCCTTGAAGAAAGTTTTCAGTGTGTCCTCAGTGCCTGCTACCTGTTGTACTCTTCTGCTAGGGGAAGGTATTCTTCCGGTCAGAGCTTAGAGTAGGTCTCTGCAAGCAAAGTTGGCGGTAGCTGCAGTTGCACATTGGACTTGTGCTGAAGACAAGGATTTGTTTTGGTTTTGTTTACTCAGGGTTGTTATAACAGAATACCTTCCCCTGTTCCATAAAAGCTTGTTTTAGAAGTAGGTGGAAATTGTGTACAAATCTTCAAAGTGCAGGAAAACACAGGTCAGCGTTGTTAAAGGCTGAGTGGACATCTCTGACACGGGTGCTGTCTGCTCAGAGGAAACCCCAGTAGCTTCTAATTGCTGAAGATGCTCTGTGGTTCAGCCCCGCAGATTAGAGGTGATTTTTGTTGTGCATAAATCAGTGGAAGCCTGGCATCAGTAAGCTTGCAGGCTTGTCTCTGCATTTGGGGTGCCCTGTCTGGCTTATTTTCCTGGAAATCTCTGTTCTGAGCAAAAGCAGAGCAATTTGTGTCGGAGTTCTGTTGTCTCTTGTCTGATACCAGCTGCTGGTTTGTGGGGATAACTGACATCACCTGTACTTAAAAACTTCCATTGCTTAACAGTACACTGCAGCTGAGGAAAGGGCAAGATATCTGTTTGTCCCAGATATTTTTGAATGCCCTATTTCAGCGGGAAACTTGATGTTTTGGTATTTGAAAAGCCCTCCAAACGTCCCCAGTGGCTTTGAAATGATGCCACATTTTGGAGGTTTGGATTCATGCCTCCAGTTATTTTTGAAAAGAACAGGAACCTAAAAATAACCATGTGTACTTTTCCAGGCAGAAACGACTGGTTTTTGCGAGCCAAGTGTTTGCATGGAGGCTGCTGGAATGAGGCATTCTCTGTGTGAATTTATGGCTTTGTGTAGCCGGTCAGACAGAGCGTTACCAGAGAGACTCCCAGCCCAGCGCTGGGGCGAGAATGGAGCCCTCCTCCGCAGCACAGGGGCTTGACCTTCATAAACTGTTGCTCTGCTACGTGATGAATGCAAACCCGCTGGAGTGTACCTCTTGTTGCTTCCCCCGGGCGCTGACCTGCTGGGTTTTCTTTGAGTTACAGGCAGAGTTACAGGAATCAGATGCCGTTGAGCGTATTTCTGCAGTCTCCGTAGAGCAAATTTATCTGTTTGAAAAACCTGAATAAAAACCTGTTTTTGCTTCTAAACTTAGAAGCAATGCAGGCTGGCAGCTCTCTGAAGCGGATTTCACTGAGCTAATTATCCTTTTAGATAAAGCACGTCTCCTGCATTGTCTAATCAGATGAAAATATCTGCATTACAGATGGTCCATCTTCCATTCATTATTCACTAAGGAGATTAAGTTTCGCAGAGAGAGGAGGAACACGATGGGGGTGGGGACAGTGGTGGGAATAGATTGAGTGCATCCCCAAAGCTGCCATTGCCGCTGTGCCCGGGCATGCCACCTTCTCGCTACGTGACTGTAATGGACCTTGTTCTTCTACTGGTTTAGCTACTGCAGCCCTTGGCCAGGAGTTGGCTAGCTGGAGTTTCCTTACTGGTTCTTGTTTTGCTCTCAAAATTATTGTAAACCCCAGAATTGACTGGGATTTTGGGTGGATTTTGTTGGATTCCCTGTGTCACTTGATGGCGAAGGCCCTATTAGCCTTATTTTAGGCCATCATTTCTTGATCATTGCTCCCCAAGTACAGTAGGTGAAGAAACTGGTCGTTAAGAGTAGTCAATCGGGTAGCTCTTGTGCTCTGTTCTGAAACCACTCATCCAGGAATCACTGTCTTGCTTCCAGAGGGGAAAAAATAACCCAATTTTCTCCCAACCACTGTTGACCATCTGGGTATTTCCGTACTCCAGTATTTTTCCTGGTGAGATTTTCCCTCAGCTATTGGCTAAGTATGAGCTAGGGTACCATTACAATACAAAAATAGACAGGTTTAAACAGGGCTGCGGTTCATTTGAATTGTAACGTGGCTGTATCTTGCAAAAGTAGACGGGGGGGGGGAAAGCATTCAGCCTCCATTGTGCTGTTATATCGGGTTAAGCCATGGAGATCTTGGTTATAACTGCACTCTTCCTGACCACATAGGCATGGCAAATGTATAGTGTAACTGGATCCAAATAAATTATAACGGCCACTTGGGTTAGATTTCAAGACCTTTATATGAAGCTTAGTATTCCAAAACGCTTTCATGCTACACTGGTTCTTTGTTCTCTTGCTAGACTATGGCTTTATAATCATGCTTCCTTATTTCTCAGATGTTTTTTCTTTCTCCTCTTAGTGTATGAAAACCTCATGTAGACATTAGAAACTGATTGTGTGGCATGGGGGACTGCAATATAGAAGCTGACTTGCAAAAATTGTTCTAAAATAAATATAGTTGCCTTGCATGTGGGTTTTCTTCTGCTGTGTCTTGGTTACTCAACGATGAAACTACAAGAACAGAAAAGACTTTGAGACAAAATTATCTCTTAAAAATAACGTAGAGATGGTCTCCATTCACAAACAGAGCATATAGAGCCCCAGGAAAAAAAATGTTTCAGTGTATCAGGTGAGAAAAACTCAATACTCTTTAAAACTGTTCTGATGTTGCATTGAGTTTCTGCTTTAGAGTTTGAAAATATCTAGTAGTATGTTGTTAGGTTGGATCGCTCAGAGTTCAGTCTCCAGCATACGCTTTGTTTTTACTATTGTGGGGATATCAAAACATACATCCCCTCCCAGCAGGTGTGAGAGAACAGGTAGCAATTCTGGTTTGAAATCTTATTTCAGCCTAGCTGTTTGACGGAACAGATAATTCTAACTTCAGTTACTCTAACCTGCTGATTTCAGCATGTTTAGTTTATGATACTTAAGGCTCTTTGCAAAGTTCTTGATCTTTTGCCCAAGAACCCTTGATGCTCCCCCCTCAGCCACAGTGTGTAGCAGCAGGGATTTGGACTTCTTTATTGGTGTTTTGGGTTTTTTTTTTCTTTTTTTTTTCTCTTTTCTTCCTAAGAAGCACACCCATTCCTGTTGGCAATTGTGACTTTGTCCTTCACAGTGGCTCAGGCGGGTTTATGTCCGTTTGCCATCCCTTCTGTGGCTCTGGGTGGTGTGAGGCTGCCCTGTTGGGAAGAGAAGGCTATGGTGGAAGGCACCAGGCTCCGGTGCTTCACCGAGACAGACATCCTGGCTTAGTGAGCGAGGTTTGGAAGTAGCTTGAGTGTGTCTGCATTGCAGTGCAGGCACTTCTGTTTGAGTTGTCACTAAACGAGAATAAGTGCTGGCATGTGAAATGCTCTTTTATTTCCATACAAAGGAATATATGCAGAAAAAGGATGCTAAGCAGTCACTGTCATTGCTTTGATGTTCCTGAGGTTCTGATATAAGCCATCATCCTACTTGCCCTTCAAAGTGTGTCATCATCATCATTAATTATATAGTTGCATATTATTTTTTCTCTCTTCCTCCCCCAACCCTCCTTCTGCCTTACTGGTGGCACAGCAAAACAGCATGGCCCATAGGTTTCTCTCTCATTTCAAAAGCATGACTGAGAAAATGTTAATCTGTGGAAAAGCTATGGAGTTGTGGGTGTTAGCCTGGGACTGGATGTGGTTTCATCAGAAAAGTACTACATAAGCCACTCAAGTCATAACTATACTATTTTCAAATAAGGCCTCTATGTTCCGTGATTTCCAACTTCAAAGTGTTATAAGCATTCAAGATCTATATTTAGTACCACTGAAAAATCAGATGCTTGTCTGTCGCTACAAGAGCCTGAATTACGAGCCAGTGTTTCCAGCCAGTGCTGTGCTGAATTTCTTTGCCCTGGTTCCCCTCTGCTGAGAGGGGCTGACTGAACCATGGGGGTCAGTGGGGACTTGAGGAGGCATTTGCTGATCGTTTCTGGTTTGGGTGCTGTACGGCATTACTGGCTTCTCCATGGAGCACAGCCTTCATAGGCATCGGTCACACTTGGGGAGCCTTCCCCATTCATCCAGTGGTGGGAGCAGAGAGAGGGGCACCTCCGGGAGCAGGGCATGGGCAGAGCCAGCTGGTGACCTCTGGGTGCTTCATCTCCTGGGTATTCCTCAAGACTTCGTGGGTGGTGCAGTACATTTGGCCTTCTCAGAAGGAAAAGGGATATGGAGCAGAAAGGAACAATGTTAACTCCTGTGTGTGTGTTTTTGTGTTCTTTGTCTTTTTTTAAGCTGGAAAGAGGTGACTTCCTCTCAGAAGAATGGAGAGAGAGAATTGCAAACACAAGGTACAGTACAGCAATTGAATGTTGCTTTATGAACTGAATATTTGGGAGTTTGTATAATGGAAATTGGGAGGCTGGCCAGCTATAGAATTTCCATAGCAAATACCAAAAGCCTGCCTGCCAACTTATACTGGCCTCTTTTCTGACAAGAAGAATGGGTTTAAGTGCATGTCCCATGATATTACATACAAGGGTGTATCCAAGATAAATTCTGGTTATACAGAGGTATAAACCTCTGTTCTGCATATCCTTGTAGTTTGTGTCAGTGATTCTGGCAAAACACTAGTTATTTTGGCTATTGGTGTACTCAGCTAGGCTCGCTTTGCATTTAAAAAAAGCAAAAGATCCAAGTGAGTCTGTTCCAACTTAAATTGGGAATTCATTTAAGCTGTTTGTCTTGAAGATTTATTTCTGTGAAGATCTGTACAGAGGGTTAGATTCCTTTTTGATGGTAGCAAAGAGGGAGTAAATTTGTTAAAAGCAATAAAATATTCTGTATTTTTAAAGGCTTTGCATTCTTTCAGCCTTATGGAGAGAAAAAAAGTCTGTATTTTGTATGACCTTCTGGGCCACCCTGTTATGTGGGGGAGTGGAAGGCAGTTGTCAGAGGGCTCTCTGAAAGTCTTCAGTGTTGTGGCAATTTATGGATTCCTTCCAAGTCACTGTTTTAAGAGTACTCCATCAAGAAAGCATGTGCCAGGTTGCTGACTTTTGCATTATTATGTACCTCAGTTAAACTTCTGGAGGTGCCTTGTAATTTGTGGACAGACTTGTCCACAGCATAGCGGGGTTTTGCTTTGTTGCTTGCTATTCCAAATGCATGCTCCTCTGTTGTTTGTGCAACTTTCCTTGGAACAAATTTATTTTTTTTTTTTAAACTGAAGTACCTCTAACTGCATGCAGAAATGCTGGTAGATATTTATTTTGTATGGTATGCAGCTAATTGTATGCTGACTGATCCACAGCCACTTTGCTCTGATACAGAAATTCAAAAAGAAGCAGCTTTTTGCTCACAACCGTTAGTTGTTTGTTCTGAGCGTGCCAACTGTTCAGCGTCTGCTCTCTCTAATGAGACTGCAGATTGGCTGATGATTTCACCTTGGAGCCATCCGGTCTTAGCGAGTAAGTTGAAGTGTCACCCTTCCCGTGAGCTCCCAGGCTCTGGAGGGAGGGGTGGGTTTGTACCAGAACAGGGTTCTACGTGCTCGAGTGCTGACATGTCAGCGAGCTGTGCAGCACGCAGTATTCCCGTTAATAGCTGTACTTGTGGCTCTGCAATACGTGCTGAGAAGGCTGAAGTCAAGGTGGACTGGGGGCTTCTGTGCTTCGGTCACGTGCGTGCAAAATATTGTGCCAAAATGAACACTAAAAAAAATATATATCTGGCGAGCTATGTCTTTTTCCTTTCCTTTCCTGGATGTTTTCTAGTCCCATTAATATGCTTGGCTCTTTTGCAAGGCCTCTTTTTTGGCACATGGGGAGGAGGAGGAAGAAACCCCTGCTAGCCTTACTTGCCAGACAGGGTTTCCCAAATTTCTAAGAGCAAGGCATAGCAAGAATAACTTTTTTTTCCTCCTTGGTGTATAAACATTTTTTTTTCATCCATGAGTTTTAATAGCTTTGGCTGCTGCTCTTAAACTCAGTGTCCTTGTTGAACACGTTTAATGTGCGGAGGCACTAGGAGGGGAGTTTTCAAACAGATCTCTTGCAAAGAAATCAGTTCTCCATGTCAATACAACATGCCAGGCTGGCCTTCACAGTTTGTGTGTGCAGGGTGCTCGATGGCTCCTGGGAGATGTTGAGGACTCTTGTTACGAGCTGGTAGGAAACAGGCACCAGGGACAGTTAGACCAGGCCCAGGCTCTTAAAAATAAAGGGCTATTTCTTTTTTAATCTGTGTTCTGTTTCTTTCCCAAATATTTTTGTCATTTGTGTGATTCTACCTGTGTGCAGGTTTCTTTCTTTCCATCTGACTGTTGTTTTTTCAGCAATAAACCCCCCTCATTTGGTTTCCTAACCCAGAAAGAAAGATGCAAACCCTCCGTTGTGGGTTAGGGTGAAGTGCTGGGTTCTGGACAGGGAAAACGTGCTGAGAGATGTCAACTGCCTTTTTGTGTTACAGGGAAATTTAGAGCTAGAAGAGAAAATATATTTTGGTATTTTGCTACAATATTTTTAAATGCTCGTGAAGAAGTAATGGGACGTGAAATGTGTGTGCCGGAGTATTGTTTTTCATGTGTGGATTAACTACTGTGTGTTGGTAGTTGCTGTGTTGGTGTTTGATCTCACCATGGCAGGGGGGTGAAAACATTTTGCGCATTGTTTTTATGTTGAAACTTCAGGCGTAAAACTCAGCTGTATGCTGAGAGCAACTGCCAGAGCAGGACACCTTTTAAAATTATTTAAATGTAATTCTGTGGGCAGTGTCTGTGAATGCTAAAGTAAGGTAATGTTTTGTGTCACTATGCAAGAAGAAGGCGTTTTGTTAGATGGAAGTAGCTGTATAGTCAGGGGCAAGCGGTGTTTTTCAGTTTCACAAGTGGCTGGAAAGGCTGTTAAGTGACTGTGAGTTGTGGGGGTAGTTGTGTTTACTTGGGTGCCATTTGCCTGTCCCTCTTGATTAACTAGTCCATTATCTTGCAGTGTTATTTTTGTGAATAACTTTGCCTTTGGTCCTGAGGTGGATCACCAACTGAAGGAGCGATTTGCGAACATGAAGGAAGGTAACAAATCGAACTTAAAACCTTTTTCCATTGGTTTCCTGCTTACTGAGGGAGCTGGTGGTGTTAAGGGCTTAGCAACAGCCGTCAGAAGCCAGGTTGGTGGGTTTGGTTCTGTGCCTTCCAGGCAAGCGCCTGCACCGCAGTGGTTATTTCCTGGGCTTTTTACTTCCCTTCTTAACATCTACTCTGACCTACCTGATTACTTGGAGGTAGGTCTGTGTGTGAACACTCTCTGTGGGGTAGGAGGAACTACTAATTTCTTACCTGGTATGGGAGCTGACAAAACATGCAACGGCCAAGACTGGAAAGCTTCCTGGCTGCATAGGCATGGCTTTGTATATCCAGTTTCTGTAACCACATGCTGAATTCAGTTACTGGATTCTCCTATGTAAAGTTGGAACGTTTAGTACTGGATATTGACTAATAAGTATTAAAATGGGGATGCTGTCACTGGACATCTTGTGTGCTTCTTGAGAAGTCGCATTGCAGACGCTAGTGACTGGGGATGTCCTGTGCCCGCTGTGGCCCTTGCATTGCCCGAGATGTCTTTGTCTTTCCTCTTAACCACTTGGATAAGTGACGATTTTATTTGGTTATGGTAGAAATTACAAAAATAAGTATTTCTGAAAAGAAAAATGTGTGGAATGAACAAAGAAGCTGTGGCTTCCCATTGTACAGCTTTGTGCTGAATAATGTGACTTTTGGGCTCTGATGCAAACCGTAAAACCGCCAAATTTAAACTGTCGTCTTTAATTTTAGTGGTTGATTTTTTTTTTTTTAATCTTGTGTTTAGTGGTGGCTTGAGAGAAGTGGCAAGGTAGGAATGAAGAAACCAGAGTTCCTTTCCCAGAAGGTGCTCAGGCTCTGTGCCTGGGGCTAAATGACCACAAATAGCTGTGGAGATTAGTGTCTTTGTAAATAAAAGGGTTTTGGGGGCTTGTGTATAAAAGATACTAACTAGGAATGATGAGATAGTGGTGTTCCTAATTTAAAATTCTATAGATTGCCACTGAAAATTAATGTGCTCTTTTTTAAAGTGTTTTAAGATCTATCATTTTAAAGTGATCCTTGAGGTGTCACCTCATAGCTAGTGGGATGAATATATTGGCTTTCTTGGATGCTGTCAGAATAAACTTTGTAAAGTAATTTTTTGTTTTGGTAATGATATACAAGTGATAGTGTTCGTTAGGGCTGCTCTTTAGGGTTCTGTACTGGGTTATATTTAATAAGTAGTCATTTCTAGAAGAAACAGTGGTAGCTGATTTTGCTTTTTTTTTTTTTCTTTCTTTTTTCCAGGTGGGAGAATTGTGTCCTCAAAACCTTTTGCACCTCTAAATTTTAGAATTAACAGTCGAAACTTGAGTGGTATGATTGCCCTTTTCATTGCTTATTACAATTATGATGTATGCATTATCTAAACAAGTCTGTAGTGGAGTTTTGTTGCTCTTCAAAGAGTTGTGTAAATAACTAGAAAAATGCTGTTATATTATTCTAGCATACATGCCAAACTGACATGTATTTAAAATCAAACAAAGCAAAAAACTCCACCCAGCACTGGAACAAGCAGACACTCTTTTCATGGGGTTCATCCTGCTGTGTTTAGATGTCTATAATGTCAGTGTTTCCCTGACTGGGCATCTTTGAGTTGAAGAGAAGTCAGGTGTTTCAAGGACGTGATTAATTTCTTCAACTACAAGGAGCTGCAGTGACTAACTTGTGTGCAGGTTCCTTATATCATAGCTGTCTAAATTTGGACAGGTAAATCCTACCAGTCATGATTTGTAAGGCTTAGAAGCTGAAATATTCAACTTTGCCTAGTCTTCTGGACTGTAAATTGATCAGACAGACCCATCCCATAAATGTCCAGTTGCTGTGTCTGTTTTCTTGCCAACAAAATTTTGTGGTTTTCTTCTCTTGTGAACATCATAGACTTGTATTTGCCAGTGTTGTTCTTTGCAAGTGTGGGAACTGCAGTTTAATGAGGTTTTGAGATTGCTAATTGTTGAATTTTTTCAAGCAAAAGAATGATCCAAGCTGGGTTTTACATGTATTTATGGTGTCCAGTGCAAAACACTCCCTAAATTTAAAAACCACCTTACTCCCCTCTCCTCATGCTAACATGGCAAGTAACGTACTGAGTTACAAATCTCAAGCTGTGTTTTCTATTTTTGACCTGATACTCATGGTAAACTGCTTTTCAAGAACAGTAATTTGAAGACTGTCATTAAGGCATTTCACTGAAATAGTACCATTGCAAGTTATTTTTACTAAGCTTGAATTGTTGTCAATGTCCTGCGCATCGGACACCCAAACGTGCTGTTTTCCTTCCTGTTTGATATTCTTTTCTGTGGCCTCTGATTATTTGGAACCTTATTAACCGTTGGGTCCTGGTTCGCCAATCCTTTCTAGACATGTACGTGAAAATAAAAGGGGAAAAAAAAAAAGCAGAATGGTACTCCTGGAAATTCTCAAACCTCCAGACAGCTGAGATCAGTCTGTCAGTTTGCTAATAAGACAAAGAGCACCTAAGTAAAGCCTACTTACAGCACGCTAGAACTAGATGAAATACAAGAAGGCGCTTCTGAGGTTTCAATTAGGAGACTTCCCTATGTAAATAATTTTTTTTTGGCCTCTCAAGCCTTTTCTTTCCTGGCTTCTGACCATTTCGTTATCTCTGTTTGCTAGGTTTGGGAGACTGCAGTTATTGAAAAAGTGATGGGGAGGCAAAGGGCCCCCCCTACATTTTTCCCCTCATGAAAGCCCTGATTCTGACTATCAGTTGAGCCAGTTCTTTATCCTGTTTCAGCCTTCACACCAGCATGGATTCAGTGGGAATAGTTTTCTGCAATGCCGAAGTTTTCTATATCAACTGTTATTTAATGCTTAAGGCAAATATTCATGTTAAAGTTACATAGAGATAGCTAATTAAGATTTGGGTGAATGAGATTGCTTAGCATAAGAATAGATAATAGCTTCCACTAATAGGAAACTCTTCCAGGGATTCAGATAAGAGGTCCTGAAAGAAAATTACCTTTGTACGCTACAGACAGTGAGGGAAAACTGTGGAAGTCCCATTCTATGACCATACTGTATTTGGGAAATACCAGTATCAAATGATCATGCATGGGACGTGCTAGGCCTGGGGCTTGTTCTGGTCTTAATGGCCCATTCTAAGCAACACTTCCAGGGAAATGTCATCCACTTAGAGCTCATGGCATCAAATGTGGCCAGTCTCCTTTATGCTGCTGCCCTACAAGGTTTTTCATAATCCTTTTATTCTGCAGGTTTTGATTTTTTTTTGGGGGGGTGCCTGAGTATGATTTGAGTCACGTGGCATGCCTGTCTATCTAATGTTTTGATCTCAAGTATGAACAGTTAAATAATTTAAAAAAATAGAGTGGAAAAGATAAAGCTTTTAGAAGGAGGTGACTTTTTCTCAATACCATTTTTGTCCTTAGTAGTGCCGTCTGAAAAAAGAAATGGAAATGTGGAAAGAGTTGAGACAAATTAAGACAAGTATTAAAATGTGGTTAAAATGGTGGTTGAAGTTGCTGAATCCTAAACCTTGCTTTTTGACTCTTCTGGGTAATTTTTTATTTAATTAGAACTGTGCCATAATTTCATCTGCAGTCATCCCACTCAGTGTTCAGTGGTTATGGAAATGCTCAGACACATCCCATACCTATTAATTCTAGGGAACAAAACAAATATAGGCAAGAAAGCAAATACAACACATGTTTGTCCCCAGTCCAGATATAGTGCAGTTACAGTTTACCCGGGTTGGATCTAATGACGTTCTGTTACTGGTTCTGTCTAATTAAATCCTGCCTGTTACTGCAGATGTGTTGTCACTGGGTTCCTCATAAAAGTTGTCTGAGACACAGGAAAGTCCCGTTTGTTAAAAACTTGCACTAGCATGTTATTTTACTTTAGAATGGCTGACTATCTCTGAAGAAATGAAAGGTAGATCTTTCACATTTTTTAAGTTTTCTGTAGGGTGCATGTAGCAAGAGAACAAGAAATTGCTTTTTAACCTCACTGCAGTGCTTTCTTCTAGGATGTTGCTATCGGAATACAAAATTTATCATCTTGTTTTGAATGTGCCTTTACTGTTGCGTGGCCAGTTTCAGCCGGGTAGAACTGAGTGGCAAGCTGAGTGAGCTTTGGTTCCCTAACTTGACTTTCTTCCTTTAGATATTGGCACTATAATGAGAGTTGTGGAGCTATCACCACTGAAAGGGTCTGTGTCATGGACCGGGAAACCAGTTTCTTACTACCTGCATACTATTGACCGAACCATAGTGAGTATAAATACAGTAAATCGCTGGTCGCTTTACCTTCGGAACTTCAGTTCCTTGGTCTTGGGAATTGTTTTCTTGTTTGTTTGCATGTTACAGACCCGTAGCACAGCTAATCAGAATGGGTGCGCTTCCCCCGTTACCTGCTGGGTCTAGCTGAATGTGCGGATCGTACTGCATGGCTTAGCCACTGGCTGCTTCAGGGCAGCATCTCACACAAACTGTAATTATGGACAGCACTGTGGCAGTCTGTTAATTCGTTGAAGGTGCCTAGATTTACAAGTATAATTCCTTCTCATACTCCAGGATATGCAACTGTGCAGAATGATGGTCTTGTGCTATAGCTTCCACACTGACTAAAGACTCTGTGGGTCTTTAATTCTTCAGTTTGCTTTGTGGGGTACACACCATTTCATTCGATCCTATTCAAGCAGTAAATCTCCATTTTAGTTGAACTTTCAGTTGCTGTAGAACCAGCCAAAGCTCCATAACAATGCTGATGTATTCACTGTTGGTTTTTTTTCTTCCAGCTAAAGAAAACAGAAACAACCCTGTAGAAATGTAAACTTTTGTGGAGAAATAGTTTATTCCCACACTGAGTTTTTTGCAATATGATAGTAAGACTATTTTTCTAAGACTGCTGTAGTCTAATAATGCTTTTGTTAAAGAATATGCTAGAGTGCAGATAAATATTTTAGTGGAGTACAAGACTGAAGTAGCTTCATTGAAAATAACCTTCTGCTGAGTAGAGATATATGGCACAAAGCTTTAAAACAAGGATAGGCAGTGGTGAAGGTGATAAAACCTTGTTGAGGCTTGGATTAGGTCCTGCTACACAACGTGTCTGTGTAGCTAAAAAGAATGAATGTAAATGGCTTCTTGATGTAGCTTATCAGAAGAAAACCAGTCAGAATTTCTGCAGTTCCACGTTTGTCTTAAGCTAGTATTTTGTTCTGATGTATTCATCTACTGTGACTTTGAAAATGACTATCTTATCTTTCTATTTTCAGCTTGAAAACTATTTTTCTAGTCTCAAAAATCCAAAACTCAGGGTAAGTTTCAGTCATTTTCTGTAGAAAATCCAAAATAATGGAGCAGCCACTATAAGGAATTTAGTCACTTGTTAAAGATGTACAAAACTGATAGAAAATCAAATGTTCTTAATAAGCAGGGCACATGGGTGTGGAGCTAATTGAAGTGAAGCATGATATGCCATCAAGCACTAATACAATCATGTTCAAGAGCTTTGTAATAAGAGAATTAATGGGGCAGCCACAAGGTGTTTTTCCCTTTCATTGGATGTCTGTAAAGGGCTATTCGTTCAGTAAAGAACTGCAGCTAAAGGAGGAGATGATAGTTTGAATCTGTCCCGGTGTTCAGCTGCAGGAAAATGAAGCTGAAGAGCGCTCTGAGATGTTACTTTTGGGACATGCTATTTGAGACATGAAATGTGTTGTCAGTTGCTGCAGTCTGTGCTATCACATGTGGAATTAAAATGCCAGAGGATTTCTGAGACTGTGCTGGGCTGTATTAATCTGAAACAACTGATGGGACTGGTATTCCCAGTAAGAGAATTAAGTGAGGCTACTTAATTTAAAACTTGAGGTGAATGTTAGTCTTCAGAGTGACTTGCTTAGTAAGTGTTGAAAACAGACTAATGGTAGCTTTTGAGGTTGGGTTCTTTCGGACTGCTGAATTCAAGCTTGGGAGAAAAAAGACTTCTCAGAGTCAAAAGAAAAAAAAGCAGGGTGGTATCCAAGTATTTCTCTGCTTTTAATGATAAGACTATTTAAATCTGCCATTTATAGGATCTAGTTGATAACTTGCTTAAATTGAAGAGGTGTTGGAATTGCCAGAATTCTTGTGCAAATTAAACCTCACCTGGCAGGTACAAGAAAGGCTTTGAGTGAGGACTTTGAAATTTCCTGTCCTACCTGCCTAGTAGAAAACCAAGCTTAAAAATTGCTTTTTTGTTTTTTAGTCTCCTCTACAGACTTGGCTAAAGTTGAATTAGATGATGATTAATGGCTTTGCCATTTCAAGTCATGTAAGATTTTGAGTGATGTAGCACACATTAAATGTTGAGGGTATAGGTAAAGCTATTGCAATATTTAATAATTATTTTTTTATTTAAAAAAAAAAAGCCCAAACCTGTAACACCAGTGTGTGATCTAGGGGGTGAGATTGGGAGGGGCAGAATAAGGGAAGAACTTGAAACTTAATCTCCTTTGCCCCGTGGCTGCGTGTTTGAAACCCATTATAGTAGGTAATGCAGTAAAAAAGGGTGGCTTGTACTTTATCTTCCTTTTCCCACTGAGTGTTGCCTGAGGCAGGGTAAGTTTTTTCCCTAGCTGCTGACAAAAGGGGTTTTTTATTTTTAATTAGGCGTTGTATGATAAGAGCACTTACACCTAGTGCTTGTGGAAGACTAAGCTGGGAAACACAGTGGTCTGTATTAAAAAATGATAAATATATGAGTAAATTAAGTCTTTTAAAACATTTGTCCAGGAGGAACAAGAGGCAGCTAGACGTCGTCAACAAAGAGAAAATAAGAGCAACACAACTACTCCAACGAAGGTTCAAGAAAACAAGGTGAACATCCTGCATTTTCGTAGAGTAAATGTGTTTTCTCTTCAGCTGTGCAGAAACTCCTACTCTGTGTCAGGCAAAGCCTGATGCTGTGGGAGGGGTGACTGTGTGTGTTTCTGAAAACGTAAACTGGTATAGCTGTTACTGTGGGCAAAAATATGATGGAGTGACTTAAAAACTGCACTTGAGAATTGCATTGCTAATTCTGGAAAAAAAGATACTGCGAGATGAATAGAATAGTTGGTTGTCCACCCTCGCTTACCTTCAGCACCAGCTTGCAGAGCTTTCCCTGACTCATAATCCATTGAATGGAGTTCAAAGTGTGCCGAGTCTCTTTTGCGAAGACTCATTTCCTTTCTCATTCCATTGCATAATACTGCTAGAAGTGCAGTGCACAAAAATATACAGTATTGAATGTACTTTGACTTTTTAATGAAATTCATTTGAAGAATATAGTCAATACAGGGTGAATAATCAGCTTTTCTTAGACAGCAGTCGCATATTTCCTTTTCTGTAATGAGCAAGTCCAGAAGAGAATAAGCACAACTCCTTAGGTGTTGGGGACAGCTCTTATCCCAAGTCTACTTCACTGGCAAGTTATTTAACTACAATGCATCAGTTTCCTTCCATAAAATTATTAATGTCTGCTAAAAGGGATGCTGCATATGTAGGTAGAAATGACTGAAGAGCTTTTGGCTTTTAAAAATCTCTTAGGATTCTGGTGCTGAAGAAGAAAAGGCTGCGGCAAATTCTGTTAAAAAGCCATCTCCCTCCAAAGCACGGAAGAAGAAGCTAAGTAAAAAAGGAAGGAAAATGGCAGGCAGGAAACGAGGACGCCCCAAGAAAATGAACACTGCAAATACAGAGCGCAAGACCAAGAAGAACCAAACTGCACTAGAACTTCTGCATGCTCAAACTGTTTCACAGACATCTTCATCCTCTCCTCAGGGTGAGTTCAAGGCTGGCAGTGGAAGAAGCTTCCCCCTGCCACATGAGCCTAGATAAGTATCTGGGGCTCTGAATGCACGCTTCGAGGTCATTCTTCCTTTATTGCTAGGCTTAGTTCAGTTTTGTGTCATAACTTCTCCCTTGCTGCCAAAGCAAAGCTCCCCTTGAGATGGTGGTTGAATCTGTAGGTGCTTGGCCAGAAGCTGGGGCCGAGCTGTGGCTGATAGCTTGTTGCTGCTGTTTGAAGGATAAATTGTAGATGTCCTTCCAAACGATGTGTTGCAGTGTGTTGATCTAGCTAAATTACTAGATCTCACATTGTAAATGACGTGCTTTCCAATGGTAAAGCTACTGTACTTTCCAGAATCACTAACTTTCATAATCTGAAAGGTGATCTTTGTTTCTCTCTTTAGATGCGTACAAGTCACCTCATAGTCCATATTACCAACTACCTCCTAAAGTGCAACGGCATTCATCTAACCAGCTACTGGTGACACCTACCCCACCTGCACTACAGAAGCTGCTAGGTAAGGCTGTAACGTTGTCTCTGGGTTTGGCCTGGGAACCTCTGCTTTGAGGTTTCTGAACAAATGGTAAATCAAAGGGCTACTAATAAACAGCTGCTGTGGAAAGCTGGATATTGAACGGGAGAGGGGGATAGCTTTTTCGCCATCTTCCCCCGCCTGCCCCACTTCTATGGCATCGCCACGAGGTCTCTTCTCTTGCTGCTGAAGTTGTCGTCTTGGTCTGCATTTGTTTTTTGACATTGTTTCAGCTCTCGTTTGGCACAAAAGGAAATAAGCTTGGGTTTAGCAGGAATCCAGAAGAACTTTAAATAGAAATGGCTAGTCAGAAATAACTTTTTAAATGAAACCATTCTCTTATTCTGAAATGATAGAGTCTCGGGAAATACCACTCCATTTTCTCTTCAAAACTTAGAGCAAAGTAAACGAGATGCTGCCTGAGTTTTTGAGGCCGCAAAGGTGGTGTGGTTGGAGAATATGCTCCATGTGCAAGAGGTGATGAAGGAAAAACTTGGAGGTTGTTTTTTTTGGGTCTTCTGGTTCCTTCCCCCATCCCTATTTCTGGCCTTTGGCATTGGGCATGAGCCAGTTTAGGATCATCTGGGAATCTGATGTAACGTTCCTGTCTATGTAGAACCAAGGGCATCTGTGATGTCCTTATCTCCCGCTCTCTTGCTGTGGTGTCTTACAGTTGTGACTGATTTCTTACTGTAGAGAAAAAAAAGAGAAAAAGAGTGAGTCAGAGGCATGTTTCATGTCGGAGGTGTGGTGGGTGGAATGACACTTGTCTGGAGTAAACCTTGCTGCAAAAGTCCGTATACCTTCTATTATGTGTTTTGGCTGCCTGTGGTTGCAGCAGACTGGACTTAATCATGTGGTTGGCTTTATGAGGAAAGGGCTCCAGCCAGCGGTGAGGGCTGGGGAGGAGGAAGGTTCCTTGCGTAATGGGAGACTGGAGATGGAAAGACAATGAGAAGCAAGTGCTCCTTGGAGGGTAGAGTAAATGTGGGTGTAGAGCTTGTCATCTGCACGGAGGTAGGAGGAGCACAGCAAGCCATGTCTTGTGAGCTGGGAGAATGAGTGCTCTGAGCTTAGGGCTGACTTTGGCTGTTACAGCTAATCTCTTCTATTATTTCTACTTACAGTGCATGAAAAGCTGTTCAACTCCTCTTTCATCAGGCAAATGCACCATTAGCACCCGTCATTCTTCTCTGTGTTTTTGAAGGCGTTGTCATGACTTCCATTGGGATACCTAATTTAACTAGCTGATGGATCCAAGAGTTCAGCTTGCATCAGAAGATGCATTTTGAACGTGCTCTAAATTGATCTTTAATGGTTTGGTCTGACTTAGTCCAAATACAAAGCAAGAGAAGAGCAAAGAGGGAAGAGGTGTCAGGGGAGCAAATAGGGGTAAACAGGAGCATTGCACTTTGCAATTTCTCTCACTTGCAATATATCATTTCCTTATTTATTTTGCAGACTCTTTTAAGATCCAGTACATGCAGTTCATGGCATACATGAAAACTCCACAGTATAAAGCAAGTCTGCAACAGTTACTGGAGCAGGAAAAGGTAGGTCTTGTTTTTAACATTTCTAAACACAATTGCCAGGCTACCAGACACCTTAGATGTAGGGGAAAAAATGCTGACGATGAGAATTGTGTACACTTACCACCAGTGCTGCACCAGGTGAATTATAAAGACTCTATCAGAGTAATTCGGCTGAATGACTGTACCTGGGGATTTTATTGCTAACTTGGTCAGTCTTTGTGTGCTTAAATTTCCCATCCACAAACTGGAAGAGATGCACCTCCTCTCTTCCCTCTGGTGCCCCTCCACCTGGTAAGCCTTACCTCAGTATTTCTGGTTTTTCCTCTATATTGACATGAAGCTGTGTGTACCAGGGCAGGAAGCTGATGTCTTGAAGCCTGTCCTTTTCTCCCATTTGGGATTGGCAGCTACTTTTCTTCTCTAAATGTCTCATGGGTCACAGGAGCAAGAGGTGGTGGTCAGCCTCTCCAGCAGTAGGTACTGCCCAAAAACATTCCTGCCCTCCACTTAGAGGGGGCTCCCCGCACAGATGCGAGCTGCTAGTCTAACTGCTTTTAGATAACTAAATTGTGCTTAATCTAGCTAAAGATTGTAGCAATTTTGAATGAGGACTCTTGAAAAACACACAGATGCTAATTCCGTGGAGCTGAATTTTCTGGTTTTTGATATTCTATACTTCCTCCCACTGTAGGAAAGCCTAAAGAAATTGAGTACTCTAGCATCAGGATGGCTCACTAAACTTGTACCAAATTGAAGTACGGGATTAAAAAACCTAACTGTCATCACTGACTTAAGAGACCTAATGAAGCATCCTTAGTCTTGATAATCTGATGTGTTAAGGTTACACTGGTGGGCAAAGTGTGAATTTACCAAATCGTGGGTTGAAATACATAGAAAGGTGAAGAAGATCCTGCAGCTGTGGTGTGGCATTTTTCTCTGCTATGGACCCATCTCCCCAGCAGAGGGAGAACATTTACCGGCCAAACACCTTTTCTTTTTGTATTGCTTTACCTCAATTATGAATAATTTAATGGCTTTATAAGTTAGTCTTGATGAGAGAGACTGTGCTTGCTACTTCTGTGGAGGGAGCTTTTCCTATAGGACTCAACAATAATCTTTAACTTCTGGCCAGTTCCAGCTTTTGGTAGCCCCCATGGAAGCTTTTTCCCTTTGCTCTGTGGCCTTAGTGTCAGCATAAAGCCGTAGTATTGTTTCATGGGGTTTTCCATAATGGGAACTCTTTTTTCCAGATGAGAGAGGCTAACTTGTGCCACCCTGCTTGTTACTGAGAATCAGTTGATGCTGATGTGGTGTTCACACAAACCTTTTTTCTACGGTTGTTTCCATTTGTTTTCACAGTCAAACAGCACTTTGAATTTTCAACTTTTTCCTGAAGCAGCATATTTTTCTGCTTGTTCTGTACTTGTCAGGAAAGTCAGCATAAAGTTACCGTATCTCCTTGCACAGAAAATAGCATGAAAAATGATAGTGTGCAAGTATTATGCTGTGCACTGAAAGTATAAATTGAGAGTGTGGAATAGTAATCACTTTGTGTTGTTGTCTGACAGCTGTTTCGTACTTTAAGACATTAAAATGAGGAATTTGGTATGAAAATAGTTTTTTAATGAAGTGTTATGCTGAGAGCAGTAACACAAAAGCAGCAGCAGAACTTTGCTGGATGAGGTGCTATTGTATAGTCTATTTAATAACTCCTTTTTACATGAAGGTTTTTCAAGTACAAGAAAAATGTTTCTGGAATAAGATTTTAAAATAAACAAGATGCTGGGAGCTGCTAGTTCACCAGATTACCCTTAGATGGAGCTGTCAGCTCCTCCACAGCTTGTAAAGGCTGAATGAAATGACTGATGTTGAAAGCATAAATGATATTTTCAACATCACCTATGGCAGTCCTTTTAGCATTGCAGTGACTCAACTGTTTTCTCAAGCTGTTGGCGTGAGAGCCCACAAGAGCCGTGTGCCAGGTCCTGTGTTTTCTCACACACGAGGAACTTGTGAGTGCTGCTGCTTCACTTCACAAATGGATTTCTTGGAAGATCAAGGTGCTTTTCGCCCTTGTCTCCACTTTTTCTGGGGTGGTGGGTCAGTTTCTGCACAATTCCTGTTTGACCTCAGCAGCAAAAGTTGCAGAAAAGCATCATCTCCAGAGCGCACTCTTCTTGCTGTGCTCGTCTTTCAGTTGGGAACTGAATAAATGGGATTCTTTGGCCAGTCCTATCCTTGCCCTTTGCTCACATAGTGCACGACCACAAAATGAGTAAGCGCTATCTAGTTAAGGAGTGTTATGGGCAGGAAACGTTCTGCGAGCGGAAGGGTCGGGTGGCCCACCGAAGTAATTTTGGCAATAGAAATACAAGTGGTTTGGCTTATCTATGACTTTCTTCCTACCTCCCCCACAGTGTATTTTCATTTACTGTGTGTCTTCCATAAGTGTTGTGTAGGAAAACTCTGAATTGAGACTCTGGAGATTTAGATTCTGCTCCCAGTTTAGTAACAAATTTAATACAGATAATCTTTTCCAGTTCCATTTCTGCTCTGTAGGATGTGATTATTATTACTTCTTTACAATGCACTAGTGGAAAAAAAACCTAATTTTTAAGACTGTCCTGGTTATATTTTAGCATATAGCAGAAAAAATCCCTACTTAAAAGCTCTTTTCAGCTTACTTGTCTTCGTCAAGTGTTGAACCCTAACAAATACAGACTCCCAGAAGTCTGAGACAGAGCTGGAGTAGTTCATACATCTCCCCTCCGAGCTCACGTTCCCTCCCACCTTGCTATACAAACTAGTTGTAAACATCTCGCTAAGATGGACTGTGCTGCAGTTAGTGCTAAAAGTGTGTTTTCTCACTCTTCCCTCTTCCAGGAAAAGAATGCTCAGTTACTGGGCACAGCACAGCAGTTATTCACCCACTGCCAGGCACAGAAAGAGGAAATCAAACGGCTTTTTCAGCAGAAACTTGATGAGGTAGCCCTGATCTGGTGGAAGCGGATGCTTGTTAGTTGTCTGCATGCAAACATTTTTGATAAAAATAAGCAAGACCAGAGTAGTCTCAGGTCTTCAGCCTCTGTTTTGCAGTAGATCATGCTAAATAATGTGGAATCTGTATTGCTCTTTGGTTATGTTTTATCTTCTTTGTTGAGATTGTTGCATGCCACTCTGTGTCCAAGGGAAGGGGGTGACAGACCACGGACACTGGTATTTTAGTAAAGGGCACATCCCCTGCTGGTCGAACAAACTCTGTGTTGCCAATGCAAGTTCAGAAGTGTAGAGGGAAATGTGGCGGCTCTCTACAAAAATAGTTTTCTTCTGGCTGACAAGAAATTAAATGCCAGTTTTAAAGTTGAAATGCTGGAAGAGCAGCTCCACGTGAGGTATTTCTGACCTTCCTCGCTATCCCCTAGCAATGACAAAGCGTCTTGGAGAATGCTGGGGGACTTCCTGTGAGCTGCCTAAGTTCTGCGGATCTCCTCAGTGTCACTTTTGAGCGTGACAGTCGTCTGCAATTGGGGTGTCAAGACCTTATTGAGTGATCTCTTTTGTTCTTGCTCTTCATCTTGTAGTTGGGAGTTAAAGCTCTAACGTACAATGACCTGATTCAGGCTCAGAAGGAAATCTCTGCTCACAATCAGCAACTGAAAGAACAGACGAAACAGCTGGAGAAGGATAACAGTGAACTCAGGAACCAGAGCTTACAGCTGGTGTGTACAACGCTTGTGTCTCAGTAGCGGGGTGATGCTCCCATTTATGTAAGGAGGACAGGTCATGAGCCGAGGGCTGCCCCTGTCTTTAAGGCATCTTAACAAATGAAAAATCATTGAGCTGCTATAGCTGCTCTGTAACAGAGAAGAATGATGGGGGAAAGGGTGCAGGTGATCCTTTTCTTGGTGACCTGTATGTACCTCTAACCAAATGCCGAGGTAACAGTTGGGTCTGGCCTCAGCTGCATCCTGTAAACAGCTTTGCACCTATACGTGCACTTGTCACTGAATCTGGACCTGCCACGTTATGTGGGGACCACAGGACCATTTTGGCTTAAGCTGAGAGGAGTTTTCAATGGGCTGAGAAGCTTCTTGCATCTATCTGGCTGGAAGGTGCATGGCTTTCAGCTTGCACCTCGGGTGAAGTGGTGAAAGTTCTCTTTTCATCTGTTTATCCCATGTCTTTGCAGCTTAAGGCACGGTGTGAAGAACTGAAGCTGGATTGGTCAACACTGTCACTGGAGAACTTGCTGAAAGAGAAGCAGGCGTTGAAGAATCAGATTTCTGAGAAACAAAAGCACTGTTTGGAATTGCAGGTAGAGGGCAAGAAACAAATCTGGAGTTGCCAACTTGGGGTACCTCTTGGGCAATTGGCCTAAGGGTATTTGACTACATATGGTGTTAAAGGATAAGCTAGGTGGCTGCTTTTCTTTTTCTTTCTTTTTCTTTTTTCTTCTTTTTTTTTCCTTACTTTTTCCGCCCCCTCCAGAGATTAGTCTTTCTCGTAGAGGGTTTTAATAAACCTAAAGAATAAGGATGTGGGTAACTCGTAAAGGAAGTAGATGCTATGACCTACTTCCTTGGTAATGCTGTGGAAAAAGGAATCATGGTTTACCATTAAATGTAATTAGAAAGCATGATCTGATGAAAAGAAAGGTCCTGCTTGTTTGCATGTGTGCTCTGACATCTCAATTCAGGAATCAGTTCCCACAGAATGTCACTTGCAATAGTGAAAAGAAATTAAACTCCTGTGACTGAAGAACTTTGCTCTCCTTGTGAGATCAGCTCTAAAGCTAATCCAGCCTTCTGCTGGATGCCTTGACACACAGTGACTGTTTCCTTCGATGACTAGCAGTATTGAGTTACTCCGTACTCTATATAAGTTGGAGATACACTATTGCTTTTAAGATCTGAAAAGTGCTTTCTAAGAGTCTGAGCCATTCGCCTTACCTGTGCCTTTTGGTCTCAAGCTCAGAGCAGCATGTTGAAATTTGTTTCTCAAATTTTGGGTCAATTGTTCTGCATTGTTCCCAGAAATGGGGCCGCTTTTCCTGAGAAGCCTATCGAGGCAAAACTCCATCATGTGATAGAATTGTTAAGTGTGGTCTTTAATCATTGTCCTCCTCTTCCATTTAAAGATCAGCATTGTGGAACTTGAGAAAAGTCAAAGACAGCAGGAGCTCATGCAGCTGAAATCGTACACGCCGTCTGATGAGTCACTGTCAGTACAGCTACGCAATAAAAACCATTTGAGCCGTGATCCTGAGGCTGATCACGGCAGGTTCCAACTGGAGCTTGAATGCTCTAAGTTTCCTATGCCCCACATCAATGGCATGAGCCCTGAACTGTCCATGAACGGCCATGCTACTCCCTATGAAATCCATAACGCCTTTAGCAGGCCCTCTTCCAAGCAGAACACCCCGCAGTACACGACCTCTCACCTGGACCAAGAAATAGTTCCGTGTACCCCAAACCACAGCAGCAGACAGAAGGCAGACAAGACGACAAGCTTGTCCTTACCTGATTATACCAGGTTTTCCCCAGCTAAAATAGCACTAAGGAGACACTTGAATCAAGACCATGCAGTCAATGGAAAAGCAACAACTAATGAGATACAGAGGTGAGAGTGATCATTTCCTAGTCTGGGAAAGGAGGGGTAATACTATTGCTTGTTTTAATAACGGTGGTTTATTTGGATTGTGGAAAAATATTTTTAAAAGTGGAATTTTATACACTTTAAAAAGTTTTGTTTCAAGAAAACCAGCAGTGGCAGCTGATTGGGTAAATAAGCTGGTACAGTGCCTTGAGTTTGGAACAGGAATTCCTTGCTAAAGAAAAGTCATTAGCTTTTGTATTCTAACGATTGTACCTCTATGTTCCAGAGCTGACCATGTCAAAGAGAATGGCCTTACATATCCAAGCCCCGGTATTTCAAATGGCATAAAGCTGAGTCCTCAGGAAACTCGGCCCTCTTCCCCAGCGGCCTTACCAATTGCAGGCGAGAAGGTAAGAGATCTGCTCGTGCTGGTAGAACAAAGAAAAAGTTTGCCAAACTAGGAAATGCAGGCATGCTCCTTTCTGTGGTCAGCTTGGCATGGAAAACAACACGAAATACAGCTGGTGTGATACAATAAAAAAGAGCTGGCTAGGGGAAGAGAATACTGTGCTCGTGAAAGACATGCTTACCTCTTACGGTTTGTATATGAACTGCACCAGCAAGGCAGCAGGACTTCTTTTTGGTCTGGTGCGTGTCTACTTGAACTTGAAAAGTAGACTCTCATAGCTAAAAATAACAAAAAATTGTCCATATAACTGGCCCAGCCATGAATCATACTGGTGCTTATTTCAGAGCAAGCAGGTGCCCTCCAATAGGAGGTTACCATGGAAATACTTCTGGCTACTACATCTTCTGTGTGCAAAGGGCCTCAAGATACGAATTCTGGCAGATGAGTGCTTTTCAGAGGGCTCTAACAAAGACACTAGGAAATGAGCTTGTCTAAGGCATCCTTTTCCTTACGCTTGGGGCCACAGTACCTTTGATTTTCATATTTCTATGCTGTTGGATATGGTTTCCCAGTAGAGTGGTGTTGGTAGCAAAGCTGCTCCATACATGCCCTGTCTTTGTTATGTAGTCATCACTCTTTATTGTGTAATTAAAAAAAAAAAAAAAGAGGGAGAGTGATGGTGACCACGAAATATAAATGAGCAGGCTACTATTAGTTTAAAAAGTCTTTTCAGTACTAGCATGCAGTTAGGAACATTATTTTCTCTTTTGCCTTTACAGGTTTTGAGAGAGAGAACTTCTGTGAGTAATGGAGAAACTATCACCAGCCTACCTATCAGTATTCCTCTCAGCACAGTGCAGCCCAATAAACTCCCTGTTAGTATCCCTCTGGCCAGCGTAGTCCTACCTAGCCGTGTTGAGAAGGTGGTGAGTAAGGGATTGTCAACACTTTCCGTCCCTAACTAAATTCACACTGGGCAGTAATGGGTGCTGTGCACCAGAATCCTTTGTGGGCTGCTAATATCGAATGTCTGATGCTTCGGGGGAGGCTGCTGTTGGGATGCATCCTCTTGGCTCTTAGTTGTTCTGTAGATGTTTCCTCTCCAGTGTCTGTGGGGTGGTGGCATTTCAGCCAGGAAGAAAAGTAAAATATATGCCTCGAGATCCTAGTCTTAAATGCCTGGCTGGGTGGAAAAGGCACCGAGTCTGAGAGTTTGTGGCAGTAAAAGCAGAGAATCACACATGTCAGTTTGTTCTTACCCTGTGCCTTCTTACATGGCCTTGGGAGATAAATTCTTCTGCCTCAGTTTGGTCATCTCAAAATCATCTATCTTTATCATATACATGTGTAGGATGAACTTGAATAGTGCCTTGAGGCTGTAGTCCCTAATGTGCGAGAGAGCAACTAGAGGAGTTCCGGGGCCATGTCCTTTTGAAACCCTGATAAGTCTGTGCTACTCTCAGTGGCAGAGGAGTTTAGAAAAGCCTGGTCCGGTTCCTCACAAAAGTTTGTCACAGAAGTGTAACGGTAGAGAACTGAGAAGCATTTGCTGCTTTTACATGAGAGCTGTGAATTTAGAATCCATCCACAAATGGCTGCCCTACAATCCCATATTTCATAGTTGTTTCATAGTATTGAATCCCATTATCTTTTTCTACCTGTAGACTTCTAGTTGTAGCAGAACTACAGTCTGTCCAGCTCTGAGCAGTTGTATGTCCTCGGGATGCTCTGGATGGCATCTCTCACCTCAGCACGTTGTTTATTCAGGCTACCATTACAGGGTTGTTTTGCTTGCTTTAGGAAATCACCACTTGCTGATCATACCCTCGGATAGTGTACCGGAGAACAAAGCCTAATGCATTTCATGTTCAGTTTGGGGTTGTTTGGGGGAACTTCAAGTGCACAGGCTTGGGGATGTGATACAACCATTTGTTGCCTTTCTGGCTGCCTGTGAAACAGCGGACTAAGGCATTCATTCTCTGATTGCAGTGCTGTCCTGAGTTTAAACTTTCTGGGACAATGAGCCTGTTCTCCCTCTATCTGTATGGTATCTGTTGTGTGCTGGATACTATGGCAGTATAATTAATCACGGTATTTTTGTCCCATAATGTGCTGATCTATGTTTTTCTCAAAACAAGCAAAATCTAGGACATTTAGGAAGTAGAGCCACTTTTCTTGGTAGATCTACTAATGCATGTGAATTTTGTTGAAACTTTAGAGTATACTTCCTGTACTAAAATGCCTGTTTCTCTCCCCCCAGAGAAGCACACCTAGCCCAGTTCATCAGAGTAGAGACTCATCGACACTTGAAAAGCAGATTGGTGCTAGTTCTCATAATGGCATAAGCAATGCTGCTGGAAACAAGCCACTGGCTTTGGCTACCTCAGGTAACAGCCTCATCTACGCGAAGGTGCCCTGTCTTGTCATGACAGCACCCCCAAGTGCACGCGTCGGAGTTTTCCGAGCACTTCTTGTCAGGTCATTCATGCAGTAGAGTGTTGGATAAATGTGTGTTTTGTAACGAGGCCAAAGAATCGTGGATGATGATGTTTTGAGACAGTGTGTGCCTACAGCTTGGATGCATTCTGGCATAAAGTATTGGTTTGATGTGCTTTACCTGAACTGCAGCACCTTGCAGTGTAAATAAATAATTGTTTTTGTAATCCACATAGAAGAATTTAAGAGATTCCTACCTTTACAATGTGTCAAACTAGCAAAGTGTTGCATAACTGTGCAATGAGCTGATGATCTGGCTTTAAAGTTTTATTTTACAGGGTGATGGAGGTTTTTTAATAGCAAAATTAATTTCTTGATGCAGGTCACAATGGTGCCTCATGAACAGTTGTAAAGGCACAAGTACCTGGGTAGGAAGAAATGTCAAATGGGAGAGGGTAGGGACACCTTGAAGTGCAGACATCGCTTCCAAACTCACTCATCTGTTGAAAATTGTGGCCTTTAGCTGTTCAGGATATGGGAATGTTGTGGACCAGGAAAAGTAGGTTCTAGCCTACAGGAACTGTTCTATGGCTGTTCCCTCATCAGGGAGTGCATTTGTTCTTAATGTTTACCACCTCGAGGGGCTTGTGTTGTTTCTAGCATCTGTTTTGCAAAGAAGGGCTTGGCTGCAGTTTTCTTTAAACCAATGAAGTATTTAAAAAATCTTGTTGTAAAACAATACCATGTTCCCTTTCATTTAGACAGCCCAGAGACAAGGCCTTACTAGAGCACTAAACCCGTTTCTGGTACGCCATGACAAATACCTAATTCCCTTTCCAAGCTTCCTCCCATGTGGCATTCTTCTGCCACAGTTTCTTTGAAGGTCCCCTGTCACTCCCTAAGCCACAGCTTTTTGTTTAATTTTGAGAAGGAGGTGGGCTGCATGGATGACAAAGTCCCTTCTTTTTTGGGGGGAAGGAAATGGACTGAATTTGGCCATCTATTTCCTTGAACCCTGATTTCAAAAGGCATGGTAGCTCAAAAGAAACTTACACTTGAATTCCATTTAAAAACTGGGTAGAGCAGAGGATATCTCTGTATAACGCATGAATTTTCCTGAACTGGCAAAAGAGTAGCAAAAATCATTAACCCCTAACTGAAACTGTCAGCACTCAGAGCCACGTTCTCCACTGCACCGTGCAGTTTCCCGTGTAATACACGGCAGGTAGAGCTGAAACCACTCCCAGTCATCCCAGAAATCTAGCACTGTGCACTATCACTCAGCAGAAGCAATGATGTATACTTTCCCTTTCAACAGGTTTTTCTTACTCTTCTGGCTCCGTGGCAGTCAATGGAAATCTTACAAACAGCCCAGCCCATCTTAACCATAGTGTTGATCAGGCAGCTCTGGACGACTCTGGGAGTCTGTTTAACTCAGTAGGGTCTCGGAGTTCCACTCCACAACATCCTTTGCTAATGATGCAGTCAAGGAACTCTGGGCAAAACTCCCCTGCTCACCAGCACTCAACAAGCCCCAGGTTAAATGGCACCTCCCAGAGCCTGGTAGGGGTATTGCAATATGCAGATGCTCAGAAGATGTTTGCCGAAGGAACAAAGGGGGATCTTCAGTCTGATGCAGCGTTTTCAGATCCTGAGAACGAGGCCAAGAGAAGAATCATCTTTACAATCTCTCCTAATACAGGACATGTAAAACAATCCCCTTCCAACAAGCACAGTCCTCTGCCCACGAGCGCTCGGCTGGACTGTGGCCAAGCACACGTGCAGGATGGGAAGAAGCGAGGCCGGCGGAAGAGATCCTCTACTGGGAATCTCAGCGGGAACTCCGGGGTCTCCCCTAAACGCAAATCCTTACCTACTGTGTCTGGACTCTTTACGCAACCATCAGGTTCACCGCTCAATATCAACTCCATGGTAAGGGCAAAAATGAAGAGCTCTAGCAAGAGCGAAGGGCCTGGGAAAGCTCTTTGAATTAGAAATGAGATTCAACTGTTAGAATTAGAAATAAGATTCTTTAGCTGTTTAATTCTTTAACTCTCAGGCTGTTAGAGTGCTAGCAGCTAGAATTGGTATGAAGACCCTTTCTGAAAATGGCCCCTCTGAGAGGCAGAGAATTGCTGAAAAGTTGGTGAACTGTTTCTGTATAGGAAGAACATATTCAAAGAGTTCTTTGCTGTCAGAGCATTAAAAATTTAAAAATAATCTCTTGCCTTATGACAAAGACCTTGTTTCTGCAGAGAAGTTGATTTTTAGGCTGTAGGTTAAATATTTTGAAAATAGTTTAAACTAAGATTGACTAAATAGCGTAAGAGTGCCAGAAGCATATGGCATTCTTGCATAATTAAGCCAGCTATACAAGTTGTGTTCATGTGATCCTGCAATGGTAGTTTGGAGGGGAAAAAAAAAAGTGATGATCCTATGTCTTAATTTCTGTATTTAAACATTAAATTGAAGAGCAAAACCTAGATATTTTTCAAATTATATTAAAGCTTTCATCTCGGGCTCTAATGCAGGATGGTGGAGTATAACAACGGCAGTTCTAAAGAAGCAGCCGTTGGCATTCCTAAAGCTGGGCAAGTTAAGCCTGCTTTTAATATCCTTAACAAGATGCCTTGTTTCTAAAGGGATACTCTCATCTGTAACTGCTTTCTTTCCTTCTTGCCCAGGTCAATAACATTAACCAGCCTTTAGAAATAACAGCCATTTCCTCTCCTGAAAACTCCCTGAAGAACTCTCCTGTTCCTTACCAGGACAATGACCAGCCCCCGGTACTGAAAAAGGAAAAGCCCCTCATTCAGACCAACGGCGTTCATTACTCTCCTCTAACATCAGATGAAGAGCAGGGATCTGAAGACGAGCACAACAGCAGCAGGTGAATACACAGACATGGGTTTCAGGATGAGATTTCTCTGAGAGCTGATAATGGTGCTCTAACTGAGAGATGTGTTAAGCTTTCTTTGTTCCCTTTGCTTGGAGATGGTTCCATTATACGGAGCCTCTTTACGTGGCTGAAATTGTGAATAGGGAAGGTATTTAGGCAGTGGTACTTGAATGTGGGAACCTACTGTTGCTGTGTTTGCAAGGCTGACAGTGTCTGGCCTCTGAAAGAATTAGTGTAGAAATGATTTTATTTTTTTTTTTTTTTACTACGTTGCTTTGTAGAAGTACTGAGACTGCCTGTGTAATCTTAACTAAGAATCTGTCTTCTGCTCTCTCCCAGTTTCAACTTGATTCAAAATTCTTCACTTCTTGCCCCAAACTGTTGATGTGTTGCTCTGAAAATTGAGTGCTTGCCACCCTTTGCCTGCCTGTAGGGTGCAATTTTTTTTTCTTGTTTAAGGTGCTGGAAAAGTAACCACTATAGAAATGTGAGCGAGAGCCTACTTCTTGTTGTGAAAGAAAAGCAACAATGAAGTCCTCTGAAAGTGCACTAATCTTGGCAAAGAGCAATAATTCTGTAACAGCTTCTACTTAAAGTTTGTGGTAGATTTTTTTTTTTATGCTTTTAAGTTCAGTAACATACAGCTGTCTAGCTGACTTGGCTTTGTATACTCCAGTCAACTGTTAAAACGTGAGCATGAGGAAGATAGGTTATGAGGGTAAATGTGCAACAAGAGATCTGCAACGAGTGCTATAGCCTTTTTATTTTCCCACTAGAATCGAGAGGAAAATTGCAACAATATCATTGGAAAGCAAATCTCCACAGAAGACTGTTGAAAATGGTAAGTGCAAGGAATGTTAATTATTTATTGTAATGGTTGGACTTGGGAACGGGTGTCTGCCACTGACTGAAGTTGTTAGTACGCAGCAGGCTTTTCTGTGCTCCTGAGCAAAGGGCAGTTCTGCCAGGGCTTTTCATAATCATAATAAAGACAGGTGGCTGATAATTACAGATTTGGGGTCAGTTCTTTCTGTAGTCACAGGTCACCAAAGATCTGACGAGGTTTTTTGTTGACTCAGAGTCTGGGGAGGGATCTGTGGTACAAAGAGTAGATCAACACGCTCAGGCTTTCAGAGCATTAAACTAAATTTGAAGGACTTTTAGGTGACTTCACAAATATTTCTGCCTTTGGATCAAAACCAGAATTGCAGACAGATAAAACATGAGTGTTGAAAGATAAAACTCGGTTCTTAATGAGCAGATTCAGCAAATGCTGTTTTTTGACACTTAGAAATTTTCTTCCAAACCAGGTGGCAGCTTATCTGGGAGGAAGCAAGCACAAAGCAACGAGAACATGAATAGCAGTAAATGGAAATCTACTTTTTCACCAATATCTGACATCAACCTGACCAAAACTACAGATAGTCCTTTGCAGTCATCTCTGAGCCAGAATTCGCTGTTTGCCTTCAGGCCGTCCTCCGAGGATAGCCTTGCCATTGACGCCAAGATCACAGCACACACGAGGAAAAGCATTGCCATGCCCTCCTCTGGGGCAGATGGGCTCAGCCCTGGTACAAATTCCACTAACGGATTCGCCTACAATGGTGGACTGTCAACTGACATTGGTTTACACAGCTTTATTGATGGTGCTTCTCTTCCGCATAAGGCTTCAGACATGACGACTTCCAACTGCTCCCTGGGTTTCCAGTCGCAGCGAAGCAAAGATGTGGGGGTATCGGAAACGAATCCTTTTTTGAACAAGAGGCAACTCGAAGGCCTCAGCGGTACGAAAGGAGAAGACTTAAATCGGTCAGGGGTCAAAGGCAAAGAGATCAGCGAAATAAGCATTCGTACTGGGGGTTCTTCAGAAAAAAACTCTTTGCAGCATAATGGAAAGGTTGGCAAAGGAAGGGACCGAGATGTGGAGTTTAAAAACGGCCACAACCTTTTCATTTCTGCTGCTGTTTCATCTGGTGGCCTTCTGAATGGTAAAAGCCTTTCTACTGCTGTTTCTTCAGCAGGCAACCCAGCATCTTCTGTTCAGACGCACCATCCTTTCCTAAACACTTTGACCACTGGATCGCAGTTTCCCCTCGGCCCCATGGCCTTGCAAGCAAACCTCAACTCGGTGACAAATTCCTCAGTATTGCAGTCCTTATTTAATTCAATGCCAGCTGCTGCCAGTCTGGTCCACGTGTCATCAGCTGCAACCAGACTGACTAATTCTCACACTATGGGGAACTTCTCTCCTGGGGTTACAGGTGGAACAGTTGGAGGTAGGCAGAACTCTTTCTCTGGTATAAGACAGGGCCTAAAGGAAAGTCTGACACTGCCTCTCCAGGGGTGAAACCCTTTCATTTCTGCAGGATGTGAAGCAAATCTGTCCCACATAACCAGTCTCCTCTCTCTCTTGGAAATGCTAGGATGAGTTCAGTTCCCCACAGTGAAATCTCATGAGCTTTGTCTACTAGATGAGCTTGTTCTGTCACCTTAATGAAAGAATACACCCAGACTTTGTGATTTCATAATGTATGCTTGTTCAGATGTTGCTGTGTTGGAACCAACTTAGGTCCGCCTGCAGGTAAAAGATTTAACTTGTCCTGGTACCGAGTTAAGGATCTCTAACTTGTCAACTTGAGTAAAGGTTGAGATTAGGCCTTGAATGGATTTAGCATGATCCGGGAAGAGCAAAACATGAGTGCCTCTTCAGAGGAGATGGTGTTGGGAATTGCGTAGCATTCTGGCTCTTGAATGGACACGAAGAGTGTTTCTTTGCCAGGAAGGGCAATGCCATATGCACCTTGCACTTCTGGGATTCTGCACAGGCTTGGCTTCTGTGGCCCAAACCGGAGACAAGCTGGCAGGATTAGAAGATAGTCTGAACCTGCCGTCACTAAGTATCCAAGGCAGTTTTTCTTACCTGTCCATAATCATTCAGGCACCATGTCGGGAAATCCTAACTCTCACATCTCTCAGCACATAGATTTGCTGGAAATACAATCTCCCCTCTGCTGCCCTGTAAGTGGGAAAGCAGGAGGGTGGGGAGGGAAGAGCAGCAGTTTGAGTCTTCAGATAAACAACTCTAGAGACCACGTAATCTCATCAAAAGTCTACCTGTGTGGTATAGAACTGACAGTTCTTGGGTCTGACCATTTTTCCTCGTGGCATTTAGAGGTTGGCAGTAGGAAAGGTAAGTGAAATCTTTTGTACCTCCTGGCCTGCACCATTATCTCTCATTGCTTGCTGCCTTCTCATGCTGCATATTTTTGTATGGGGCTGTGACTATTATAATTTTGCTTTTTTCTTTTTTTTTTTTTGGTTTTGTTTCTCTTGTCACTTGAGACTGTACAAAGCCCATCTGTTGAAGCTGAGTTTTTCTCTCCTGTTTGCAGGTATTTTTAACCATGCGGTGCCTTCTGCCTCCTCTCCTCATCAATTTGGAGCCAGTTTCAGCAGCAGTGCTGTCTCTAGCAGCACAGTGCTAAGCTTAAACCCTCTGCAGGCTGTTGCCAGCACCTCATCCTCATCCTTCCCACCCCCCTCCTCTAATTTAGTAACATCTAGTGAGACTAGATCTGCTCAGCACCTCAACAGAGCACCAGTGCAATCTGTTTTCCATTCCCCTCCGCCCCCTCCTAACGTTTCGTTGCCCCCACCTCCTCCATTACTTGCTTCTAACTCCGAGCCTGCGCTTCTGCAGAACCTGCCATCCATCCCACCTGGCGAAGCTTTTTTGCCATCCTCTTCTGCTGCTTCTGTCCAATCTGTTAATGCTTCTTTGTCTATTAAGCTAGCTTCTCTCCAGCACAAAACCTCCCGCCCCTCCTTTACAGTCCATCACCCGCCTCTGCCCCGTTTGGCGCTGGCACAGTCCGCGCCCATGATCACGCAGTCCAACGCAGCTGGCACGTCCGCTATGTGGGTTACACTTGGCATGCAGTCTCCTTATGCTTCGCACCTTTCTGGGGTTAAGCCACGATAAAGAGCTTGCTTAGCTAACAGTTCTTATTTTGTAAGGTAAGGCTAGAGAAAAAAAAAGAGGGGTTTTGTACAAGATGCTGAATGATGCTTCTTCCTTTGCAGAGATAGGTTGGGGATGGGCTCTGTCAAACAGAGAAACCTCTAAAATGCGGGAAGCAAATAATCTGATGGCAAAGGATGGAGAGTCTTAATGCTCTCTGTTCTGGGAGTCAGGATTTCTCGACAAGGCGTGCTCACAATGGTAACTCTGGTCTGTCTCGTCAGACATTAGGATTATGTTCAGGTTGGGATCACTTCATGGAAATGTTTATTTCAGTAACCAGGAGGAAACGTCTATTTTTAAGTATGGTTTTACAGAGTTATTGGAAGTGGTGGTTGCCGTCTTTTATTCCCCCCTCCCCTTTTCTTGCCCTCCGACACAGACTGTTGCATCTCCACCAGTCCATGTTCACATAGCGTTAGGATGCGTAATGGTGCCGCTTTGTGACTGTATGTGGCAATGTGGTCTTGGTTTTACTGTCAGTCAACAACAGCTGCTCTAAATAATCACAAAGTTAAAAATCTCTAGGTTACAAGCTGCAGCTCTGTCTTGGAGAGCAAATGCCCTGGTCTTGCATTGCAGTTAATGTGCCCCCTGCATCACTGGAAAACACAACCACAGGTAGCAAAGAAAGGTTGTGATTTATCTGTGCGCTGCGGCTTTATTGGACTTGCCTGCTAGGGCTAACAGTAACAGACTCCATCAGATGCTGTATTTATGCTCACTTGGCAATTGCTGGCTTACTGGGTAGACTGTGAATGGGAACAGAGGATATCTGCAGGGTTAACTCTGGTCCGTGCTTCGTAAAGGCTGGGGCCACGGAGGAGAGGAGGGTTTCCGGAGACTGTATGCATTTTTTACTAAAGCAGGTATTTAAATGTCTTTAGAGCGACTCCAGAATAAAGTGTACCACCACAGAGTTGGGTACTGTTGTTAATGAAAATACTCTGTGGCATCCTGATGTAACGACTTGTGCTTGCAAAGTGAAATCGGTATGTTAGGCCCCAGAGCTTGCTCCGTGCTTTTCTTGTAGGTCTTTAATGTTGTTGCTGTTCACTGATACCAAAGCTACATACAATATATGGTTGAATACTCTTTGCCGCTTATAAAACATATGACTCAATTACAATATACCTGAGAGATTCTTTTGACTGTGCATTGTGTATAGCGTCTTCATCAAATTGCTCCACAGACACGAACAAATCCTCGTTAGGCTTTTGTGAGGCACGTAAGTATTACCTCCGTCCTTCTGTACAAGAAAGCGAGGCTGAGGAAGAATTTTGAGTAACGTGGTCCCACCAACAGCCTGGTGTGGTTACGAAACGGGCTTGAAAACCCTGAATAGAAACAAGATGGGGTGGGAGAAGGGGCGAGGAGGGTTAGGTTCGGGGGTTTCTGTATGTGAGTGACTTGAGTGAGAACAGTGCGAAAGCCTTCTGCTGAAGCAGTTGCCTTACCTGGGTCTGAGGTCGTATTGGGCCAGACTCGGTAGCATCGGATGCGATGGTCCCTGTTACAGAAAGGTTCTGAGCAAAATAGGCGAGGCGCAGTTGGGACGTATGGAGAAAGGTAGCTGGATGGCAAAGCTGGACTGTGGAGCAAAGGAGCAGAAATAATGCTGCCGGGAGACGGTGTATGACAGACGTACCGTAGTTGTGGTTACGCTCCGTGTGACTCTTGAACATAGGTTAAATCTCTGAGCAGTTTCATTGACTTTGGTGTGAATACGTGTGCTCAGAGTCCTTGATGAACCAAGGTTGAAATATGGAATCGGGGGCTGAAATAATCTGCTTTGCTTCTCATAATTTTTCTCCCCCAGGGTAATAAAAAATTCAAAGCAGATTAGTGTGTGCTAGAAAAAGGTGAAGTACTGAGTGGGAGAATACGTTTTTCCCCCTCACTCAAGGTCAGTCACAGGAGGACAGAGTTCGATATGGTTGCACTGTCAGAAAGCTTTGAAAACTGAAAAAAAACCCCTCTTGGAGGCATCCATCTTTTCTGTCTAATTGCGGTCGCATCAAGAGTTGCTGCTCCTTTGCTGGCTAACGAGGTCTTGGAGCAATGAAGCATTGATTGACGCATCTAACGCAGCAGATTTTTTGTCTTTTATTTAGATGAGTCTCTTCCTCTCCTCCTGTTGTGCAGGTAACTAGGATTTCTACCTCAACCCAATGTGACCTATGCAAGGACAACGTGGACCAACTTCACTCGGCTTCCACTGAAAGGTGCTCACCTGGCCTGTGCAGGGGTTTCTACTCTCTTACTACTGGACAAAATAAAACCATAAAAAGACCTAAACAACAGAGAAAAGAATATTTACTGTGAATCTGAGTAAAAAAAGAAAAAAAGAAAAAAAAAGGCAAAAGAAATGCTTAAAGCTCCAGTTTGTATTGTTGATAGTTTAGATAAAGTATTTATCTTTTTTTTAAGTGAAAACAATTTTGACTTATTTTATTCCACCTAGAATCATAAATACAACTTATTATTAAATTCTCTGAATAATAAAGGACTGGCACACCAGCAGAGATGTAAAGAGCCTCCTCTCGGTGCTATTTCATCCGTCAGAACTGTGCCTCTCGTTTGAATCCTTGGTGCTGAATTTGGAGGGTTGACCAATGCCAAACCCAGTTCTCAGAAAGGTCTGCAGTTTATTTATTCAACTTACTCTGTTCATATACCAAAACCCACTCGGTTTGCAGCAGTGTGAGCTACAGAGAAAGGCAGTCTTCTATCCAACGTTTTGTTTTCATTTAAACTGAGCCAGGCGCTCTGTTAACTGGGTGGTTTTTAATCGTGTTCGTTAGGAACGAACTCATCGCTCCCCTCTGGAGTGGCAGCTAGAGCACCTGGGGCGGCCCCGGCGAGCTCAGCCAACGCAGGCACAGTTTGAGCAGAAGAAATTCAAGTCCTGCCCCATTCGAACTGCTTCACCGGGCCGTTTGCAGTCGCTGGTGGCACTCGAGTCACTGTGAATTTTTGGTAGCTAGTCTGGTAACTTGTTTTGGGATGTCGTTGGCATATGAACAGGGTGCGTAATCACTGGTATTGGTCAGGCCCTTCTTCCCGGCGTTGGGAAGACTGAACGTAGTGCTTCTGTACTGGTGCAGGTAGCAGATTTTCTCAGCTCGTTGTTTTTGTTCCAAGTACAATGTATTTTGTTAGTAGGGTTTGATACTTGATTCGGAAATGGCTTAGCCGTGTACATTAATTGACGAAGTGCATTTTGCTTTTGTATTTCTTTGCTTTAAGTAGGTCTAAATGGTAGTTCACAAAAACACCACAATCTAGCTTACCGTGCTGCCACGCTATCAAACTGGTGCAGTTAATCGTATTGTGACTTGGTGTTCTGTGTACAGAAAGTGCCGCTCCGAGCAGCGGCTGTATTTTATAGAGATGTGATGAAAAATTATAAATTTCATATACTTTATTTCATTTATTTTTAGATTGTACAATGCACAGTAAACTTGTAAAAAGTTATTTATTCGAGTGCACAAAGTGAGGAGAAGGATGATCCATTAAGTAGAAATCACGCTGGTCTGTAGCTCAGACTGGACCAAGCACCAATAAATGAAACTACAGTAAAAAGAAGGGGAATTGCAACAGCAAAATGACTAGAAGAAAAACACATTTAGGCTTTGGGAAACATCTGCCTGCTAGCCCCGGTGCTAGCATTGACTGCTCTGCGTCGGAGGCACTCACTGTCCTGAAATCCCTTACGGATCGCTGGTGCTCCCTAATGAGTCTCCCACCTCCAGCAATGGGGCATTCACCTCAGACTCGAGCCCTGCCTTCCCAGGGACCTGACGGAGCATCCCGCAGTCACAAAAAGCCGGGCTGAACGCGTTGGCTGCTCAACTCCTGCCTCCGTGTTCGAAGGAGGCGAGGTACCTCTGCCCTCGGTGCTCTCTCCTGCCGCCTGCCTCGGGGAGGAAGGGTTGCGAGCGCCGTGCTGGCCGTGCTCAAGAGCAGCGGGGGTGAGGTTGCCGTAGGCCCTTTTCTCCGTACCTCATCCCCGGCAATCTTAGTAGAGATTAAGGACAAAGTGCAGTTATTTTGTTAATCCCTAAAGCGTGTCTTCCACAGGCAGCCTTTGTGCGCAGAAACCGTTGATCTAACTTTGCCTTCTTATTCGCTGGAAAGGGAAGGGATTGATAGCCCTGGAAATTAGGGGTGTTTTAGAACTGTTTTCTGCTTTGCGTGTGGGAGAGGACTTGACAGCGGTGCGCCCTGCTGAGTTATTAACAGCAAGATGAAAACCTGGAAAAGGGCAGAAATGCTCAGAGGGTGGTAGCTGAGAAACATCCAGTAGCTTCTAGTAGAAGCCGTACACAGTGTATGTCCTGGAATCCAGGAAGACAATGTAACCCAGATGTTCTGCAGCTGGGAGCTGGGCAGCTCCGAGCTTCTTCCAGATCCTGGGGTAACTGGAAGTTGCAGAGCTGCCTTAGCATCCTTCCCAGCGAACGGCAGAGTGCTCAGGTCTCTGAAGGCTTTAAATTGGTAGGCTGTGCCTGAGCAGTTGCTGGAGGGGCAGCAGCCTTAATTACATCTCCCCCCCAATCACTTAAATTCCCAATGAGAGATGAGGAAATACAAGTAGAAGCTTTTAATCACTCTGCTTTTATCGGATCCCTTTCTGAAAGGGATACAGTGCTGCTTGGGCCTCGTGCCCCCCGTCATCTCAACCCGCAGAAGACATCCAGCTCGCTTGTTCTGTACGGGGAGGTTGGCTTGTGCTCATGCCCGAGGCGTCACGGGATGCTAGCAGAGATGCCTGTTTGGAGAAGGAACCGACTCGTGGAGCTCTGTTGAACCTGCTGTGCCTTCCAACACCTGCTTGGGGCCCGTGTCACCCAGCTGGCTCCCAGCACCCCTCGGGTGAAGACCCTTGTTGCGGGAATGACTTGCTTTGCCCTGAGGTTCACAGAATTTCAGGAATTGGCGTCTGGGGAGCAAGACAGAACTGTCAGACGTAGCTTAGTGGCGGACTTGGCAGCTTTAGGTTTACAATTGGACTCGATGGTCTTAAAGGTGTTTTCCAACCTGAATGATTCCATGATTCTGTGGCCCTTTGGAGCAAAGGCCCCGGGCAAGGAGTTTGTCATCTGCTCTGCAGTGGGTGTTGTAGAAAAGCAAACCCCCCTCTGTCCCTCAGTGTCACCTGCGGTAGCGGGTGCTTTGGTGATCGGTAGTCACCCGGCGTCTGTTGCAGGACTTGCTCACAAGCAGCCATCGGAGATCGGCAGCACAAGCCCGCTCGCTGTAGCTGAGCACACACGCGCTGTCGAGACATTTTCACTTACCCGGCATTTTGGACTCTGACTCTCCAGCTGTCATCTGGGAAGGCCAAAGGAAACCGGACGCTGACCCAGGAATAACTGCGTAGTTGGGACGTACTGGAAAGGGACTCAGTCTGTCAGCCAGCCTGCTGAGCATCTGCTTCAGCCTCCTGGGGTCTGCTGGGACCGGGCTTTCATCTGCCTCTGCGTCACCTCAGTGCTGTCATTCCCTGCCACCCGGTGTTTCCATCTTGGCAGCCCACGCTGCAGGACTCTGGAGCTGCTCTGGCCTTGCCGGAGTCGTCCACCCACGCCGGGTACCGTTGGCACCTTCACCTTGCGATGCATGGCGTAATTGCGATGTGTTTCACTTGTGCAGCAGCTTTAATCTAAATCTTCGTAGTAATCCTGAGATGCCCTTCCAGGAAGGTGCCTGGTAAGGTGACGCTCGTAGGGAGCAGTGTGAGGTGCGAAGCCGGGCGAGTGCGGGTTTTGGACTGATGTTTTAATATCGTGTTAGCTGGGAGATGATGATGATGCCTAGAGATTTGTTTTGTTCTCTTCCCCACTCCCTGATAATCTTGGGCAAATTCAACTTGTTTCTTCTGTGACTGCAAAATGGGGAGAGCGTTTTACCTTGCTGTAGGGTTGCTGAAGGAATAGCTTTGGGACGTTAAGATCTGAATCCGTATGGCCACAAGAACAAGACCCTCGTGACCCTACCGTAGGAGTGCTGTGCCAGAGGTCTGAAACCTGTTTTCAATAATTGCAGATACTTTTGAGTAATCGAAGCCAAACAGCCAGTTCCAGAAAGGAATTCCTTCTGTGTTACCACATCCTGCCGGGTCCCATCGTTTCGTGGCTGTCACACATGTTCCTTCTCCTCCACGCCGCTGCTGCCAGCGAGGGACTCGTCAGGAAGCTAAAATCCATCTCGTAGCACATACGTTGCCAAAAAAAATTAAACTTCCGGAGCATTGTGCTGAGCAAAACCTGTGCCCCACTGCTAAATGTCAGCCTTGGGGAAGAAGCCTTGCACGCTTTTCCTTTTTTGGCCATTTTCTACCTCTGGCTCGTGCTTGCCGGGTTCAGTCCGCTGAGACCCACCGTGCTGGGAAGCTGGGAGCGCTCCAAAAGCGCTAAACCTAAACTCGCAATTTGCTGCAGATTAGTCATTCAGCAACAATTTTTCTATTAGCCAGGGGTGTGCGGGGCACCCAGCGGTCAGATTTTTCTCTGCTTTTCATGAAGCTGAAGGAGAAAGTGGGAAAACATCGCTGGAGGACACAGAGGCTGGTGTGCAGGATGGCGGGGAAGTCGGGCTGTGCCTGCGTCGCCTCTTGGTTCGGTGCAAATGAGGCCGTTTCCTTCGGGAAGGTGCGGATCGGTCTGGACAGCCATCGTCACGGGGCAGCATCTTCGTTCTCTCAGTTCAGGGTGCGGATGCAGTGGGAGAGGCGAAGGGGAAGCTGCTTTTTGGGGAAGCTGCCGACAACAGGGAGCGCAGCGCATCCTCGATGTATGTGACATTGAGACGCAGCACCGTCTCCAACTAGTTTCTCCTAATAGGAACTTGTGTCTCCTTGGTTAGGCAAACACAGAAATATTTTCTTGTTCTCCCATCTCATTTCCTTCCTTCCTCGTGGCGATAGCTGTGTTATATTTTAGCACATGATTTGTGCTCGCTGCGCTGTTGGCCGGGGTTTGGCTCAGCCCAGGTTATGAAGCCTGAATTCCCCAGTGGCGGGGCTCGCTGGTGGGATGGGCACGTGGGAGTGAAGGGTCTGAATCTGTCGCTGAAGGCAGGAAGGGATCTGCTACTCACTGGTTTTGGGACTCAAGAGCTTTCAAATCCCCAAGACTTGACGCTCCTCAGCCTGAAACACACCCGGCTGCTGGCCACGCTTAGTTACTTAATCTCAAGTCGGAGCGTTGAGTAGCTTTTTTCTTTCTTGAGTCAAACTTCTTAATACGCAAGTAACTTCTTCCTTTGGAATCTGCTGAGCAGATGGGTTTCAGGCTCGGTAAGCTCTTCCGTTGCATCTGAACAACGTTTCAAAACGGAGCACTGCTTCAGTACTGCTTGGCCATCGTTGCTGGCCGGGGCTGACCGCGTGGCTGCGTGTAGGTGCTTGCTGTCACCCTGCTGGGGACAGGAGTTCCTGTCTGAGAGGCTGCGGTGGCTCTTCTCTCTACAGACGTGTCCGGGAGAGTCGTTTTGCCTCAGAAAATAGATGGGAGGGGTGTGAGTGGGAAGGAGATGGGTGTAGGGCGGATCTGCCTCGCCCACTGTTACTGCAGCGCAGATTCAGACCGAATGCAGAGGGGCTACAATAGCATGTCTGGGTCGGGTGCTCCGCGCCACGCTGGATTTACTCCCCGTGGTGCTCGGGTTCTGTCTCATCGCAGCCTGCCCTGCAGAGGAGGCTGCATCTTCCCGTCCTGTACTGCTGGGCTTCCCCTTCCAGGAGAAGGTCTTTCATTCTGGAGAAACGAGGCCACAGACTGGCAGCTTGGGGTTGTCTCCAGGGACCCGTGTGGTGTGATTCTTGCTAGGATTGTGTATTTAGAAAGCAGCATCTGCTCCCCCCACCCATTATTTTTCCACTTGAAAGAGAGTCCAAGCAGAGGAGAGGCTGAGCGATTGCACGGCAGGGGAGAGCATCAGCGGATGCAGAGCTGATCTCTGCAGCGGGGTAGACTCGCCTCTTGTTCAGGTGATTGTTTTTGGTGGGACACAGAGGCACTGTCAGCAGTTGGAGGGCCAGCATGCGCTTTCATCCCCTCCGAGTTTATTCAGAGAGCCCACCTCTTTGTGACTTCCGTGGCCACGGCAGCGGCCCTCGCACGAGGACCCGTGGGACCCGTGCCCTCGTGATGCTCCTGCAGCGGGGACTCACTGGCACAAGGTGATCCCCGACAGCGGTGTCGCTGGAGGCAGCGGGATGGCTCTGCGGAACAAAGCACGTGTCCAGGCCCAGCCCTGCAGATGGGAGAGGGTTGCAGGATGGAGCCTTTCCATCGCAAAAAGCTGCCGCATCAGCCCCGCTCGAGGTTTTGCCGCATTGCTGGAAGAGGAGACTTCCAGCCCTGGGAGCATCTTTTCAAGTTGCTGATCGGAGACTCCCCTCCCGGCTCGGACTTCCCCGTGACCCCTCCTTCCCCGGCCGGCTGTGGAGTTGGTGCTAATCACCTCCGAGCATGAGTAACAAACACTTGCCAGAGCCGGTCCCTCGCTGGAGCCGGCTGGTGCTGAAGAGCTGTTCGTTAGGACTCGGTGATTTTGTCCTAGTGCTGACGTAAGGCAGCCGTGGCTGATCGAGCCCTGTGTACGACCCCTTTGCTTTCCCTCTTGAAATTGGTCATTTTAATACAGGGTATGGAAACCTGAAGGTGATGGATATTTTTTTTTTTTTTTTCTTGGAGGGAGTTATCCCAACTCATGCAGGTGGCTGGCTTGAAAAATTCTGCTTTTGTTGTTTTGCCTGAGCCAAAAGCATAAAGAGGTTTAAGCATTGGGAGCTCCAAACGATGATTTCTTCAGTTAAGGAATGGATGTTGTACAGTGGACTGCAAACCAACAATAATGTGTTTTAAAAAAATCAGTTTGGGGAGAAGAAACTAGACAGTGTTTTTGTGAACTATCTTTGCAGCACTGAGGAAAAATCACAAGAATTGGATTTTGTTTGGAAGCACAGCTGTGTAGTCAGTGTACAAGTATTTGAAGTTTTATGGCTGTTAAAGATTTTTTTTTTTCCCCCTCCAACATTTCCATAGCTTGCATATCAGGTTTTCACTAAAAGATGGATTACCAGTTTTAAAAATGTTGTTGTGCCATATTTTATTTATCCTTATGCATTAGAAATAAATAAATATCTATTTAGACTGAATATTGCAATAAAAGATGCTATTATTGTGAACTTCAGGGTTTAAACTTGAGACAAAAAAATGGGAAATACTGCTCCAGTGCATCTGCTGTTTGCGACCCTCTTTCTGAAGAGGTTATTTAAGGTTTTATAGGTTAAAAACAAAATCCCATCTTAAAATTCACAGTTGTGCGATGCTAACCCTGAAGTTCTCAAGTTTGTGATCCTTTGGGTTTTATTTTGAGGTTGCTTTTCTGGTGCAGTCACATCATTCTTTAGAGAGGTCGAGTTTCTGGAGTTACTGAGGAAAAGGTGGAATGGGTTGATCCATCCTGCTTGGCTTTTTTAACCTATTAATCTTTTAAGCGATCGATTTCAAATTAAAAACCAACTTTTTAGGTCTCTGTTCTACTTAAACTTTTTAGGAGTGAGAGCCTGCCCTCGCTGAGTGCGACTTTGATGGGGAAAGCAGTAGATTATGAGGTTGCTGTTGCTCAGGAATTGATTAGTAAACTTTTAACTACTAATAAAAATCCATTTTTCAATGGATTTTTTGAAAAACCCATTTTCTTAGAACAGTGATATGGGATGTTTCCTAGTGAATAGGAATTAGTTTATATAATTTAGCCTATTAAACTGAATTATTTAAAATTCAAACTTCCCCTAATTTATCTTTTTTTGTTGGATTTTTTTTTTTATACTGGTAAGTTGTCCTGTCATTCCTTTCATTCTTCCATAGAAGTAGCGTGAATTCTTCTGGTGTGTATATATGTATGTATAATATATATATTTCCACCCTGCCTTTCTAATTCTCCACAATGTAAGAGTTAGTTTTTTCTCCCCTCCCTCCACTTAATTTCTTGTGTCTTTACCTTGATTTGTAATTGAAACAATGCTTTGAAGTTTTGTCTTTATATTAAAGTGTATGTATTTTAATACACCGTACTGTTGTGGAGTTTCACTGCTTCAGCAGGACAGGCGTCCCCCGAGGACACGAGATGTTCTGGACCACGTCCTGAATTAGGCGGCGTGCTTAGCTCTGGCAAAGCTGAGCCTAAGCTCTCGGGGTTTAGCAGGGGAGTGACTCGACGACCCCACCCTAGTGATGTTTCCTATTTACCCTTTTGGCCAGTTATTTCACCACTGGAATGAAACTCAAGTCAGCCAGGCAACGTATTTGAATTTCAGAAGTGACGGCCGTAACGCTTTCTAAGCTAATTCGCTGTAGGATTCCTAAACTGCGATGAAAGCCCGGCTTCACCCGATGCTTGCACCTAGGTAGGTTTGTGGGTGTTGGGCTGCAGCAGCAGCCTGACCCAGCTCATCTTCCTCAAGACGTTTGTCACTCGAGCTACGGCCAAGCACTCTGTTAGCAGAAGGCCTCTAAAAAGCACATGGCAGAGAGGTGCCTTCCCCCAGCGCCCCGCTGCTCCGTCTCGGGGGACTGAAGGCACCCTCTCTTCGGTGCGTCTGCCACCGCTCCTCCATCGGTGAGCCCTGCTGTGTCACCTCCTCTCGTGCGGTGCTGCTGGTGGCCTACAGCCACCTGCTCCCTCCTGGGCTGGGCCCTGAGCTCGCTACGGCCACCCCTCCCCAGCCACCGTTTGTGGTTCTTAGACAGCTCTGACTGCCACAAAGATAAAAACAAGCTTTTATTAGAAATGTTCCCTGTACAACAGATAAATGGCTTCAGTTATGCCTTCAGGGAGCCTGTACACAGCGCTCACTGGAACAGGCCACTGAAACACAAAAAAGCAGAGTGACCAGAGTACGAAAAATGAACAATTGTCTGTAAATCACCAGCGGTTGATGCAGATCTCAGTGTGTAGAAGTACCATCTGCCCTTACTTCTGAAACCTAACCCAGTGTCCTAGCACTAGTCTATGAGTTGATCTAAGTTACTGGGCCTGCGCCCATGTAACCCTTCACAGCATTTGTCTTTTACATTCAGTTACGAAATGTCCTTGTTACCTCTTAAATAAGTGTTGGGATTATCTCCCGCTCACCCAACCGTTCCCCATAACATCAGAACAAAATGCCCGTTTTATGTACAGTGGGGTGGTGGGTGCTGGCTCTACCTTCTGAAAGGCGCGTAAGGAGGACGCTAGCGATGGTCCTGGAAGGCAGAGGGTTGAGAACCGTTGGCTGCTGAAGGTGGCTGGCAGAAACCGGGAGCCTCGCTGTAGCATTAGAATTTTGTTTGCTAGAAATGACTGAATGTTGGCGGAATTCCCAGGGGCTTGCGTATATATGGGCTGACTTTGCATATTGAAGAATTCACGGATGCTGAACCTTGGGGAACTGAGTTTGGATGCGGCCGTTCTGCCTCTGAAACCAGCCGGCGGGAGCTGGTAAGCTGATGCTAGAGCCAGAGCGCTGCGTGACCTGCAGCGGGGGAACCCACAACCGCTCAGCTCAGCCCGTGCTGCAGCAGAAGCAGTAGCGGCAGCGCAGCTTGGGTTATCCTGCTGCTGCGCCTGGAGCGCATCCGTCCTCTATTGAGTGACCTGACAGACGAGTCTTTTTCACACTAAGTAAAGCTGCTGCATGTCAGGAACGTGTCCCTGCACTGATGTAAAGCAGAGTAGGCTTGTGAGGATTAAAATGCACTTTAAAGTCATCTGAGGACACTAAGTTCCTAAAGCGCAAGCTCTCGTGTGTTCCTGCTTTTAATCCCTCGCTGCTGCTTCCACTAGAGTTGCCATCTGTCTTCAGAACTGCCCTATTTTCTGCTCCCACCCTGCCATGCCCTCAGCTTATTATGCAGGACAGCTGCCCTGCTGCTTATTTTGGTAATTTCTGGAGCAAGCACCTGAACTGTTGAAGGGAAACGGAGTATCTGGGGAGGGAAAGGAAAAATCTTGGCTTTGAGGTTAAAAATAAAGTATCAGTGACATCTGCCACTATTGGTACCCAGCAACATGAGGTAAAGAGGGAAGGCCACGCCACTAAAGCTTGTGATATGGGCTCTTGTTTCGGAATGTGCTCCCAGCCAAAGAGGAAGAGACCCAAAACTTCCCTTCAGGCCCAGAGCACACGCTGCTCTAACCCCTCTCGCTCGCCCTGTGCGGGGTAGCTGCGGCGCAGCCTTCCTGCCAACCGGGTGGAACAAAGCCCAGAGCTGCGGCCACCTAAAGCTCAGGCCAAGCCCTTGTGCTGCATTTACCTGTCCCAGCCCCTCCTGTCATCAACAGCCTGACAGCGTTACCTGGGATCTTCCTAGGAGCTTTTCCTGGAGCTTCTCCTGGGCTAGTTCCAGGGGAGCTGCTCCAGCCAGCTGTGGCCCTGCGAGCGCTGGGAAACTGGGTCACCCCGAGCCCTGGGTGCAGGTAGGGGGAGTGGCTTTCATCCCTCATCCCTGCACAGTTTTCCTTCCTTCAGCCAGAGCAGGAGGTGCAGAACAAGGAGAGACGATGTTCCTTAATGCTTATCTTATCTCTCTGCTACAGGTGCCCCAGGAAGGCAGCCCTTGTTCCCTGGCAGCTTGCTGTGACCTTGGCACAGTGTTCTGGTCTTGCCCTTTGGGTGCTCACAAAGGGGAGAAAAGCTGCAGCAAAGGCTCAGGGAAGGAAGGTTAATGCCCAGCTCTCACATGCTCCCCAGGCTTAACTTCTGCATGCCCCAAAGCTCCAACATTCAGCCAAAGTGGAGCAGTTCCGGTCTTTACCAACCTCCCCATGTGGCTTCCCCCTCTGTACCGCTTAGCCTGGCTCACAGCACTGCAGAGGGAGGCAGGATCAGGACCCAGCCCTGTCTGCGCTCCCCTGTTCTCTAACACGTTAGTGAGAGTGCTCGGATGGCTGTGGTGTGGGCTGCATCGAGCCTCGAGAGATCAGCACCACCTGCCTGCAGAAAGGAAAAGGCAGCACAGCCGCTGCTGCCTTCACCCAGGGGAGGGGACACCCCCTCCCCGTCAGCTGGAGCTGAGCTCTCTTTCCCCCTCCTCCTCACTCAACTGCCCAGCCATCAGCCTCTGCTAGCAGGTCTCGGACACAGAACTGGCTTTGCAATGAAGAGAGGGCACGACGGGGTTAACCCTGCGAGCACAGAAATGAAATCCGTTGGCGCATCCTCTTACAGCACTTCATGGCTCCCTTGGAGACCGCAGGAACATCCTGAGCCAGATAAGCTGATTAGCTCCCTGCAGGAGGGGGAGGAAGAGGAGGGCTAGAGCTGGCTCAGGGCCTGTCCCAAAAGCTCCAGGCCAGAGGGCTGCAGCCTGTGCTGGAGGGGCGCAGGTGCTGGGAGCTCTGTTCAGTCCCTGCCTCCTCCACTCTTGCTAGGAGCCAGCAGGGTTTCACTCCCGGTGCCGCACCAGCGCGGTGTCAGGTCAAGGGCATGGTCTGCAGGGAGCAGTTAAGACTGGCTGCCCCCACAGCTGGGGCAAGTGGGAATGTGCAATGAATTCCCTTTAAAAAAAATCCTACAAAATAATTTGGCTAATAAATTAAAAAGTCACTTGGTCACCGCTGTGGGGAACTGCTGCTGTTCTTCCTGGGGGGTGCTTGGGGGTGACCTGGGGCCAGAAGCCAGTTCAGCCAGGTGAGGGGATCATTGCTTGTGTGTTCCCAGCTGGAAGCGGGCTTCCTCGGAGATCCCGTACTGCTCCAGGGGGTCCTGCAGAACAGCACACAGAAGGCACCAGTGAGACGCTGACAAGGACGGGGCCAGCAGGACTGTCCCTCAACCAGTCTGCGGTCTGGGGCTGGGCACCCAGTCCAGTCGTGTGCTGGATTTACCCCTGTCCAGCCCCTGGCTGCTGTTTCTGGTGCAGAAAGTCAAGGAGCCCTCAGGGAGGGCACAGAGGGCAGCCAAGGTTCATGGGCTGTACTCGGTCCCCTCCAGCGCAGGAGTGTGTGAGGAGCTGCAGGCACCTCCATCACCTCGAGCACGGATGCTCTGAGGCACCCGGCAGAGCTATGAGCAGCGTCTTGACCCGCATACACCCTGATCTCGCCAGCGCTGCTGCAAACTCTGCCAGAGGAGGAGTTCAGGCTGGCCCAGGCCAGACCTGTCTGGCTACAAACGTGGGGCCGCTCTGCTGCTGGAAGAGCATGTGTGTCAAAGCTGAGCACGGCAGACAAAGACTCAGGTCTAGCTGTTGAGACCACGGCTTGAGGAACTGGCATACCGCGGGAGCTCTTCCGTAGACACGGCAGCAAATAGCTGCGTGCAGGACAGTTGGCAGCAACACCTGGATCGCTGGCCCCAGCTCCAGTCCAAACCCTTGGGTCGCCGCCCAACAAGCTGCCTTCAAGGGACTCACCTTCCCTGTCATTTTCTGGATCTCATTCCGGTAGAAAATCAAGCTCCTCCTCATGAACTCGTAGCTGTAAGACAGGAACAGACCATGCAGCAGGCTGAGCAGAAAAGGATGTGGAGAAGTTTCCGATGCTATTTAGAGCTGAAGGGAAGCTCGCTCGGGAGGAGACAACCACTTTCCTCCCGGGGTTCACCACAACCTGATCCCAGAACACAAACAGCACAGAGCACACGACGCAGACCTCGCACTAGCGGCTCAGCCTACCTGGCTCGCTTGAGTGCCTCAATCCACTCCTGACACTGCTCTTTGCTGTCACATTCGAAGCAGTATTTCCTCTCCGGCTCCTCAACGAAACCTGCCAGGGATAAGGAAAGGGCTTAAGGCAGGTCCTGGCACCACTGTTTCCCTCCCCAGCAAGAGCCAGACTTTGCCAGGCCACAGTCAGCGCCTCTGTTCAGCTAAGATCTAGAACCAGCTAGTAATGCAGGTCTGTGGCCCCTCTCCCTCAGCCTGGATGGCTCCTGGCTGCCTGCAGTGTTTGTCAGCTTACAGCAGCCAAAGACTTCGGAGATGAAAGAGCAACTTCTCAAACCGAGAGCAACAGCTCAGAACCACCAGACCACTGTGGCCAGATTCAGGACTGAAACTCCCTGAGCCTCCTTGCAAGCGGTCACCAGAGATTTAGTAATCAAAGTGGAAAATGGCCCTGAGGAAGTGATGGTGATACATGCAGGTGTTAAATTGCACTCAGAGAAGGCACTGACCTGTCTTTGCTCGAGGCTTTTGGGAATTTGGTACGGTGCACAGTAGAAACCAAGTCCCCATGCAACTCCAGTTCTTTACCAAGACAGAATCAGGACATCTAATTAATTACACTGTCCCCAGAGCTCTGCTCTTCAGTACACAGTCCATAGAGATCTAGGCTGCTGCTGGGAAATAACTGGGTCAGACCACATCAAACACAACCTGACACCAACTGCCATCAGTTTTAACGCTTTTCTCAGGAATCCTCAATCCACCAGAGCTCCCAACAGTCCTAAACCCCCAGAAATTCGGAATGTGGTGCTTGCTTAGACAGATCAGAATGCTCAGGCTCGAGGGTCCTTTGGAGACGGCGAGATCACCACCTCTCCCAGTGAAAGGAGGAGACAAGGCTCTGCACAGAGAAGCAGCTGCGCCCGACAACCAGGCCAAAAGATACGGGGATGGCCTTGGAGAAACATCCTGTTATTTTTGCCACATACCTCTCACACAATGATTAGTTGTTGGATGAAAGGCTGCTTACAAAGGACGACACAGTGCGAGCCAGCTGGAGCCGTGGCTATCAACACAAGGACAAACAGTGTGGCGGGAGGACTGGTGCTAGATTAGCCCGACAGATGGTTTATCTGAGGCTTGCTTTTTTTTTTTTTTTTCTGGATAAAATGCAATAGCACAGAAGCAGCAATCTGTCAATATCAACCCCTCCCAGAGAGGGATTTCCACAAGTACTAAGCCATGGTCTGTCTCCTCTTCCTCCTTCTTTCCTCATATGTGCTGTGCAAATCGCACAGATTTCAGCCAGCAACGAAACACCGCTGTCCTGGGGACGGGCGCAGCAATGCCAGAGTAACAACCCGCAGCTGAGGAGGAGGAGGAAGGCTGAGCAGCACTAACCCTACTGTTACCAGAGAAACAGAGGGAAAAGCAGGAACTAAGCAGCAAAACGTTTCCTTTTACATAGTGCTATTTGCCCAAAGGGAACGCGTATGCGGAACTCACTGATGGAGAAGACGTTCTCCTCCTCTTTGGTGATCCTGCAGTGCTCCAGCAGCAGAGCTCCAATGGGCTGGAAAAGACCCGGAGAAAGGGTTTAACCTGCATCGTCCGCCAGTGCCAAAGCGGCCTGAACCCCCAGTTTGCCCAGTGCCTTTAAGCAATTTCATAACCTGGTGCTACTTTTAAAGTAATTCAGTCTAATTGCATAAAAGTTCCACGTTCTTTTAATTGATCTTTTTGTGTCCGCAGACATGCTTCGTTGTGCTAGTCTTCCCTGTAACACTCTGATACGTTAATTAGGTGTAAACATTTCTACTCGCTCGGATTCCACCGGGGCTTTAGCATTCGTTTCGGCGGTGCAAAGACAGCGAAGAAGTTCACTTCCTCGCTCAGTAACTCAGAGATGAAATATTTAACACAACACACAGAACAACTCGCGCTGTACTTCTAAGGGCAGCCCTGAAGTATTGCAAGAGGTTGAGAACAGCGTGTTGAGGAAGTAGAACAGCTTGGGATAAACAGATAAACAGCAGGTACTATTTGCCAGCCAGTGCACGCTGAACAAGGACACGGGAACCAAAGGGTGATACCAGCCATAAACAAACACAACCCACGGGCAAATTCTTTTGTCCAAGTAAAGAAAAAGTGAGAGGCAAGTAAGGCAACAGGGAAGATACTGAAACACCTGGTTCACTCTGTATTTCTGGCACAACGGTTCTACGCTAGCACCCTCCGCCCACCTGCTGAACTATTTTTGGTCCATTCAAGAACATTCTCTCCCCTGAATCAGAACGCACACAGGTGCTTACAAATAACCGCCAGAGAAGATGACAGCAGGGAAGGAGACTGCGAAGGAGACGGGCCGTGTCCTCAGAGCCTTGTCCCGCACCAGCGCGGGAGCCACAGCTGCGTCTTTACACACAGAGACGTGCCAGAGCGACTGCTCGGCGTCTCGGCCCTACCCAGGGAACTGCGACTGCAGCTCTAGCGAAGCGGCGATCAGCAACTGCGCTTCGGCAGAAAGCAGGAAAGAGCAGTTCTGAAAGCAGGAGCTCAGCCACGATCCGGGTAAAATATTTATGATGGACTGAGGCTAAAAATGCCACTAAAAGCTTTGCAGTTCCTTTGTAGCACCAGCATGCACGCAGCACCTTTCTTCACACGCGTTATTAAGATTGCTTTTATATTCATTTTCCAACAAGAGAATCTGCAGCAACAGTTAGCAAGGGATTCATTAAAAATCACCAGATCTCAGCAGTGGCAAAGCCAGAAACAGAACCCAAAGGTCTCATCCCTCATTTCTTTTTCCCTAGACCTAAGGAGAGTTTCTGCATGCTCAAAATATCAATGTTGACAGGGTACGGCCACGAAAGTTTCCCGGTATTGTACGCAAGTAAAATTCCTGGCATTGAAAAGAAGAAACAATGCAGGGAGAACAAAATGTAATACAAATTTCCTTGGGAGAGCAAAATCTAAGCTTCCCCTCACAGTTTGGCACGACAAGGCGCAGTCCTACAAACAAAGAGCACGGACTCGACCTTTTGCAGTTTTGGGGCAACGTTTAAATGATTCGTTCCAAGCTCGCAGGAGAAGCACCTGGGTGTGGGCAGATGGCAGCGCTGCTTCTCACCCCCCAGTTTTTGCTGAGCTGCTAGAAGAGGAAACGCGGGTGCTCTGTCCTGGCTCTGGCAGCCTCCTACTGACCATTTTACAAAGCCCACACAATCAATTCACAGAAAAAGAAGAGAGAGGGAGGAAAACAACAACAACAAGCAATTTCCATACCTCTGCTTCGTCCGTCCGGAAGTAGAAGAGAAAGTTGACAACAAGCTTCACGAGGCGTTTCTTTAACACTGCAAAGAAAAAGAGCGTTGAAGCGGGCGGAGGGAAGCCCCTTCCACCCCGCAGCGCCCAGCACGGCGTCGACTCAACCAAATCCACGGGGAAGCACCAGTACAGTTTAGACTTTTGCTCCTGGAGGAGCTTGTGACAGCCCACCGTCCGCACCGACCGCACCAGGCTGCCCTTGGCTGAACCGCAGCCACGGGGTGACAAAAGTCACTTTGCAGCTTCTCGAGCGGCTTCTGGGCAGACAGAGCCCACGGCACCGCGTCACCAACGCGCACACAAGGCGGCCGCCCGGCTGATGAGAGCTCGGCCACGGAGTGCTCCAAACCCCGGGGGTCCCAGCCCGGGGCTGTCGGCACAGGTGTCACCGCGAAGGGACAAAGTCCACCAGAACGCTGCAGGTCCTAGGGCGGAGGAAAGGTGCGGCACAAGGGAGAGAGTTTAAGTCTCGTATTCCAGTGCTGGTTTGCAAGGAAATTTGCTGGGAGATTTCAGGAAAGAGCCTCTTCCTCCGATCCCCTGGCCCCTCCCAGCCACGCTGCCCCCAGCCGTGCCCCACCCCTCCGCTCCAGCCCCCCCTGATCCTGTACCCCGGCTTTAGATGCCGCCGCTCGTGCTCCCCAGTCCTACACACCAGTCCTCCCAGTCCTGCCTCCCAGTACCCCCAGTCCTAACCTCCCCCTCACCCCGCCCAGGTCCTGCCCTGGTCCTACCCCCAGTTTCCCAGTCCTTCCCCCGCCCAGGGCGCCCAGTTCTCCCAGTCCCCCTCTAGCCCTGTCCCCCACTTACCCCGCTCCTTCCCCTCAGGCCTCCCCAGCCCGACCCCCTCCCAGTCCCGCCCCGCTTGTCCCCGTCCCCGTCCCCTCTCACCGCTCCCTTTCTTGGGCACACGCATCAAGATCTCGGCCGCCTTCTCTGCGGGCTGCCGGGCCAGGGACAGCAGCTCCCGCTCGTTGTACCTCATGACGAGCCCCCACCGCCGACCTACGGCCGCTCCATCATCCCGGAACCGCTCCCGCCCGTCCCGGAAGCGCTCGAGCCGGAAGCAGGAAGTCGCGTACTGGTTGGGGCAGCGCGCATGCGCGGCGCGGGAGTGAGGAGCGGGGCTGCGCGTGCCGGTACGGGCCCGGGGGGGGCTGAGGGGCCCGATCCGGGCTGGGGGGGGCTGGGGGGGGCTGAGGGGCCTTGGCTCTCCCTGAGGGCTCGGGGGGGGGTCACCCTTGCTGAGGGGGGTTTGGGGGATGTTTGGAGGCGGCTTCGGCCCTCGCTGAGGGCTTGGGGTGCCTGGGGGGGGGGTCTGATCCCTGGCTGGGGGTGTTTGGAGGCGGCTTCGGCCCTCGCCGAGGGGCGTTTGAGGGGGGTTGGCCCTCGCTGAGGGGCTGGGGGTTGTTTGAGGGGGGTTGATCCTTGCTGGGGGGCGTTTGAGGGGGACTTCTCCTATTGCTGAGGGGCTGGGGGTTTCTGTGGCCTTCCTGCAGTGGGGGGGGTTCATGTATGTGTGTGGGGAGGTGGGGGGGGACCCTGGCCCCTGCTGGGGAAGGGGGGGCTCTGGCACCTCACTGGGGGGGGTTGGGGACAGTGTGCAGAGCCCTGACCTTGCTGGGGGGGTTGCGGGGGGAACTGTGTCCCTCGCAGAGGGTTTGGGGCAGCCTGGGGGTGGTTTGGGGCCTTGGGGGGGCATTGGTGTGGTGGGGCAGCACCAAGCCTTGGTGGTGGAGAGGGGCTTCGGCTCGCGGCAGGTTCTGGGGCTGTTCGCTGTCAAGGTGGAGGGTTGGGGTCTCCTGGGGAGGCTCCTGTTTGGGGGGGTGTCACTGGTGTAGCTGTTGCGCCTCGCTGGGCCCTGCTGAGCCTGTGGGGGAGGAATACATCTCTGTGTAGAAGCAGCGGTTGAGGAGATGGGAAGGGCTCTGGGGCTCGTTATTTTGGATCATTTCACTTCTGCTCAACTCACCGAGTGGTACAAGACTCGGTGAAACTGTGTTACGTGGGGAGTGCCCAGGGCACGACTTGTGCTTGTCTCGAGCCCTTACTGATGGGTCTAAACAGTGGTGTGAACTCCGGGTTAGGAAAAGCCTTTGTTATCGCTCACGTTACTTTTCCTCACTTTTCCAGACTCCATCTTTCTCCATAAGTAGCTGAAGCACAGAAATCCCTATCATGGATTTCCAGCATCGTCCTGGAGGCAAAACCGGGAGCGGAGGCGTAGCCTCTGCCTCGGAAAGTAACCGAGACCGCAGGGAGCGGCTCCGGCAGCTGGCTTTGGAAACCATCGACATCAACAAGGTGAGCCTTGGCCCCTGCCTGCGCAGGAAAGAAAAGACTCACAGCTCCCATCCTGCAGACTTTTGTGGGGATAAGTACAGAGCTTTGCCCGAGTGAAACAGCTCGGAGGGCGAGAGATTTAGTGGAGAGATGTGGATTTGAATTAAATACTTCTTTTTCTGGTAATGTGGGCGTTGAGCGAGAAACATTTGTGGCAGGGCTGACCAGAGAGATGCCAGCACTTGCATATTCAAGTAGCTGTTACTGCATTATTTTTGATGTTCTTGGGGCTGGTTTATATTTTGGTGTTTCTTGCCTGCAGTTGGGTATGCTGTCACCAATTAACAAAGCTGCTGTTGTTTCTCTCTGGTTTTACAGTCCTAAAGCAGTGCTGTGCTATTAATTTAAATCTACGAACTCAGTTCTTCCAGTGCAGCAGAAGTTCATTATTAAGTCTTTTGATTATTCTGTTTTGCTGTGTATTTTGCTTGTAACTTTTTAATAATTCTCTTCCTAGGACCCATATTTTATGAAAAATCACTTGGGCTCTTATGAATGCAAGCTTTGCCTAACGCTGCACAACAACGAGGTGAGTTGAAGAGCTGTCTGTCTCCATCTTGGCAGCAGGTATTTTAGAATAATAGTAGCTTCAAGTGCAAGAACCTGGGACGTACCAGGTGACTGACTGCTGAGGAGATGATGGGTGGGTAGCGGCTTGTACATGTCAAGCCTGACAGTTTATGACAGTTCAGCAGTTGAGAGCAATCTGCAATTTTTGAGTAAGATTCCTCTTTGCTAAGGATTAAAATATCCTTGTCAACGTGTGATATAGTCTCTCTCTGACAAGGCACTGTAGGAACAGTCCTGTCTTCATTTAACTTTCTCCTGCCTTGTTTTGTATTTCAGGGAAGTTACTTAGCACATACCCAGGGGAAGAAGCATCAGACCAATTTGTAAGTCATTCTCCATTGTAACTTTAGTCTCTGTTACTTAAGCACTTTAAAATGATGGTTGTGTGTATCTATAAATCTTGACCTCCATTATATAGTAGCACACCATGCTTGAATGTTCTTTGATTGTCTTTGTTTCCTAGTGAGCAGCCTGGCACTAGTCAGGATGTACGGACTAGATCTGCTCCAAAAAATTGGTGCTGATAAGCTCCATTTCAAGCTCAAGTTCAAAGCCATTTGTGGGATTTCTGAAGGAAGGGGGAGAAAGAGTTTTAAAAGGCAAACTGTCAAGTCTGGTTAGAAGGATCCGTCGTTGTGCATACAGGTTGGGAGATGTTTGTAAGTTTTGTTTTAGGAAATCCAGTTTGCTTTGGTTTAGATGAGGAGCTTGTGGGGTTTTTTCTTTTTTATTTCAAGAACTCTCAAATCCATCTGTGGATCATCTTGGAGGTGGATGAGATAATTGAGATGACATCTTTAGTCAAGGGAAGGCATGTACACCACTGGCCTGTAGTGGTGCACGTGGAAGAGAAATAGCAGGTTTTCCTGCCGTGCTTTCTGTGAAGCACTGAGTATTCCATGGTGAGGGATTCACGCTGCTCCTAGTTTATCCTTTAGAAACAAGCGTGGCTAACCTTTTAAATTTGGCACGTTTCAAATTAATCCAGAGCCCGTCGAGCTGCCAAGGAAGCAAAGGAAGCCCCTGCCCAGCCCGCACCAGAAAAAGTCAAAGTGGAAGTGAAGAAATTTGTGAAAATTGGACGACCGGGTTATAAAGGTATGTCAGGGGTGTCTGTCGTAGGAGATACCTGTTGCCTGCTGGAGCTTACCTCAAGTGCAGTGCTGTGGATGTGAATTATTAATTAGTCTTTTTTAGCAGATCTGTCCATGAATAAGATACGGGCTTATCTCCTGATGTCCTTTATTGTTTTAATTACCCATGGAATATCTCTTTATTGCTGACAGTTGAGTGAGAACCGTTTTAATAATAGATTTTTGTGTCTCAGTCTTTCAGCTCTTAGTAGTAGTCATGCAGGAGATGATGACATTTTAGTCTCTCTTATTTTTATTGTGCTGCACCATCTTTCACTAATGCTCATAAATCTCTCATAGCATGTATAGCTCATGTTTTTTTCTGTGAACTCCTCATTGTTTTGACCTTCGGGCCAAAACTTGGCTCCTTTATCTCCCAGCTTTGTTCTGCACAGTGTCTTTGCCCCACTGAATTTTGGTAGAGACCCGTAGTAGAATCATTGACGTTGGAAAAGACCTTTAAGATCATTGAGTCCAACCGTTAACCCAACACTACCAAGCCCACCACTAAACCATGTCCCTGTGCAGCACATCTACGTGTCTTTTAAATATCTCCAGGGATGGTGACTCCACCGCTTCCCTGGGCAGCGTGTTCCAGGGACTGACAACCCTTTGGGTGAAGAAATTTTTCCTAATCTCCAATCTAAACCTCCCCTGGCACAACTTGAGGCCGTTTCCTTTTGTCCTATCGTTTGTTACTTGGGAGAAGAGACCCACCCCACCTGGCTACAGCCTCCTTTCAGGTAGTTGTAGAGAGCCATCAGGCCTCCCCTCAGCCTCCTTTTCTCTAGGCTAAACAACCTCGGTTCCCTCAGCCGCTCCTCATCAGACTTGTGCTCCAGACCCTTCCCCACTTCGTTGCCCTTCTCTGGACACACTCCAGCACCTCAATGTCCTTCTTGTAGTGAGGGGCCCGAAACTGAACACAGTAGTAGCTTTGGTTAAAGACAATGTGGCGTTTTGTTTGATAAATGGGAGAAAAATCTTGTAAGATTTTGTTGTTGAAAGCTTTGTGTGTTTCCTAGGGAAGAAATAATGTTGCTTTAACCCTGCTGTGTGATGTACTGAGCTTTCTTATTTTCTTTACAGTGACCAAACAGAGAGATCCAGAAACAGGCCAGCAGAGCCTTCTCTTCCAAGTAAGGGCACTGTTAAAATTCTTGGTGTCTGGGTTATCCAAGTAAAAGTGCTGCTAAATGAGCAGTTCTTTGCAGGATTTGTGAAATAAATAATCATTAGAAAAAAGACTTTACCTTCCTAGCCCTCTGCTGCTGATTGTATCGAGCAAATCATGATCGTAGTTGTCGAGCCGTTTCCTTTGGTGGCACTGAGTTTTCTGTTTGGAACTGATCTCTCGATACACTTCGTAGTTGAGGGATTTGTTTTGTACAAAGGGGGAGTGAAAAGGATTAAGGATGTTGTCCTTAATGCTGCAATAACTCCCCAACAGATCGATTATCCGGAGATTGCAGAAAGTATCATGCCTCGTCATCGGTTCATGTCAGCCTATGAGCAAAGGATTGAGCCCCCTGATAGACGCTGGCAATACCTTCTGATGGCAGCAGAGCCCTACGAAACCATAGCTTTCAAGGTAAGACTTGGGACTGACGGTTGGGAAAGTTCCCTTCCCATATTTTCCAAGATGTTAATTCCCAGTGAACATTATTACAGACTTCTGTTCTAGCCCTCAGGGGGTTAATGAAGTGGAAAGGGGGGCTCAAGAAGACGTGGCTGGAAGTCATTAAACCCTACTGAGAATTAGTGGAGGACTCTGGCATGAAAACTAGGCTGTGTGCTGAGCCCTGGGGAGCCATTGAATTTTTGGTGTCTGGCACAGAAAGGAGCCTCCTAGGCTTTGCTCCTCAGCCTTTGTGCAGATGTTAAGAGGGTTTTTTGCCAGCGCACTTGTCCTTGACTGATAGGGAAGTAACTTGATTCTTTCCTGCCCCCATCTCTGTCTAATAACATCCGAGACTAGTGCATCTCATGAAGGTCTGGAATAACTGTTCTTATCTTGCATGCTCTGGTGCTAAAAAGGGCCTTTGAGCTAATAATAGCTCCTTATTCCGTTTTGTTGCAGGTGCCAAGCAGAGAAATCGACAAAGCAGAAGGAAAGTTTTGGACCCACTGGAACAGGGAAACCAAACAGGTAGCTGGAGCACTGCGACGTTACGGAGGGTTAAAGGGGGGAGCGGGAGGGCAGAGCAGCTTGGGGGGAAAGGCAGTGCAGGTGGAGCGTGCACCAGTGATACCCGTGCTGGCTTTGATGCTAAAATCTTTATTCCTTCAATGCTATTGTCCAGTGACTCCTCCTGCCAGAAAGATCTCCCTGTGTGTGATCTTTGTGAGAATTTAACCCGGGAGGTAGAGTCCTTGGCTGCCAGCAGCAGCGGAACGGTGCATAGAGGTGTGGCAGCGTGGCCTTGCCCTCTCTGTGGCTCCTCGCTGCGGGTTTCCTGCACGCAGCTGCCTGGTGAGCCCGTGACGTGGAGCTACTCGCTGGGTATCGCACGTGAGCGCAGGGGACGGATGCATAGTGGGGGATAGTGGCCCCGTCACAGATAGCTTAGCGCTTAGAACTGGTTTCAGAGGAGTTAAAGTACTGGCCAAGACTGGTGCGAGTCGTGAATGCTGCCAGGGGAGAGAGACAGCCGTGGTCTGTGGAGGGAACGGGTCAGGAGAGCCGAGCTGTGCCTGGAGGCAGAGAGCACGGACGGAGCAGCTGTGTTGTGGGATGCACAAAGTTCTCTGAGGATTGATTGTTCCCTTCTCTTTGCTTTTCTCCCCTCCCCAGTTCTTCCTGCAATTCCACTTCAAGATGGAGAAGCCCCCAGCTCCCCCAAACCTCCCTCCGGGGCCCCCAACTGTGAAGCGGCCTCCTCCACCCCCGCTGATGAACGGCTTGCCCCCAAGGCCACCTCTGCCCGACTCCATGCCGCCACCTCCTCCCGGAGGCATGACTCTGCCTCCGATGCCTCCCTCGGGACCAGTGCCACCACCTCCAGTGCCACCCCAGTTGCCACCAGCACCCGGTGTACCCCCCCCGGCTCCTCTGCCACCCATGATGAGACCTCCTCTCCCCACGGAGGGGCCCGGCACTATCCCCCCTCCACCTCCCTCCAACTGAAGCCCCTCCTGGACTCAGTCCTGCTGGACTCCTCTAGCTCCTATCTTTTTATATGCAGATCACAACAGATTCAGAGAAATATTTCTGTTTTGTATGCCTGCGAATTTGCATCCTGTAGGTTCATTAAAAGGTTTTCAATTTTCCTTTCTCTATGTATTCCTGTGTCTTGGTTAAAAATGTTGCCATGTGTTCAACTTTCTTTGGCCCTTAAATGTGTAAAACATTCCTAGTTTGGTTACATTTTGGAATTCTCCGTAGAGCAGGCAAAGGATTGGAAATCTCCAGGCACCTCACCTCCCTCTAACTGAGTAGCTACAACAACCTCAGCTCAGCTGCGTTGGCTTTACGTGTTACCCCCCTCTTAGACTGCTGCTCGTGTGTCCCATCAATTACCAGCCAGTTAATCAGCTGCTGTTCAACTGAAATCCTTGACGGAGCTGTTCATTCAGTGAGGGGGAGACTTGTGATAGACACACAGAAGGGATTCTGGTACTGCATCCCCAGTAATCACAGCGGCGGGCAGAACGGAGGGCAAGCAGAATTTTCTAAATCCAGTTTTCTCTGTCTTCCTGCTGAATTACGATTGCAATCAGAAGAGCATCCACGGCTCCTGCTGCGTTCGGAAATTTCTCCCAGTGCCCGAGTGCTGTTCCGTAGCTCGGGTGTTGCCAGCTAAAAGCATTGCCTGTACTGAGGAGACGGGCTGCACCGCTTCTCGGCAGTCCTTCAGAAGTGCCAGGCAAGATTTCATTGACAATTTAAGAAAGAATCATCCTTCCCCGGTACGCAGCTGCCCAGCTCCTACCCGCCGCTCGTTAGACTGTTTATGCCAAACATGGGTTCACAAACAAAGCGCCGGTGCTCTCCTCTGTGGCGGTGGCAGGGATCTCTGGGAATGTTTAGTCAAAAGAAGTTACCGAAGCTGCAGTGATATTAAATCTTAGTTTATTGTTACAATTCATTAAATGTTGTCTGTACTGTTACGAAGCACCTGCTGCCGTGTATGATTTTTATTGTATACATCCTCCCACTAGTAGATTAGTTTTGGCAAGCTTCTAGTCCTCTGTGGTTTTATTTATACTAAACGTTTCCTTCAAACAATCATTTCGTTCCCATTAAAAAATAGAAGTTCTGAGGTTTCTCCTCTCTCTCCTTTCCAGGATTCATTTAACTGACCTGGGGCGTCTCAGCGTGGGACACCAGGGCTGCCTGCCCCCACCTTGCTCCTGGCCAGCGCCCTCGCTGGCTTTCCCAGGAGCGCTTTGGCTCCGGCTGAGCTGGCCCGATGCCCGAATCGGCTTGTGTGGGTCTCCCCTTGCCAGGTGCGTGTCCTGTGTCACGGCTCCTGCGGCAGAGAGATCGGCCTTTGCAGCTCTTTGGTGTGGTGCCCGTTGTCCCACCCCAGTTCGGATGTGCAGCCTGTTTATGATGTTCCATAGCCAGATCTTGAGCTCCGAGCTGCAAAGTCTTGGAAAGCCAGAGAAGGGTCTGAGCGTGCATCGGAACTTTTTTTGCAGGTGCCGTTCCCCTTGCCCTCTGTTGCCAAAAAAAGGAGATACCTTGGCGGGGGGGAGGTTTCTCTGGGGTGGATTAGGTGGGTGGCACTGGTAATTCCAAGTGTTACAGCGAGTGTTGGCATCTCATAGAGGGAAAAGTCCTTATGGTACGTGTGTTGTGAGACTTCAAAGTCAAGTTTACAAGGGCAGGGAGTGACAGGCCAAGGGGAATGGCCTGAAGCTGCAGGAGGGGAGATGGAGATGGGATGGGAGGCAGCAATCCTTCCCTGGGAGGGTGCTGAGGCCCTGGCACAGGGTGCCCAGAGAAGCTGTGGCTGCCCCTGGCTCCCTGGCAGTGGTCAAGGCCAGGTTGGATGGGGCTTTGGGCAACCTGGGCTAGTGGAGGGTGTCCCTGCCCATGGCAGGGGTGGGACTGGATGGGCTGGGAGGTCCCTGCCCTCCCAAACCAGTCTGTGAGTCTATGATTCTATGAAGTCTTAGCTGTTCAAAGTCACCAGGCTGCTGCTGCACCCCGTGAGTTTCTCCTTCGCAGGGTTGAGCAGCCTGGAGCCCGGGAGCTGCGTTAACAGCCCCTGCAAGGCGGCATCTCCACACTGCAGCGTACGCGGTGCCAGCCAAGGCAGGAGGTTTGCCAGTGAAGAGAGGAGAATGCTTTCCGTACGTTTACTTAGTTTCTGCCCATTATCTGTCTCTATCCCCCTCCTCCCAGTCTGGCTAATTCTTCCCTCCTGTGTTTCACTGTTGATGGGAATAGTATGTGCCAGTCCCCGTGAAGATCCAAGTCTAGACGTCCATCCTCCTTTAGAAAACATCTGAAGTCAAGGACGTGCGTCCCTAAGAGTAAGAGAAACAGCTTTAACTTTTTAATGTTTCCAATACTAGATGCAAACCCAAAAATAGAACAAAAAAGTTTCTTTGAAACATCCCTCCCTCCTCTCCAGCATGACAGCCTTTGAGTTTCTCAAGGGAGGTGTGTTGTGCATTGTCAACTCAAGGCCACCGGTTTTTAAAAGGGAGACGCTGTCCTCCCCTTCCGCCCAAGGGTTCTGAGATGCGTGTGAGCGGCTCGAACGACTGCGTTGGGAGCAGCTGAAGTGGGAACATGAAGGCTGCTCTTAGGGTGCTTTTGCTGTGCCTGGTGCTGTCGCTCCCCTCTGCAGCGCTTCCGAGAAAGGGGGACGCGGAGGAAAGGATTTCCCCAAGTAACCGGCTGGAGCTGAGCCTGCCGGAGGAGCTGGGACTTGAAGCACAGGAGAGAAAAAGAGAAAATGCAAGTTTACAGGAAAAAGTGAGACCCAGCTCCGCAGCAAGATCAAGGGTGACGGCTGCTGCTCGCCTCTTCTCTAAGCCTGACCCAGGAGCAAGATGCCTCCAGGGGATGGCTGAGGGTGGGGGCATCGGCTGGTCCGGCTCCAGCCTGCACCCCTGGCCGCTGGGGGGGCTGGAAGGGCCCGTGTGCAGGGTGAAAATGGACCAGGACGGGCTGACCCCCAGGCACCTGGAAGTTGTGGGTGTCCTCACCCACTATGAAAGCAACTTCATCAAGCTGTTGAGACAACGCACCAGCTGGGATGAAAGTTATCTCGAGACCTTCGGGCTCTGCCCAGCCGGGGAGGTGGGTGCCACTCTCCATCCCCTGAAGCACATCCACGCGCACGTGGTGGAGCCAGGGCAGGACCGCTTCCTCGTGCTGCATCTGGAGGAAGGTTGGTGTGAAATCCCTGCTCTGAGGCTGAGCAGAGGGGGGGCGAGCACAGGGCTCAGGGAGGCCGAGGCTGTTTTCTTGCCCTAAATCAGAGATTCCTCCCCTCCCCGGTTTTGGATTTTCAGCTGAACTTGCCAGTGCCGGGCAGATGGGGAAGTGGCTCTTCCTCAGGCAGTGCTGTGGCTGTGATGCAAGGGCCACGATGTCCCTGAGCCACCAGAGCAGCTGCCATGGGAGAAGGGATTTCTATGGGGATCTGACCATGAAAATTTACCAGAGCCACTCTGGGAGTGAGGCAGCCACCTCCCTGCAAACGGGGAAGGGGATTTGCCATATCCCTCCACCCTGTCGGCTCCCGCCCCAGATGCTCTGGTCGCTGCGTCAGACGGGTGCTCGGCCCCGAAGCCCCTTCCTCACCCACCATCCCCCCAGGAGCCCCGCAGCCGCCGGAGGGGCGATTCACCCGCTCTGTCCTCTCCTTTCCAGTGAAGTGGGAAGCCCAGGCGAAGCTGTGGTTCAAGCTGGTTTTCCAGGCAGAGGTGGGCCGGTCGCTGGGAGAGCTGCGCTTCGCCTTGCTGCTCTTCTACCTGGGCAGCCGCGCCGGGCCCAGAGAGGAGCTGCTGGCCACCGGCACGGGGCTGGCGTGGGAGCAGGTGGGTGGCCGTGGCTGGGGGGGTCCGGTCCTGGGTGCTGGGAAGGTGGGAGGGCGTGCCTTGGCTCTGCTGGCCCGGCACCCTGGCCATCCCCTCCCAGTCCCTTTCCCATCCCCTCCCAGTCCCTTTCCCATCCCCTCCCAGCACCCCTGCCCTGTCGCGCCCTGTCGCACCCTCCCGCCGGGGCCGAGCCGTGCCTGAAGATGGTGCTGTTACCCTGTCCCCAGCTGCTGGCAGGGCCCGAGGGCCGGCCGGGGTACCCAGCCCGGCCGGGGGTCGTGGCTCCCCCCGCCGCCCCGGGGCTCTCCAGCCCGGCCGGGGGCAGCAGCCGGGAGAGGCGGGTCTGGGGCCAGGCTCGCTCGGGGCCCCTCTGCCCACCCGCGGGTCCCGTGGGGCTCCCTGCACCCCACGGCTCCCCGAGCAGCTCTGGAGCTGGGTGGGTCCCGGCGGTCCCGACCCTCCCGTTTCGCCGCGGAGCGGGTGACCCGGAGGCAGCGGGGACCAGAGCGGGAGGCTCATCTGAGTGCCCCCCCCGTGATGCCTCACCCACGCCCCCGGTGCTCCTGTGCCTTTTCCCTCCGTGCAGAGGCTCTGCCTCGCCAGGGCCACCCAGTACCTCGTCCTGGGAGCCGCCGTGGCGTCCGTCACCCGCACCAGCGAGCAGCTCAGCTTCGAGGCTTCCCTGGCCATCAGGCAGCGCCGAGAGCCAGGTAGGGACGTGGGAAGCCCGCGGCGGCAGGGGACACCGGTGTCTGTGGCCTCTGTGTCCTGACTCGGACATTTAGGGCGTCTGTAATGAGGGGCTGTGGGAACGGGTGGGAGACCCTGGACCACTGTCCTCACTGCCCCTCTCCCCACCAGGTGCCCCCTTGTCCCCCACGGAGACCCAGCAGCTCCTTTTTGGCTCCGATGAGAAGTGCTTCACCAGGATGACCCCCGTGCTGCTCCTGCTGGCCAAGTCGCGGCAGGAGGAGGAGGAGGAGGTGGCTTTGGCCCCTTCTTCCTACCTCTCTGCCGATGGGGTGGTGGACACGGCTCCGTACCCACAGCTCAGGTGTGGCCCTCGCTGCAGCCATGGGAAAGCACAGGGGCTGGGAGTCTGGGGGGAGAGGGACAGCCCCAGCTCTTCTGCTGTGGGACCACGGTGGGACGATGTGGGGCAGGGCCTGGTGAGACCCCTGGGGTACAAGGGGACCCCATGACCCTCCCTGTGTTCTCCTCACAGCCCCGCCCAGGCCGGGACCAAGGAGCTGCCATTCCCCACCACCCCGAGCCAAGCCAACACCTCATCCCTGGCACCCGGCGGCAGCAGCCAGTTCCTGGGCATCCTGACCCGGTTCATCCGCCAGGTCCTGACCCCCTCCAGCGAGCCGCCCACCCAGCCCAGCTCCCACCACTGGCTGGACTTCCAGGTGATGGAGACCCTCCCTCACCAGCTGCTCAACCTGTCGGAGGAGGCGGCGCTGGAGCGGCTGGTGCAGTCGGAGGAGCCCTCGGTGCTGCTTTTCCCCCAGGACAGCGGAGCCGTGCTGGAGCAGCACTTGGGGGACTGGCAGCCAGAGGGGACCGTGCTGCAGCTGCTGATGGGCAAGCTGCAGGCGGTGATCCAGGAGCTGAGGGACATCCCAGCTTTCCAAGCCAACATGGGGCTTTTCCAGCATCTCCTGAGCTTCTGCTACTACCCGCCAGGGCTGGGTGAGGGTCAAGCCAGCGAGCGGCCACCTGGCTCGGGGAAGCTGCACACGCTGCTGCTGCTGAAGGCGTTGCAGACGGTGCGGGTGCGTTGGCAGGAGCGGAGGAAGGTGCTGCGGCAGAACCGCAGCGCGCGGCACCAGGCCCACTGCCGCCTGCAGGAGCTGACCATCGACCTGCACGACCGCAAGTTCATCGTCATGCCCACCGTCTATGCGGCCAACAACTGCGAGGGTCCCTGCAAGCTGCCCCTCTCCACTCGCGTCCCCAGCTACTACTCGCACACGGTGCTGCTGCTGGGCATGCAGGAGCGGGGCTCGCCCCTCCAGCGGGCTCCCTGCTGCGTGCCCGTCCGCTACTCGGACCAGCTCATCATCAGCCTCTCCACGGAGGGGCTGGAGGTCCGCAAGTTCCCCAACATGGTGGCAGAGGAGTGTGGCTGTCGGTAGAGGTGCCCACCCGCCTCCCTGCTTGCCCTCATCCTGTTCCCTCCCCCGGCCCCCCCCCGCCCCGAGTTTGCCCTCGCAGCTCGGGAGCTGGTGCTTCTCGCCGAGACGGGAGCTCCCCGCGTGTCCTTTCCCCACGGTTTGGCTCGTTAGCGTCGCTCTGCTTCTGGGTTTGTCTGTAGCTGTGCCAGTCCCTGGGGGCTGCTCTGCAGCCCCGCGTTGCCCCACGCCCACTCCTGATGCTGGGGACGCCCGAGGTACCCACGGGGCCACGCTGCAGTGCGGCTCTGACCCCGCAGCGGGGTTTGGGCTGGATACGGGTGCTGCGGGGCCATCGTGGGAGGGCAAGGCTTGGCAGATCCCGCCAGGACTACACTTATTTATCCCTTGCCTTCTGTTCCTGTAGCAGCTGGGCAGGGCAGTTGTTGCTTCCTCCCCCCCCACTGCAGCATCCTCTGGCCGTTTCCCAGCCCACAGCCGGTAACTCGGCCCCCACCAGCCGCACGGCTCCACCTGCGAAAGCAGAACAAGAGGCACAATCCCACCCGCAGGAACCAGCCTTCACTTGGGGACCTGTCCCCGTGTGAGGAGAGCCGCTGGCAGTGGCTTGGGACTCCCTGCCGGGTCACGTCTGCATCGCCCCGCACTGACCCCGCTCCCGGGACGCTGCCAGAGCCGGGGGGCGAGGGGAGGGAGGGCTGAGCCAGGGGAGCGATCCCATTACACGCCATTAATAGGAGCGGGCGCAAACTGCTGCCAAAGCACCTGCTCCGCGTCCCTGCCGGCGTCGGCACAGGGAGCCCCGCTGCCTCCAGATCATCTTCCCACCTCAGCCTGGCCTTCAGCGAGACCCGCCGGGGCTGCCGCAGGGTCCAAACCCCCAGAAAGCAGCTCCAGGGCTCGTCCTGGCTGCAGCCCACCCGGTGCTGGGACCAGCCCTCGGCTTTGCAGTGTCCCCACAGGGCTGGCGGGGGCACGGCCGGAGGCTGGCACATCCCGGCCCTGTCCCGCAGGGACCCGGGTTAGCCCTGAGCCCCTGCACATCGGGGATGAGGGGGCACAGAAAACACACAAACATAACAGGGACAAGATATTTTCTCATGGGTTTGGTTTTTTTGGTGGTGTTTTTTTTTTTTAAACATTCAATTTAATACCTTTTTAAAAATGAAAATAGTTTATTTTAATCTCTATTGATTTAGCAAAAACTTAAACCTGCCGTGGGTTGGGGGCTGTGAACGTCTCCTGTAGTTGCTACAGCGCTGCATGATATTGCACTTGTGTTTCGTTCCTAAAAGCGACTCTGTGAAGGCAAGGCCCGAAGGGATCCCTGGGTGATGGGCTCTCCAGCCCTGTTTTGTCACCAGCAAGCTTCGCGCCACCCGCCAGTGACGGCACCGGGGCCCAGCGCGGTTGTTCCCCTGACGTGCCTCCGAGGATGGCTGCACCCTGGCTTCGTTAACCCAGAATACACTTCTCCCTTGATTTCCTTTGAATAAAACCATTAAGTGAAGAGCTAGACAGTCTGGAGACAAACTCTGTTCACTGGGATCCCTGTGCCCACAACTGAAAATGAACTGCAAGAGAGATTTCGGGTGGGGATGGAGAAATAGCGCGAAGCCCAGATGAAGAGAAGCTCCTTCCCCCGGTCCTTTCGGGTTGCCTTTGTGCATCTAATCCAGGGGGGCCCAAAGTCCCTGGGGAGGCTCGTGCCAGGCTCCCAGGCTGTTCGGCTGCTGCTCGGTGATCCTGGAGCGCTGCCCGCGCTGCCCGCGCTGCCGGCCCGGGGATGTCTCTGGAGAGCAGGCAGGGAGCGGCAGGGTGCCCCTGCCGGGGGCGGTGCTGGGGTTGGCCCCCCCTGGATTCAGCATCATCAAGCCCCTCGGTCGCCCCAACCTCAGTCGCGCCTCTTGCCCTCCCTGGGCCTGGCCGTGCCGTCCTTCCCCGGCGCGGCTGCCGGCTCCCAGGGCTTCCTGCCCTTCTGCTGCCGCCAGTCCCGCTTCGGGCTCTCCTCGCCGCTGTCAGCCCTGCTGGGACGGCCCTTCCACCCCTCTTTCCTGGGCTCGTCCCGCTCCCGCCGGTTCTCTTTCCCCTCCCGGCCCCGCTTCCTCTGGGGCTGCTGCTCCGGTTCCCGGGGGGCCCTGGGGGCTCTGCCAGGCTTGTCCCCCGGCGCCCTGTCCTTGGCTCGCGCCTCCCTCCGGCTGCTCCGCTCCACCTGGGCAGCACGGCCCTCCCGGGCCTTCTCCTCCTTCTTCTCCAGCTTCTTCTCCCGGCTCTTCTTCACCTCGGCTGCAGCTGGCGGCACCTCAGGAATATCTGTGGGCTCTTCATCCCCGTCCTCTGGTGCTGAGCGGCCAAACCACTTCTTGAAGATCCAGGGCTCTGCCTGGAGGGGGACGGAGGGGACCAGGGGCTGGTGATGAGCCCAAGAGACCGGGACCCGTCTCTATCCCTCCCCCCGGGGACGAGATGCTCCCCCCCCATGGGAGGTGCCCTGAGGATGCTGTTTCTCCCTCCACCCCAGACCCGTACCAAGTTGCTGTCAGCATTGCTGTCATCATCATCGTCACCATCGTCATCGCCATCATTGTCCTCTAACAGGCTGCTCTCGGGCTGGGCAGGCTGGGCAGTCACCATTTCTTGGACCTCCTCCTCCTCGGCGCTGACCACCTCTGGGACGGGAGAGGGACAGGCCACCGTCAGCAGGGGCTGAGGCTGTCCGGGTGTCATGTCCCAGACACGGGGTCCCAGGGCCACCCTACCCTCAGGGCCCCGTCTCAGGCTGGATCCAGGGGATCAGGACAGCCCGGAGCATCCGAACCCACCGTGAAAGGGAGGTGGTGGAGCATCCTGCCGGCCGGGGCTGACTCCCTCCCTGGAGCACGGCGCTGGAAGACAGGAGGAGAGAGGAGGCAGGAGGTGGCAGCAGGGTCTGGCCACCCCGTCCCTCTCTGATCCAGCTCCCGGCTCACCTTGGAGCACCTGGAAGGTGACGCTGAGCAGGGCGACGACGGAGGCCACCAGGATGCACTTGTTGAGGGTGAGCCCTTCCCAGAGGAGCGGCTCCTCCGCAGGGTCCAGGCTGTGGGGCTCCACCTTCCTCTGCACAGGGAGGCTCTTGGGGACTGGGGACCCCCAAGGAAAACAGCGTTACTGGGGGAGCTGGGAAGTGGCAAAGGGCTCTGAGCTGGGGCTAACATCCTCCTGCACAGCCCGTCCGAGGCAGGGGCAGGGGCAGGAGCTGTCTGCCCTGCTACTGCCAGTGGAGAAGGTGTTTGCACTGCAGGAGTGGGGAAAAGAGTGTCAGGGGGGCTGAGTCCGTGGCGTTTGGGCTGCGATGGCGTTACAGCATCCTGGGGCTCAAGTGGGGAAAACCTCTGCCCGTGCTCCTGACTCTGCTGCTCCCCCCCCCAGCAGCAGATCTGGGCCGGGCAGAGAGGAGGAGGAGGAGGAGGAGGAGGAGCAGGATTTGGCGGGTGGATGAGAATCACATCTCCATGTCTCTGAGCTCTCAGGGGACTGTGGAGAGCAGAGCTTGTCCCATCACTGCTCTGTGGCCGGGACACAGGACAGGGTCCGTGCTTCTGTGGCCACCTGGGGCCAGGCTGGCCGTTTTGGGGCAGAGAAGGGCTTTCCTGCACACCCACCTGGAGGCCCAGCAGTGCTGCCTTTGGCTCCCACCTTCTCCACCCGTTTCTTCTCCACTGTTTTCTTGTCCACGCCGAGTGGCGCCGGCTCTGGCATGCTCAGCTCAGGCTTGTCTGGATCCTGCTCAGAGACACCAAGCTGGGTCCTCGTCTCCTCTAGCCCCTGCGGGGAGGGGAGCGCGCGTGGCTGGGGGTGTGACAGCACCGCATGGTCCCACGGGGAAAGCAAGCAGCATGGCTGGGCAGGATGGGGGACAATGGTGCACGTCTGTGCCCCCTCCCAGAACAAGGGGTGCTCAGCACAGCCGTGGAGGGACCTGGTCCCTGCGCTCTGCAGCCTGTGCTCATGCTCCCCAGGTCCCCCAGGGCTGAGCTGATGCTCACACCGGCCCCGAGCTTGTCACCGGCTCCTCAAGCACCTAATCCCAGTGCGTGTATTAACATTAGCAGCCTTAAAAACACATCGGGGTATTTTTTTTTGTCAGCTAAGGTGGATTTAGCCACTAGCTGGCTCCACGCCGCAGAGCGCACGGGTGGGCTGGTGGCTGCTGAGCCCCAGGCTGCGGGTCAGCGAGCCCACCCCAGAGAAGCCCTCGGGGCTGGATTCGCCCCCAGCACAGACGAGCAGGGTTTCACACATCCACTGAGGGCAGCGGGTCGGATCCAGGGCGTGCCAGCAGGCTCAGTGCACCAGGACTTGGGGGACCGCACGACACGTTGGGGTCTGGGCTTGGTGCTGCAGGGGGTTTGGTGGCCGGGCTGGCTGCTGGCTTGTGTCAGCGGCACCGGATCGGTGCCACAAAAGAGAGCTGCCCACCGGCACGGATCAGTGACAGTGACAGCTGAAGGACGCAGCCTTCGGCTCCCCCGGGACGGACGTGCTGTAACTCCCCAGAGAGCCCCTCCCTGGGCTGAACGCTGCTGTGGGGCAGCACCCTGCTCAGCCCCCAGCCCCGGCACAGGGACCCCCCGCCAGCAGACGCCCAGCCCCGGGATGCTGTGCACTTACATGAGCTCTACTGCTCTCCCTGTCGCTGCTCACCGGCACGTCGGCATCTGTCAAGGGCAAGCACAGCCCATTACGTGGTGAATTTAGGGACGTGAGAATTGCCAGGGGCTGGGGGCGTGTGGTCCTCCCGCTGCCACCCACCAGCCCGCAGAACGGGGACATTGTCGCCATGTACAAACACCCTGAAAACACGTGGCTGGAGGCTGTAGCCTAGACAGCAGGACAAGCTCTGGGTACCGTGGAGCAACCAGACCTCAAAGAAGACTTCAAGCCACCCAAGAGGACCATGAATCTCAGGGATGACTCTCGGGGCTTTTCCCAGATGTAAAGTGGGAGAGAAAACTGGAGGGTCCCCAGGGCTCTGCAGCAGTTCAACACAATGAAGGACTGGGGAGCATGCTGGGCTCCTCGGGCTCCCTGGGGGCTTCTCTGCCCCTGGGTCTGGGGTGAGCTACGGTTGAGGATGCACCAACAAGGTCCCAACGCAGTGCGGCCTCAGCCCTCTCTGCACCTCGGAGCATGGCCCTCACTCTGCTGGGATCTGGATGCCACATCCTTGTAAGCCCCCACCAGAAGGAGGAATTTTTGCCCCCTTAAAGCCTCCTTTGATGCTGAGATAAAATACCAGTTCCCAGAGGAAATCTAAGACACGATATTGGAAACAAAAAAAATAAATAAGAGAAAACCTTTTGGCTGGGGGAACCATGGCCTGAAAGGTCTTTGCTTTCAAGAGGGAATAAAAAAAAAACAAACAACTTTGGTTTCATTTTAGTGATGGTGAGTCTGGTCCTTTCTCTACTGGGAAGTGAAGGAGCTGCCCCAGGACTCTCGCGTTGGCTGGGGGGGGTCCCAGCCTGGGGGGTGGCAGCCCCAAGGAAAGCACAAATATGGACAATTTTTCCTTAAAGAGTTTTTCCCCCCAAGTGCTCATCATGTGTCTGAGGTTGCCCTGTGATTTCACGGCACTGCAAAGAGCCATCATCTCTGCCGGGCTGAGCCCTCTCCTGCAGGACCGGAAGCACCACCGCAGAGGCACTGGCATGGCCACGGCTGGCACGTCCTGGCCACCGGCTCGTGGCGAGGACCAGGTACCTTTCCCCGTTCTTCCTTGGCTGCCTCTGAGCGCTCCCCATGTGCCCGAGCAGCTCATCGGTAGCGTTGGGGCATCCCAACTCTTGCTCCAACACCTCACAGGGACCTGCTGCCGTGTCACTTTGAGGGACTCTCACTAAACCGAGAGGGATAAAAACAAACGCCGGGCAGTCAGCGGGCAACAGTGCCCTGTAGCATGTGGCTGTCCTGCCACATCCTCGCTGCAGTCCCAGGTCCCTGGCTGTTCCCATGCCTCCATCCCTTGGGCTTCACCCAGACGGAGGAGCCCAAACCGCCTCCAGCCCCCGGGCGCGTTTCCAGGATTTGCCACGACGGCTGCAGGGCTCTGCGACAGCCGCGCCGTGGCCGGGCAGGCAGCCATCCTCCCCCGGCACCCAGCGCCCCGCGGGTGTTAACTTGGTCCCAGAGCTGACCGGCTCCATGTCTGGCCTGTTCCCCTGTGGACAGGAGATGGGGTCTGTGCCCCAGTGGGAGGCAGATGCATTTCAGGGCTCTACAGCCTGCGTGGGATCCTCATCCCCAAGCAGGACGGGTGGTGTCACCCGCAGGACCTGGTTTCCTGGGGCTGGTTCCTATCGGACCAGCTCCAGCACCTGTGTACCAAGCAAATGGCCACTGCCCAGGCCAAGCAGGGCAGGGATGGCCACCGATGCCAGGGATGGCCACCAATACCAGGGATGGCCACCAATGCCAGGGATGGCTTGCCCGTGGCAGGGCTGGTCACCCGGAGCCCCAGAGCCCAGGCTCCCGCACAGGAGCCCTCCGGTATGACTGCTCCACACATCCATCCCGTGCCCAGCACTGCCCATGCTCCCACTCCCTCGAACGCACACCCTGCACGCCACATCTTCTCTTAAACGCACAAAACTACGGACGCTCAACGAATAATCGGCTCCGCTCTGCTGCGGCTGGGACTTTTCCCGCACGAACTCCCGAGGCTGCCTCTACTGCTGACTCACATCAAAGAAACTTCCAAAAATAGTCCCCTTGCCTGCCCTGCTCTCCCTGTGCACGCTCACATGGCAGCGCCGGAACGGGCCCCCGCGGCCCCCGATCTGCCGCCGGCCAGCAGTGGACTGAGCGCTGCCTTGGGGCTGTGCCCGTGGGCCGCCCCCCCGCCGAGTGAAAGGGTTAAAAGCCACAGAAAGTCGTACCTGGGGCTCGACCACCGCCGCCTTGCCTCCAGCCCCTCGGCTGGCTCCGGCTCTCCGGGGTAATATACAGCAACAGCTGCCGAACTGTGCCGGAGCAAAATAGCACCCAATCACCGGGAGCCGGAGCACCCGCGCTTCAGCCCCAGAAAAGGCAGTTTAGCCCCAGGCATCGAAAGCAGGGGCTGCTGCAAGCAAGGCGGACGGGGGGGGGGGATGTGGCTCTCAAGGGCACGTGGGACGTGGCTTGTCCCTCTGTCCCCCGCAGAGCACGAAGACGGATGGACACGGGTGCTGGGGGTGCAGAGAGGCAGATCAGGAACCTCCCGGGTTAAGAAGGTGCTGCAGGAGAGAGGAGGAGCAGCACCTGGGACCAGCAGTGCTTAGACAGCCCTGACGAAAACTGTTTTTTGCCAGTGTTTAGAGCAGGTCCTTTGCCCTCTGACCCCTCTGATTTCCCTGCGGTATCTGTTCCTGCAGCCAGGTCCCCAGGAGCCCTGCCGCAGCCACAGCCACTTCTTGGGGAGGGATGTGGTCCTCCCCGCAGCTTCCCACTCACAGGAGGCAGCGAGGAGATGAAGCATCTCTCATTTGGGGAGCTGAAAAGGACCATCGGGCTCTGGCCCTGCCTGTGCAAGGCTACCCAGAGCCCGCAGCTCAGCAGGGGCAGGTACAGCCTCGGGCAGAAGCGCCTGTCCCAGGGGACGTGGTGCAGCCGTGGCTGGTACCAGCCTGGCACATCTAGGAGGCATCCTGCTTTGAGGACATCTCTCTTATGGAGAGCTGCTTCTGAAAGGCTTCAGGTTTAAGAAAAGTACCCTGAAACTGTGACGTTCCACATCTGCAGTATTGACATTTTTCTTTAGCAGAGGTGTGAAATGTCTTTGATTGCAAGATCTAAAGGAGGAATAAATTGGGCATTGGCATCCCAGAGGGGACTTAGCCTTCCTCCAGGGCTCCGGACACCTGGTGAGCCTGGGCCATGGTCCTGCTGTAGGACCATGAAGCAAATGAACTTAGGAGCAGTCGTCTGCTTTCCAGGGCAGGGATTTCCCCTCTTTGGCAGACACAGGACTGAGCATGCTGTGAACCCTGCTGTGGTATAAATAACGCACCGCAGAAGCTGAACGCAGATGGAGGAAGGGATGGAGCTGTAAACACGGCCCCCCACACCAAGCCAGGGCTGCGGGCGCACGTGCCAAGGGTAGTTTTCTCAGTTCTGTTCCCACTCCAGTACGGTCAGGTCAACTGGCAAGGCATGTTTGCTTTATAGGGATGTAATGAAAGCAGAAAATCATAAACAGGCCAAATAAAAATCTCTTCTGCTCCCAGCTAATCATGTTTCCCGTGGTGCTTGCGGGTTCGAAAGCCTGCTCCTGCCTTCCGTGGGCGAGCTGGTCCTCCCAGGAAAGAACCCAGGGGTTGAGCGGGTAACGTCTGCATGCAGAGAGCTCAGGCAAAACGTCCTCCCACTTTGTCCCTGCGTGGGACCACGGGACAGAGAGCTCTCCTCACTCTTTCCAGGACCTTTCAACACCCAGCTCCTGCAGCGGGGAGGGACCAGGAGCGTTTTTGCCTCCATATGTTTAGCTCTGAGCAGTTCCCTGCCGAGCTGCAAAGCCTCCGTCTCCATCAGACAATTTATCCCAGGCAGATGGAGGAAAGAGATTCCAAGAGGCAAATTCTTTCCTAATCCCTTGAACCCCCCCAAATCCTGGCTTCTCCCTTGCCCTGAGACTGATAAAAGTGTCTCTGGGACGGGGTTAGCTCAGAGAGGGGGAAACACGATCCGGCTGTGAGATCAGGCAGAGCGAGAGCCACTAGTGGAAGAGCTCGGGAAGGCAATCAAGTGCCGTGGTGGATGGGGGCCTGGCTGCACATAAGCTGCTCTCCATGTCCAGGCTAAATATTGACTCTCTGGCTTTGACTTGATAACACAACTCTATCTTCTCGGACCTCCCAGGCTCTCAGCTTGCCTCGGATTCACGCGGGTGCATCTGTGCCCGCAGTGTGCCGGCCGCCCCCGAGGATCTGCCGTGGCTTCATGGTTTGTGGTCCAGATGGACCAAGTTGTGCTGCAGCATCCCCTCGCTTCTATGGCAACATTCATTTATCCTCCCACCAGGACGTAATCTTCTTTCTCCCCATCTTTAATAACTCGCAGTTAAAAGGCAATCATAAAGACATAAAATTAGTCACTGATTATTTTTGGCACAGGTTAGTTCTGGGGACGAATTTTCCTTTTATCCATGCAATTCCTCCTCTCCCCAGAGCCCCTGCTGCTACGGCAGCCCCAGCCCGACCCCGGCTCCTCCTGCCACAGGTACAAGGGGAGGCGGATGCTCGAGCCGGCTGCGTGGGCGAGTTTCCTGCTGTCCCAGCTCTCGGCCCAAACTCGCCAGCTCACTGGGCTGGCTGCAGGTCTTTCCCCTGGATTTCATCCCTGGCTCCAGCAGACCCACCTTGCCCAGGTTCCTAGCACCTGGGAATCAAAAACGTCCTTCCAGCCCCTGAAGCATTTATCCTTCAACTCCTCACGTAGGCAGGGTCGGGCTCTTGACCTGCTTTTAAAGACGGCAATTTGGATCTTGTCTGCTAATCCCAGGTTCCCCAAGCAAAGGCCAGCTTTGGAGGTTGGTCCCTGCTCCAGAAAGAGCCTTGTCACCTCCATGCCGGCATCGTCCCTTTGTGCAGCTGTGGGTGGCAGTGGGTGCCAGCTGATCCGGGGCTACACAGGTGAGTGTGTCTCCCCCCCCCGCCGCTGCCGGCTGAGCCGCAACGCGCTGCCTGGCAGCTGCCGGCACCAAACAAATAGCTGCCGGAGATGCACATGGTGCTTGGGCCAGGCGTTGCACGGGCTTGTTGTAGGTGCTTTGTGTCTCGGAGCCCTCCACCCTTCTCTTAGATGGAGGTTGCTACCGGGCTGAGATGCGATGGAGGGGGAGCGCGGCTGGTGGCTGGGAGAGAGGATCACAGAAGCATGATTTCTTGGGGAAATCAGGTGAAAGAGCATCCCGATTCCTCGCACGATCAAAAACCTAAAGGCACAGGTGTCCCCATAGCAACCTGGCCACATCCCAGCGCTGGCAACAAGATTCTGCTGACCTAAAATTCCTCTTTCAGTTGGATTCAGCATACATCAGCTCTTCCCATCCTCAACGGTTGTGCAATGTCTGTGTGCTGAAACACAGCTGCTGCCTCCTTACCCCGAGGTGGCAACACATCAGTGTCAGCTGGGGAGATTATTTCTCCACGTGATTGCAAGAACCACAGACCTTTACGAGCACTGGTGTTATTAAGAAGCGCTCAGGAAGTTACAGGAAGCGAAGAGATGTTTTTTTCTCTGCCAGCTGTGCTTCTCTTGTCAAATCACGATCTTTCATCACAGGAGATTTTATATATGTTGAGCTGAGCAATCTCCTTGTGGAGGTGCAGCTAATTGAAAGCCCGGAGCATTTTGGAAGTTGGATGTTCTTGTAGCTTCATGCCACCAGGCATTGCAACGGGGTTGGGTAGCACTGCCCGTGTCAGAGGGAGCCAGCCAGAGAGACGGAGCATCCTCTGCACAAGCCGATACCCACAGCTGATACGTGGACAGGCTCCACTGCCCCGGTGCGATGCCCTGGCTGGCTGCTGGCAGGTCACAGCCCTGCTCTGTTCCGCTAATGGAAAGCATCTGATAGTGGAGAACTGCTGCAAGAACTCAGACCTGGGCCTTCCCCAGAGCTTCGGTGATTTGGTCAGCCAGGAAAACACAGCTGAGGGTATCTTTTCCCTTCTCGCCTGGGGTGATGGTTTAATGTGATATGGAACTGGAAAGGGAGGAGACAGGACAGGTACCATCTCAGGCCAGCCCCTGGTTTAAGGAATCACAGCCTGCAGCATCTTTGAGGACCTTCTTCTTCCTCTTACCCTAAGCTTTTAGCCATGGGTAAGCCTGGTGGGACGGCAAGCCAGAAACACTATGGGCCTCTGTTTAAAGGCAAGGGGACATCCTGCCTGTGGACCAGGCTGGGAGGTCACACCTCCACCAGGTCTTCAGGAGCATGATGTTGCAGACCAAGCATCAGCTTAACCACCTGGAGGCACGTTCGTCCAGCCAAGGATAGCAAAGGTGATCACATCCATCAAAGGAACACTCTCTCATGTCACCTCTGGCTTTCCAGCCCTGAGCTAGAGCCAGCCAGCCGCCCGTCAGGGACAGAGCAGTGGCCGTGCCGGACACACAGACCGACTTGAGAGCAGCATCCCGATCACGTTCAGGGTCTGGGTTGTCTCATAATCGTTCCCAGTGGTGATGGAGGAATCGTGCTGGGGACAGGCCTCTGCTTGGCAGAGCTGAGCAGGACAAGGAGAGGCCGTGGTCCTGCCCTCAGGTCCTGGTCCCTGCAGGACTGGCTGGTGCTCGGGCCACTCAGCAGCGTGACAGATCAGGCTGGCGGGGGAGAAAACACCACAGCGAACACATCTGTAACCAGCCGATAGCTGTGCAGGTGTGCCCTTAAATGAAATGAGCTTTTTAGGTCTCTGCAAAGAGCAGAAGAGGCAACAGAGACGGTGTGGGAAGCCCCTTCTGCCCTGCACCGCCTCCCGCGCCGTGACATCCGTGTCTAAGCAGGGGTGAGCACGGCGCAGGGATGCACTGTGGGCAGCGATCCTGCCCGTGGGGCTCCCGGCCCCACCACGCTCAGTGCAGCAGCTGGGATCACACTGCGCAAAACACCGTGGTGTCGCTGGAGGGAAAGCCTTTCACCGGGCTCGCCCCGGCACCTTGCTAAAAGCTGGTGGAAGCATTGATCCCTCAGTGCGCTATATGATCTATAGGTATTCAGAGTAGCTTTACATTAAAGCCAATCTGATCACACATTCTAATCCATGTGTGACCTAAATACTCCAATTTACAAATCCCAGAGGTTTTTGCTCCCTTTGCCTGGCAGAAGGAGCAGCATTCAGGTCAGCGGGAACAGAAGATGCCGGATCCCATTAAATGTTACTTTTAGTCTCGGCTGCTTTCAGTAATTGTCCCATGATCCATTTTCTCACAGCCCGGCGCCGCTTAGGGCTAATCATTATACTCTTTGAAGATTTACAGCTGTTCATACCTCCGAGGAGAATACAAGTACGTGACTGTGTTTGAATACGACATTTCAAACGAACTGTCCTTGGAAGTGCCATTTGGGAATGGGGAAAGCAGCCGCGATCTTTTTCCCTTGAAGGGACAATGCTGGGGGCTGTTGCTCTATCAGTCCGAAACAGCCACATCAGGGGAAACTGAGGCAAAAGGAGATTAAAGGGAAAGTGAAGCTTTGGGTAAGAGGTGCTGGAACAGCCTGGGAATAATATCCCAACGATCATAAATCTTCCTGCAGGAGGGCAGCAGCCAGTTCATTAGTTCCTTTATCTGGTGAGGTTCAGTCCTCCTGTGCTGGTACCGTGTGGGTGCAGATGCCACCCCATTCCTCCCCTTCCAAATCCCACCCAGCCAAGGAACCGCTTCCCTCTGCTCCAAGCAGGCGCCCTGCAAACACAGGGCATGGGGAGCGAGAGGGCTCTGCTACCGGAGCTGCACGGGGCTGTTCCCCTGCTCCTGGCAGCAGCCAGCCTCTTTGGAACAGTGGCACCTCACCAGAGAGCAGGTCCTGCCGGTTTTAGCACCTTTCCCAAGGCTCCACATTGCCCTGACACCATTTAAAACACTGTGAAGCCCCAGCGGGACCAAGCAGCCATTTCAAAAGCGATCAGCCCGTGTCTACAGAAACGCCTTTTCGTGCCTCTGCCTTTGCAGGGGGGATGCTCACAGCCTTCGGCAGCTGCGCCAGGAGCTGCTGGGCTGTGCGACGGCAGCAAGGAGTCTCAGCCCCAGCACCCTCGTGCAGGCTGTGCGACACGGCGGGGGGAGGAGATAGCCGGGGCAGGCTGACTTCAGGTCTGCAAGGTTAGGAGGGTCATAAAAGTACAAAGTTCACCACAAACTACAGCAGAAAGTTCTGCAGCGACAGCAGAAATAGCAGGAACTTCCTAACCTCCACCAGACCCTCAGCTGGGGTTTCCCAGTTTCCCAGTGCCTCCCCCTCTGGTTCCCCATTTCTCTCTCTCTCTTATCAGACAAGGAATTCCCAATTAAACTTCAGTAGACTTCAGAAACCAAGGGCAAAAGTTTCACGCAGGCCAGGCTTGTCTGTTCTCTCCTCCCTGCCTCACACCACATATTTCTCGGTTTCTTTGTGACAGTAAAGGAAGGCTGGAGAGGTTTGGGTTCTGCTTTCTTAATAAAAATCCCCTCCTTGACAAGGCCAGGACTGTCTGCTCCGGTGCCGCCTGCCTCTGTAAGGCACTTGCTGGGGTCCTCACAGATGTGTTTTGTCTCCTCTCCGAGGTTTGGAAACTTGGATGATGACTTTCCTTCTCCAAAATTTTAGCTAGTCTCCAAACTACTCCGTTAATTATAAGCAGCACAGAAAAGGCTGGGACCTGGGGAGAAGGTTTTTGAAGGGAACTTCACGTTCCCTTCTGCTCCAGCTTTCCCTCTACCTACTTGCATAAAGTGATGCCAAATGAAATATATTATGTTATAGTAACAAGCAAGAACCAAACCATTTAGGTCTTAAAATAGCAGCAAACTCCCTTTCCCAAAGCCACATTCTTAATTATTCAGTTCTCTTCTTTTCGCTGATCATCCTTAGCATGATCCTGCAGACCAGGTTTTGTCCAGTGCAGGCAATTCCACTGCAACGAGGCAAATAAATAATTGTTTGCATCCAGCCTGCTTGAATGGCTGTAGGAACTGTAGAGCTCTCCGTTCTCATCCTCCTGGGCTAAATTAGAAAACATCAAAGCTCATGATCTTAAGTGTTTTCTAGTCCTTTCCCAAAATGTCCCTACTGGTCATTTGTTCCTAAACAGCACTCAACAAGATTTGTATTTAAAATAAGGCTTGAGACTCCCTGCAGTCGTGACTAAACTACAAGAAACCCGTGGCTGCGGCTGGCTGAGGCAAAGGACGGGTGGACGGAGAGATGGACAGAAAGACGGCCAGTCCCTTGTCATAAACCCAGACTCTGCTGGCCCCACACCACCAAGCACCCGGAGCCCGTGAAACCTGCACCCTGCTCTACCATGCCGGAGCCAGCGTGTTTTTGGCTGGAGCTAATGGTCAGCAGCCAAGCAATTAAATTTCCCCTCCGCCCCGCAGCACAAACACAAAAGGCTTCCAGGAGCACCGCTCCACTTTCGGCACCCGCAGCCGGGAGGTTGCACAGGGCCCATCCGCGCGGCACTAAGAGGGGTGATGCTGCTGTATTTTGTGCTCATGGGTCACTGTTAATACTCACAGCCTGCAAGGGCTTTGCTGAATTGCAAATGCTTTGCTCGAGGCATTGAGTTGCAGGCCAGGAGGAGTGTTGCTGGTGTAAATCCAAGGCAGCTTCTCTGGATCACAGAATCCCAGACTGGTTTGGGTGGGCAGGGACCTCCCAGCCCATCCAGTCCCACCCCTGCCATAGGCAGGGACACCCTCCACTAGCCCAGGTTGCCCAAAGCCCCATCCAACCTGGCCTTGAACACTGCCAGGGGCAGCCACAGCTTCTCTGGGCAACCTGTGCCAGGGCCTCAGCACCCTCACAGGGAAGAATTTCTTCCTAACATCTAATCTAAATCCACTCTCTTTTAGTTTAAACCCATTCCCCTTGTCCTGTCACTACACTCCCTGATAAACAGTCCCTCTCCATGAGGCTATGCTAGATTTATGAGGAAATTACAGAGCTGCAGCTCTTTGGCACCACAAAGGCCCATCTTTAGGACTGATGCTCATTCACAGCTCCCTGCCATCACCAGAAGAAAGCAAATGTCCTGGAAAAGCCAGGATGCAATCACCAACGTGCCATGGTTAATACAAGCTTAGGCAGATTTTTTTTTTACGAATGACAGAGCAGAAGATTCAAGAATGAACCTTGAACGAAAGCGAGCTCCTTGAATGAAAGTGGGGTCCTGCCCACCTGGCTGGGGGAAAGTCTTTAAAGGGACTTGGACAAGAACCTCCACCTGGGTGGCTCCCGCGTTAGGCAATCATTCAGTCTGGAGCACCGCCCTGGTTTTGATGCTATTTTCTCACCAATACCACACAGCGATGTGAGTACCAAGGCTTGTTCTGACTACTGACCTTTCTCTTTTCCCTCCTGAAGAAACCAAACAACCTCATTCTCACTCTGGTTTCAGCACCCCGTGCCGTATTTCAGGGCAGGACGTAGCCCTCCATGATCATGCCTTGGATCACAACAGCAGAGTTCGGCACAGACTGAATTAGTTCTTATGTTCGTCTACGACACCAGTCTGGTATTTCTTGGCAAAAAGGCACAAAGTAATGAAATGTGCCCGGGGATGGGGCGGGTAGATGCAGAGACACGCATGGGAGATGGCAGCGTGCCGGTGTTTGCTTGCGTGCGCAGCCAGCGAGGACTTGAGGCAGGAGCCTGCGGGCTCTGGTAGTAACAGCTATTTAAAGTGATGATGGAATTATTAAAAAATGGCAACACTGGTGCATGAGTGGGCAGAAGAGCAGGAGATGAGCTGCTCCATAGCCTTCTCCCTGCAGCAAGGCGCTCAGCATCCCCACCAGTCAGGCTCTGAGGTGTACCCTCGCATCTTTTGTCTAAGGACTCCTCAAGTGACCGCTGAAGATTTTGTGACTTTGGTCGTACATCCCAACCAAAGGACCAGGGACCTGCACCCAGGTGTAGGCTCCATCCCAGGAAGAGAACCCAGGGAGAGCAGCTGGAAGGAGGGTTTGGCAGGGCACTGGGCAGGAACTGCCTTGTCCTTTCCCAGCTCCAGGGCAGGCATTTGACTTTGAAGCGTGGCTGCCCTCGAGTGGTGCCTCAGGGGCAGGAGTGAAGCCCGCTAAAGGGATGCACCTTGCCACACAGCTTCAAGACAAATATTTAAGCGCAACTACCCATAGTTTTATCAGTTCCCCTCCCTTCTCCTCGCCCCACATGTGCCCAGCCTGCTTCATGCTGGGAGGTATGAAAGCAAAACCAGCTGAGTCCTTTTGCTGTTTTTTTTTTTTTGTTGTTCTGGTGAAATGCAAACAACAGCCTGAAAGAATTTCCTCCTCAAGCCCCAAGTTAGGCCCCAAATTAGCCATTCAAAACCACAAGGGTTTTCTTTCCATAGGAAATGCTGCAGGAGTCTCAGGCACCAGCAGCTCCCATCTCCAAACACCGCGTGTGCCAGGCCCAGGCCTCTGCATCTCAGGAAGGAGCCAGGTCCCATCAGCACAGCAGAGCCCGGTCTCCAAGCCAGCATCAGGTCTCTGCAGTGATGCAGCCGATTTTATATTCTAGACATCTGGGGATTTTAACAGCAAAAGCGAGAAGAGCACAAGACACGTCCCCTTCAACCACCTCTGCCCCTCCAGAGATGTGGGGGAGAAGAGCCCTCTCCATCCCCGTCAGCATCTTGCAGTGTTGGATGGATCCCACACACCACCTGAAAGCTAGGTAGCGACACCCACCTCTAACAGCGACACCCACTGCTGATGATTTCTGACCCTACATAACGCAAGGAGGGTGCTATAGAAATGCTGGGGAGGTAGATGCAACTCCTTCCTTTCATGCCCACAGAAGCTATCCCCAGCTGGGGCACCAAACACCCCCAAATTGCTCCATGGTCACCACTGGGCTCTCCTGTCCTGCAGTGCCCAGGACCAGAGACAGCAGCTGTGGTGGCCCAGCATGCGATGAGCAAGACAATAAGGAAAAAACTTGTAGAAACCAATCAGCCTGTGCCAGAATCCCATTTGGAGTGTTTTGCTCCCGTACACGGAGGTGAATGATCTCATTGGAGAAGCATCAAAGGCAGCAAACCATTTTTGCAGGTGAATGAACAACAGAGCCAGGCTGAGAACCATGGGACAAGCCGAGACAGGTTGCGGCACAAGGCAGAGCCGGGGTTTGGCCGCAGGGAGGTTCGAAGCTCTGGGCTGCCTCGTGGGAATTTCTTTTAAAGTCAGGCTGGGGAGGAGCGCTGGTGAGTAATTGCTCCATGGCAGGTCCAAGAAGTGAATAATTTTCCAAGAATAAAGGTTAAAAGCCTAGAGACTCCAATGAAAGGTGCTCTATAAATAGGACTAAGTAGGTAGAGCAGCGGGAATAACGGGCAAAAAAACTTGCTGTGGAAAAGGGGTGGAAATGATCTGACACCCACGTCGGGATTGGACATGTGGTTGTCTCTGCCAAGCAGATGTTTTACATGGGCTAACACTGCAAAGAGTTTTGGGGTTTGGGTTTTTTAAGAAACGCCTTTCGGATACCCCATTGCACCGCGGGCCCAATGAGAGCGGTGAGCTGTCTGCAACCATCCTACCCCAGTGATACGTGACTTGATTTGTCACTGGATCAGAGCGTCATGCTGGTGCATGGGACAAGGCTCCAGAACAGCAGCTGAAATGTAGTGTTGCTCAAACCACCACGTGGGACAAACTTCTGCTCAGAGGAACTGGAGGAGCTTTCCTACAGATTTCTGTCCTTTGCCCCACACCCCCACCGCCCCTCATGTCCCTCGGTGGGCACAAGCAGGGTGCCCTGGCTGGGCTGCAGGCAGGAGAGCCAGTGGGCAGGGGTGGCCTCGCTGGCGGCACGGGTGCTGCACGGCAGAGCCCCACCTGCCTGCCCATGAGCTGACGTGTGGACCCGCATCTCTCTCTTTCACTCAAACAGGAAAAACCATCCCTCCTGGGAACGTTCACCTTCCTTCCAGTTTACCTCCTGCTGGTTGGTGCTTTCTACAGTTATTAGAAAGAGAGGTGGGGTGTCAGATAGCATGATCATGTAGACTTTGGTTCTTTAAAAAGCAATAACCCATCTGCAATAACAGGCTGTAAATGAGCTAACGCCCGTCAGAGATCTTCCAGTCACTGTGGATGTAACTGTGCAAATGTCAGCTCAGGGCTTACGACAGTAAAAAGGCATCCTAGGGAATTGCTGCAAGGGGTGCAGAGATGATGCTAGAAAAACCCATCCTGTGTTTGCAGAAAGGCCCTGTGCACTCACATCTCAACCGCTGCCAGCGGCTCTGGTCACCTCCGAAAAGACACAGACAAGCAAGAAAAAGGGCTGGTGCAGGAGGAGATGGTGCATACGGCAGAGCTTCCACACGAGGAAAGACTGAAGAGAGGAAAATGTCAGCTTGGAAGAGAAACAAAAACCTGAAAGAGCTCCAGAGAGGGAGCAGTTACTCTCCAATTCTCAAAGCACAAAAATTGGGGTCCCAGATGCAATTAGCAAGTGACAGGTTGAAGACCAGCAAAGGTCTTCTGCACAGACACGTAAGGGAGTCGTGGATCTCATTGCCATGGGATGTGGTAGGAGCCAAATGAAGACATCCTTTGGAAAAGAGTTTAAAAACCTGCCTGGAGGATGGGTCCATGCTATGAGATTTGAGAGCCCAAATTTAGACTCGAGAGCCCCAGTTCAGCAAGTCAGCCAGCCGGCCACGGTGCTGCACGCCTGCTCAGCCTGGCTGCGCTCGCTGACTTGCAGTTGCAGGGTAGATGCAAATCCAGCAAAGTCAGATGATTTACAGGAGCTTTGCGATTGTGTCCAAGGTTAGAAGCAGGGCCCAGATCTGCACATCAAAACAGATTTCCCATAAATTACTACGTTAATGTTTTTCGTAAGAGCTTAACAGCATGAAGTATGATTCATGAAGAACCTGTAATGTTTAATTAAAGGGGAGAAACTGATCCTGCTGTGAAAAACTTCCAGATCCCATGCCAAGCTCATCATTGACTTAATTTATGGGACATAAACAGGCCAGAAAATGGCATAAATGGTAAAGTCGTGTAACTTTTGCCAGTTCGGGATACGACGGCTGTGCAAAGGGAGGGTGGTTTACAAACTAAATGAGACGAAGGTGGAGGTGTAGCAAGAAAACAGTGAACAAACTCCTGGGCAGCGCAGGACGGGAGGATCTAACCTATACTCTGCTCGAGCTGCTCTTTTTGCTGCCGCCCCGGTTTCTGCCTCCTGGCATGAAGGTCACTGGTCTCATACAGCCATGAAATTCCCCATTGGCTTAAATTACACGTGTCCTTCAGGCTTCTAACCCTAGGTGTCAAACCGTCAAGGCTGCCATGTCAGTGACATGGACGTAACTTCTGGTCTAACTCCAGCAAAACCGATAGAATTACTTTGGATTTACACCAGTACCACCCTACTGCACCCCACTCGCTGCCGGGGAATGTTTCTCCAGTTTCCCTGGGGCTCTGACTTTCTTGCCCTGTGCATGCCTCTCGGTGTAACCATGCCCATGGCGGGATGCAACGTGTGCCCAAAAAGGGATTCTCGGTATTATTCATATGGAAAAAATGCTGTGGGATTGCTTCCCTTCATCTAACTAACTGGTCCCATGACCTCAGTTTCATGATTCTTGATTTCTGAGTGAAATAATTTCCAATACTGAGGAGGGAGAGGCTGCTGGGTTTGTGGGGAAGGCAGCGGGGAGGCTGCAGTGAGCAACTGCTTGCAAAAGAGACCGGCTTGGGAGCCACACCTAAGAGGAGCTTGGCTCCAGCCCTGCCCACCCGCATCATCTTTCCGGTGTCTTTTTAGCAACCATGAGCAAGGCAGTGAATTGGGACTCTGAGCAATACCTAACAGGCACAGAAACCTGTTGCTGGAGACGCCTTTGATGGGGTGTTCACCAGTCCCTAAATAGAGCAGCTCTCCACTTACATGGAAAAGAGGGAGGCAAAGAATTCAAAACCAAGAAGGGAGAGGAGGTCACTGCAGAGCTACTTGAGTTCAGCTGCAGTTTCACAAATGCTTTAAATATCGCTCCCTGCTGTCCTGTCCAGGCCTGGGCAGGGTAGAGAAAGCTGAAACAGCTGAAGGTCTTGGGGAAAAAAAGGTGGACAAATAGAGGGGAATAACAGGAGTGGCTCCCTGATTGTACACAGAGATGCCTCCAGCTCCCTCACCTTCCCTGTAGGAATCAGGACTTTGCAACAAACCTGACTTTGGGTACTAGAGAGTGAAAGGAACGGCAGTGGTCATCAGGTGGCTCATGTCACATCCCTGAAGCATCCCACAGCCAGACCCAGGCTGCCAAGTACCTGAGATGAAAACCAGCCTGCCTCCTGTTCCATCCTCCCCTTGGGAAGAAGGCTCTCACCAGGTTGCAGAATGACACCAGGTACACAAGGGGGATTTCAAAGCAGAAGAAAACAAGTTGAAAAGGCAAAAATATATGCAAAAAAGCCCAACCCAAGACTCTTGGGTGCAAAAAGCGTTGCAGGTGCCAGGAACACCTATGCAAGGGGAATGTCTGAAGATAATCACCAGCTCACACCATGGGCAAGAGATCAGCCTGTCGGGACAGCCCGTTGCATTCCTGCAACAGGATGGGGATGAGAGAACAGACTGGAGAAAATCACGCACACGGGTCTGGGGCAAAGGCACAGGCTGACCGAGGCTGAGCACCGAGGCTGGACCTGCTGTGGGCTCTGACCGGGGACAATCCCACTGTCTCACAGAGCTGCAGCTTCCCTTTCTGTAAATACAGGGAATAATATTTGCCGTGCTCCCCACATCACGGAAAGGTAAATAAATTCACTAAAATGGGTTGTAGAAGATTCTAGATGGGTTTACTAGAGTACTGTGCATTTTTATTGCAAGGCTTAATCCTAAATCCACCGTCCCCAACTATACAACGGTTATCTTCCAGAGCTTTGTTCAGTTCAGCTTCCAGCATCCAAATAACAGTTTTTTGTGTTGTCTCGAGACACGATCCACTGCTTGCCACATCCCACAACCAGAAATCATCCTCGACACCCAGCCTATAATTTGCATTTATTTAGCTTAATCCCTTTCACAATACATCATCCATGCCGCTGCCTTCCTCCTTCGGGTGCTCACCCCTTCTGACTGGCTACAGCAATGACTGCTCAGCCGACCTGCAATATCTGCTCCCATCTGCCTTGGGTTTTGGGGAGAAATCCAGGCCCAGCAGAGAGCCAGACCCCTGAGCCTTCCCACCTCCATCCTCACAGAGCAGCTGGTAGGGACGGCGCGGGTCTCAGCCCCAGGGAGAGTGCAGGGTACTGCAGAGCGGCGAGGGAAGGCATGGTTTGCACAGGGAATTAAAAAAGTCAGCCCGGAAGCCCCGATCACTAATGAAAGCCTCGCAGCTGCATATCGCTGGGATTTTCTTTTTCTTATACCTAAGAACGTTGTCATCAGGATGACAAAGAAAGCACAATGGGAGCTAGAGCAGGAGATAAAGAGGAAAGCTGGGCAGAGCTGGTAGTGGAAGGAGGGGGGAATATAAAAGGGAGAAGGAAAAGAATCAAGGACGTGGGTGAGCAAACGAGCCAGAAATTCGGGTAAAAAAGGTAGGGTCTGAAAAAGGTGAAAAAAAGAAAATGGAGCACCACAGCAAAGCAAATCTGTGGGGAAGAGGCAGGAGGAGAGCGCCTGGTCAGCCCTGAAGGACGGCAGATGGACAGACGGACCCACAGGGCTCTTGGGGCGGGTTCGTGGGACGGCAACTGGCAGCCCGAGCACCAGAGTGGTGCCCACGGCCACCGTGTCACCCCGTGCCCGAGTTGTGCCCTCGTGATCCTGCCCTGCCCATTCCCTGCCTGCTGCTCTGCCCATGGAAGTGTCCCCCACCGCAGGGGAGCTTGCACGTGATGGGTGCTCAGGACCAGCAGCGGTGTACCATAGCCCACGTGGGCAGTGGGACCAGCACCCTCCGCTGCGGCCCCGCCACAGCCACCTCTCCCATCTGGTTTTGCTTGTGCCAGATGGGAAGGGGAGGGAGGGATGGGGGATGGGGCCACATCGCTGGGATGTCGGGGATTCATTTCTTTCTATTCTTTTCCCTGTGACATTTAAATGGCTGGCCCCAAAACACTTTCTGATTGCTGTGTGTTTTTTCCAATGACACAAAGGCGAGGGTCTTTCAGAATAAATCATTTAGAGGCAGGGAAAAAAAAAAAAGCAGCTGCTCAGACCCCACAGGCACATACACCTCCCTTCTCCTCGCCCTCCCCTACAAGCATGTTTTGGAGCTGCTCAAGCAAAGGGGAGAGTGAGCAGGAGTAATTTTCCATGGATGCAGGGAACAATTGAGCCCCGCATGGTTTTCATCGTTAAAATGCTTCCCTCCAGCAGTTTATGTTCATCCACACCAGACAAAGGCGATATGCATGCAGAGACCAGTTTAGTCTTGCTCCACCCGCCGGTGGTGAGGAGTCGAGGTGCGGGGTGACGGGGAGGAGGAGTGGGGGAGAGATGCTAACGCCACGAGGTGGGACCCGCTCCAGCTCCTCTCCCTGCGCGGGCAGGGGATGGCTGAACCCAGCTCTGAGTCACCCTTACTCAGCCCCGGCACAGCCTCGACCATGCCCAGGTACGTGGGCTGGTTTTGGGGAGGGGAGAGGGGACGGGGCAGCTTTGGCACAGAGAAAACGAGTGTGTGGGTTTAGGGGGAAGCATTGCTTAATGCTGCTGGTGTGGCACCATCATTTCTGCATGCAGAAGGAGGCTGGGGGAGGAAGGAGGTCACCTCGCTTCAGTGCTTGCTTCAGCCTCGTGCTGCCAGCCCGGCTTCTCCTGGGATCCAGCCCCTCTACTCACACAGGGTTCTCCAACCACCCTACAGACACAGCAGACCCTTCCTCATCCTCTGTGCTGAACACCAGCAGGCAGCAGGATTGCTCCCAGCTCCCTTCCTTGTGCTAAGGACGGACGCTGGTACCACGTTTGTGCTGAGAGGCTTTAGAGGGGAGCTGGGGGACGTGGGCATGCTCAGCACCATCTCCCCAACAGCACAGTTCAGGGGCTGAACGCTGCTGCAGCTGGGCGCACGGCTGGGAAAAGTACAACTGTTTTTTATAGCACAGATCTGCCCAAAATAAGAGCTCCAGGCTTTTGCAACTAAAAGAGCTTTTAAATGTCCATCTCCGGGACCTGCAGGACAGCAGGGTGCAAGTTTGTGGCTGGCAGCTTCGCTGCTCTTGCACATCAGTCACAGCATCATTTCTGAGCCCCTTTTGGCACCTCTTCCCCGAGTGGTGCCGACTAAACGCACCATCCTCAGAAACTTGCTGCTTGCTGGGAGCGTGCAGGGCTGAAGGGGCCATACCACCAGTCATGTGGGAACCGTGTCAAGAGGACCTCTAGCTCTGAGCGTGAAGAAAGATGAAAAGCGACAAGCTTTCACAAAAAACCAAATTCTTTGTTCCTTATCAAAGATCAGCACTTAGAAGCTAAACAGACTCAGGCCTAGACTGGTGGGAGATCTCTAAGCAACATTTTTGTGGTGCAGAGTAAGGTTTTGCCAAACTCCTTCCACCTAGATACTACCGAGCCAGTGGTTCAGACCAATGCCGGTTTGTATCCCTTTGCCAGACCACTGAAGGCGGCTTTCAACAAAACATCAAAGCAGAGACCCAAATGAGTCACAGGATCCAGAGCTGAGGCTCCAACAGCCCTTTCATGAAGCACAACAGCATAAGCCCCAGCATCCTTGTTGAATTATAACCCCCCAGGTAGATACGTCAAGCTTTTTGCTCCTTGTTCTCCTTGGTTGTGTGTGTTTTCTCAGCTCCTTTTCCAACATCCAGCAAATGCATTTACAAATAGTTGGGTTCTACCTAAGAGGTGGTGGCACTTACATGGTCACGGAGAGATAGACAGCTTGTGTGGGAAAGATTTCGGATGGCTGAGATATACTTCCTTGACAAGAAGCATAACAAGGAGAAAGGAAGCTTTTACAGAAGACGATCTCAGTTTGCTTAGCCTACCAAAACAAAAGCCAGAAGGGGTAGGATTGCTACACATAAAAGCACCCAAGAGAGAGCTGAGACATCTATTTAAACATAAGGACAATGTTGGCATGAAACCAACTGAGAAAAAAATTGGCTACAAAGAAATAAAACCAGGATTAAGAAGGAGCTTCATAACTCTTAGAGCACTCAGTGTGTGGAATGGCCTTGCAGGGGACACACTGGAGGCTGTGAGGGTGGAGCACTGTACTTTTATGGATGGGATCCTAGGACCACACATGGACACCTGGTCTGTGTTTGACTCACAAGGTCTCTCCCAGCCCTATGCCTCCATCAGTAAAGACATCCCACACGTAGGTCTCTGAAACTGGGAAGTCCCAGTGCTCAATGTCCCTGTACCGCTGTGTCAAGAGCTCTTGAAATCTTCCCAGATGAAAAGTCAATCTAAGAAGATACACAAGCTGACTTCCCTTGGATTGTGTGTGCCTTGAGATTGGTAACTTTTCAAAGTACTATAATGAGCATGGATCTTGGAGAGCTACAACAATAGCATATTTTCAAGGAAAATTAGGAACAGCTTGTTTTTCCTAATCTTACAGTTGCCTCCAAATGTGTCACAGCTTTATACCTGGAGGTCATGGAAAAAAAGTCTCATTGGAACTGCTGCAAGATGTATTTTGGCTGAAGATAAAGAGTTTGAATGTGTCCTGTATGAATACAGCAGGGAGAGACTGGAGAGAAACTGTCGTCCTGCCCATGGTAACAGCAAGATGAATAGCAGTCATGAATTTAAGGGGGAAAACCCCAAATACTTTGTAGCAGTAAAGAGTGAAAAGTACTGGAAGAGATTGTCTAGGGAACTGTTGGCCTCGCTATCACTGAAGGGTTTTATGAACAGGTTAGACACATCTGTCAGGAATGATTCCTGAAAAGCTGATTCGTTTTTGGGGCAGGAGCATGGCTTACAGGGGTTTCTGCAATGGCAACCAATATCCTCTGTGATAGAAAGCTCGGCACCAAGATGAAGACGGCACGGTCCTCTCTGATTGCTTACGTTCAAGGCTGGATGCAGATTTGCTGCTAGCTGCATCACAGTCTGAACTGGAATGATAAAGGCTTAATCAAGCCTTATATATTATTAAATATATATATTATACATTTATTAAACTTTATTTGCATCATTTTGTGAGGCTCAGGAAAGGCTTGTTGTTAAAATTCAAAGAGTTTTAAAAGTCCCAGGGATACTGAGAGTAGTGATGCAAAAGTAGTGATGCAAATAACCAGAGTTTCAGTACCATCGCATTGGAGTTGTTGACAGACACAAGCTGCGACGATGCTGGTCAGAGCCATGCAGAGGCCCAGGGAGGTGGCCATGTCAATTGACAGTACCATCAAAATGCTAAAATAAAAAAAAAATAAAAATAGTTTTGTATAAATTGATATCTTGCGGCCACCTCCATAACAGTTCATGGGGAAAAGTATCCAGTTACCACAAGCAAGCGGATTTCTGAACCCATTTAAAATCTTAAAACCGCAATACATAAACCTAACAATACCAAACGGCAAGACATCAGGAAACCATTCAAAGAAAAGCCCAGTATAATAGAAAAGAGAATTAAACATGTCTATCACTGCCAAAGAATAATCTCCCATAAATATTTTTAAAAGGAACAAAGAGGATTATCAAAGACAGTTGAGACGGGATAAGGACAGACAATTTAGGTTCAAGGGAACATTTTGCTTATTTCAAAGGTTCTTTGAGGTAACTAGACTTTTAAAAGCAACCTAAACCCCCTAGTCTTGTAGGATTCGAGGTCAGAGGAGGGAGCCTGAAGGGAGCAGAGGCCGCGAGACCTCTTCAGCTCCCGTCTCAGCTCTGCTTCTGTACAGCCTGAGGCTGGTCCTTTCTTCCTGCCTCAGTTTCCCAATCCACAGTGACAGAAGCAAAGTAAGTTACAGCCTCCAAAGGGAGCACGAGGGCTGCAAGGACTGAGAGGTAGCATTGGAAGCTTAAACATGTAAACCATAGGTCCTGTTTTCACTGTCTGATCAATACAAGCCGTCACAGGGATGGCGTAGGATCTGCCGCCGCTGCCGCGACACTCTGATCTCTGCAGGGATCGGTTTTAATGTGCATACTCCAGCCCATTAAGCCCGTGACTTGATTTAGCAGAACTACAGAGCTGCCGTACTGTGCACATTGTTCTGACAGCTGCTAAGGACTGACCTGCTGACTCTCATTGCTTCCTGTCACATCCTGTTCCTTGAAGGATAGCTGATTACATTTGCCTCCCTAATGAGCTCAATGAGTCTGAAGATGGGCTGAGACTGCCCAATTGGATAGTACATGATCTTTGGCTTCCACTGCTGCCTGATGGCTGGCAGTCAGAGATCGAGGATACGTCTGGGTGTGAAGCCAAACAAACATGGAAATGTCATGGGGAATAAGGAACTGCGAGCTTGGAAATTAATATGCTGTAGGACAAAAGTCAGGGGAAGCACCAGGAAGGCAGAACACCATTTCGATCTGCACTGCGATTTGGAAGGACGTACCCACTAGACAATCCAAAACGGAAACTCTCTAACCCAAGAAAGGACAAACATTTATATGGGGATCAGCTGTCCAGAGGAACAGAAATAATAGCTGCGGTAGCTAAAATACCCAAAACACAAAATTTCAGTGCTAACTCTTAACTCCTATCCAGACAGTTTATTTTCTGTAATTGCAACTGCTCCCTTCCTTTGCATACACCTCTGAAGCAGGAGGTTTTCAGATCATCATATGAAGTACTTGGTAAAAGTCACTGTAAGCAGAAAATCAAACTAGGTGATCGATCCAATCCCAAACAGTAATATCAGGGTTTCTTGCCTTCCTTATGCCAGCTCTTTATCTTCTAGCACCTTAGGAAATCTGTTGCTCTTATTAAGAGTTGCGAGGACATGTTCAGCTCTGCGTGGAAGTGTGCTTTTGCACTCCCCAAAGATTAGGCTACCCCGCCTCTGCAGCGGGAAGCCCCATGGGTCAAGTTAGGGTACGCTGGGCTTACACACGGCAGGACATGCGGGATAACAGCTCTCCTAAAGCCTGGTTACTTCGGAAACATAGGAAAAGGCATCGCGATGCTCTCAAGAGCACGGCTGTAAAACATTGCAGTGCTTCGCAGTGGCTCACGCCTTTCCAGCAGGGTAAGCAATGAACCCTTCAAATCTCAGCTTCTTCTAGAGTTAATAACAAACAGGAGACAGGGTAAGTTAATTTGTACCTAGAACAGCTTCATAAATAGAATCCTTTAGGAAAACTGGAAAATTCTAGCAACGAAATAGAGCTGCCTTCATTTTACAGCCTCCACTCCCAAGCCTGTTGACAACCTGGCAGTTTATTTGATAGCAGTTTGCTGTCAGTCCTTTATAGACATCACAATAGCACCAGTTGTCTTTCGATTTCGGTCTGGCGCCAACAGAGCAAGCAGTGGGGAGACGCCAAGGCCTGTACGGGTCGGGGGTCTGCTCCCTACCTGCTGCTCAGAGGGGTTTTTCTGGCTGAAGAGGTGCAGTGGGTGGGCAGGACAGAGGGGGTGTGCTGCAGGGGAAGCTTGCACCACCATCGCTCTACCTGCTGTGTGGGTAAAGGCTCACCAGAGCTGTCATGCTGCCACCTTTCACCAGCCTGAAATTCAAGAGTATTTTTTTTAAAAAAAGCAAACAACCCAAGCTGCTAAGCTGGCCTGATGGCTGGTTCCAGCCTCACTCTCACTCAGAGGGATCGCTGACTATCTTGGTATACAGAACCGTGAGTAAATATTGGTTCAAACACAGATAGCTCATGGGCAAAAGCACAAGGCTGCACGCACCTCAAATAAACAGGCTGGCAAAAGTGACTGCTACCGGGGCCGGAAATCCCCTGTGCCTCCGGCAGCACGCCAAGAGCTGCCCTGGCTGTTAGCGCAGCTCCGGGTGAGCTCCGGCCAGTGACTTTGCGAATCCCTGAATCCACAGGGATTATACCTGAAATAAAGCAGCGCGCAGCACAAACGTACAGCTAGAAGAAATCCCACTTTGCCAATCCTGCTGGCCAGAAGCTGTTCTCGCGCTTGCTCTCAGCTGCAGTAAAGGGACAAGCTGGTTCCCTTACTTGCAATTCTCTGAAAGACGAGTGTGGGATATAACATATTGCAGGCTAAATAACCTTCCCTGCCCTCGAGGCTCGTTCATTTTATTTATGGGAAAATATGCTCGTTAATGCTCTTATCACAGGAATGATCTAATCGGGGGTGGGGGGGAAGTCGCCTTTGAATATATCCACTTTAATGAGCTGTTGGGCAAAATGTTTAGGCAGGCAAAACTGACTCTGAACTCGTTTCTGACAGAGCAGATTCTGCACAGGTCTTAACGCTCATCCTGCTGGCATCTGTTTGTTTTGATAACATTTCCAAATGAAATTACGAGTTACAAAAGCTGAGCTGTACTGTGTACTTCCTCGTCCCTAAGGGTGACTGATCCAAGCACAATATGAAGGAAAATAAGCCACGCCGTCCAGCTCGCCTTCCCGACACAGAGGCTGTGGAAGTGGCCCATCCTGTAAAGAAACATCAGATGGTGCTGAACTCTTCTGTAAGAGAAAAGGGAAGCCAAGCAAAAAACAAATGAATACATCCACCACACAAAGGCTCCTGTAAGCAAGTGAGGGAGAGGAGTCAGGCAGAGAAAGAAAATGTTCACAGAAGAATTCCAGAAAGCCGCTGCGCACCAAAATGCTGATTACATGTGATCACAGAGGGGCTCGTTTTCTCAGGACCCAGCTCTGCGAGGTGCTGTACACCCCACCGCTCTGTCCCATGCCAACGGGAAGGAAAGCACACCATCTCCTCTTGGAGCTGAACTCCCCGCTGTGCCATTGCACCCTTTGCCAGAACCGGACCTTAATCACCTCTCATTAACTTGGGGAGGGGGAGCAGAGGGAGAGGAGGGGATGGAGATGTGAGCTGCATCTGGCCCAACGTAAATGAAACAGAAAATGGATTGTGGAAGGGAGGATGTTGCAATGTCTTCCACTTTATTCTTTTGTAACTACCTCCGAATTCCTCATGACCATTTGTTCATAACTGGCAGCAACACCCAGAGAAAAATCAATACAAAAAATCAAGCTTGTGGAACATTATTCTTAAATTACAGAACCATAACGACAAATTGCTCAAGCACACTTCTTTCCCCAGAAATGTCAAGGTGCCATCCTCTGACCCCATCTTGTGTCTCGTCCTGTGGCTAACCTGCTCTCTAGCTGCCTGTATTTCCTCTTCTCCTTCAAACTTTTCCCCTCACCCCCACATTATTTTTACATGGAAACTGAACTGCAATGCCTGGTAAATTTGATCCTGCAAACTTAAAGAAAACAACTCAGCACTTATCAGGTGACTGGCACTATGTCAGATTACTCCCCTAAATCAGATAACGAGACTAAAGCATTTTTAAGCATCTGTTACCTCATCTGCATTCAATATATAGTCCTCTTCATACCAGCTGTTTTTAAGTGAGAAAGCAGAGATCCAAAGTTTCTTTGGTAAGAAGTACAGACATTTGTTGGCCCGACGAACTAGTGACTGCTTTCTTCTTGTTCAATATCTCACAAAGATCTTGGAAAATAAATTCTTCCCTGTGCTGGTAAACATCTAAGAATTCCGGCTTAACTTCGCAGTGGCATGCAGAATCTCCTTCCAGCACAAGTGGGTCTGCAGAAAACCTGACCTTCAAATCAAATCATTCTCGCACGGATGACAATGAAAATGAGGAGAGTTTTCCAGCTAGAAAAAGTGTTCTAATTACATGTCCCACAAAGATCAGAATAGATTCTAACACACCAAACAGTGTTTTTTTAGTGTGGGGGTATTTAAAATTAGCTAACTGGTAGTTAACTGTTACCTGTAAGGAAACAAACCAGAAGTCCTAAGGAAGGAGACAGGTAGATTTAAGAGCCTTGCTTTATAGTATTTATGAACTACAGGTCTTATAAAGGTTAGAAATAACACTGCCCAGTGTTTTGAGAAAGACCTCACAAGCTTGTGCTGCGCTTTGTCTCCAGACAGAGCTGACCAAGATGGATATTTAAATTATTCTGGGTCTAAAACCAGCTAAATTACAGGGTGGAGAAGTCATCACACGCAATGATTTCTGTGAAAACACACCACGATGGACATCACTGCCTCAGACTCTGTCCTGTTCTGGTGCTTGGCTACATCTCTAGATAACTCTTAAAACTGTGAGAACAAGTAGAGTCTTCCTGGAGTGGAAATAGAGAGAAAAGGCAATCAGAACAACTTGATTTTATAGTCTGGCTCAATTAATTTTTTTTTTGTTTGTTTGTTTTAAACCATTTCTGGGGAGTTACTAAGTGTGTAATGCTATGTAAGGACTGCACATGCTTTAAAAGAGAGCTTGTGGGTTTTTTTCTGTTGTACTTCCCTAGTCAGCAAATCAGAGTTAGATTAATTCCCATGATACTGCTAAATGTCATAAACATCTATTCCCACATTCAAGAAGAGCTACGCCGGCTTGATGAAGCTAAGCAGAAAATATATGGGGGTTTCTGCTACATGTCAAATATCAGGTTTTTTCCATTCACCTTCACTGGAGCTTTGTTACTACTCTAGAACATGGATGCTTCAACGAAGGCTGCAGCAGCCCACCCTCTGATAGCCTCCTCAGCGGCAGAAAACCACACAAAAGCACTAATGTTGGCAGCCGTGTTATTCAGTTATGTTTTAATCACAAACAACAGAAGTTTCTCTTTCCTTCTCTAAATACAAGATGCAATACAACTACAGTATCAAGAGCAGGATTTCAGAACTGGCAAGTCTTATAAGTGTTTCAGGTCCTGTGCATCTTTCCGAGCACTAGTTTCATGTCTATAAAAGCTTGACAAAGAATCATTAACTGGCAATTTTCACTAATGTTTGAGACCTCTTTTGTTAGAAGAGGCTGAAAAGCATGCTGAAACAAGCTAAAAAAAGGAAAATGAAGGTCTAGAAAATGAAACTCCTTGGGTTTCCTCAACTGAAACAATTTCAACTTAGATTCCTAACGTGGAGTTAGTTAGTGCTTCTTTTGTACTTTCTCTGTTAACAGGTCTAGTTACTGAGTAACTCAGACTGTACAAGATATTTTCCCAGGTCGTTTCACACAGTCTAATTGCTACGACCTGCTTCTGTAAGAACACAGAACAACTGGGACTCGTTGCATGCTCTCTCCTCAGAGGAGTGCAGTGAGCAGTTCAGGAGAGAATTGATGTAAGCTCCCGCTGCATCTCCTGCTCTGGGGACTATGCCAGTCCTTTGAAACACGTATTTTTTGGAGATGGTAGTTGGGAGTCAGCAGAATGAGGGGGCCTTTGATAGGGTATTTGTGGACACCAGCATAGGACTTGGGATGAACTAGAGCCTCAGGACTTCGATGGATGAAATTCTCTATTTGCACTTGTCCATCTTGTCTCTGTGTTGAAAGCTGCTGTGCCACAGCAGACGCGGGCAAGCAGGAAAGGATGCCCGCACATCAGCTGTTAGGCTTCACTGCCCAGCGTATTAGAGAACAGCAGGGACTGAGATTGGGTTTGGATGATGATGCCAAAACAGAAATGCAGCTGGAGTAACTGAGACACCGACACACGGTTACTTCTGCCTCCTCTGCTGCCATGGGCAGGGTAATCACAGCAAACCAGTGGTAAAAAACCAGCTGGAGACAGCAACATCTCAAACTGCTTCAGCTGGTAATCCTGAATTGTGAGTCAGAGGCTTCTCTGTGAGGATTTATGAATCGCTGTCACTGCTAAACTGGAAGTCAGGCTATCTCAGCAAAACTGCAGCTGGAACTAATCCCTCATGATATTTAATGCACAAACCCAGACCAGGTTGATTGGGCTTTGTGCAGACTACAGAGCTGCAGCGTTATCCAGGTCGCTCGGCTGTAAAACAGAATGATGGCCCATTGAGATGACAGGTATCCAAAGGGCAAAGCTGTTTCCAGTGCCACAGTGAAGAGGAAAGCAGCTGCAAAGATGATGTCTTCTGACACAGCACCATTATAAGGAATTACAGTCAGATTACTGCATAAATAATAAATGCCATTGTTCAAAATAATGAAACCTATCACAAAATGCTAAGGCAGATCCATCCCCACATCAGGAAAACCTTTCTAATCCAACACACAAAGCATGAATTGCTAAATCTTCTCCATTGTGCTTCATTTGGTCCGGATGTTCCTGAATTGCAGCTATCCTATTGTTTCAAGTTAGTCTCTGGGTAATGCATTAAGTGGCAGTCAGCTTCCCCTCCATAAATCAACAGCAAATCTAGAGAGCGAGGTGAAAGCAAGCACTAATGTCTCAGCTATGTTGTGTTCTGCAAGTTAAGCGCAGATACCTGCAGCAGGAAAAGGTTTTTTTCTCTTGTACCTCTTACTTACCATGATTCCCAGACTAGTCACTGGCTGCTGACCAGGCTAGGCTTCTCATCTAAGCTGCAGGAGAACAGACAGCGTTTTCTTTTGGCAAATACGCTTTGTTCCATCATAGTCAATCAGAGAAGTTTCAGGACACAGAAGGTGGGTGGGGATTTAAACACTTATCCTTGTGCAAAGTGGAACCACTCAATGGACTATCCATGCGCCCAGAGCTCCTGGATGGGAATATTTTAAAGCAAATAAAAATAAGCAATATAGTAAAAAAAAAAAAAAAAAAGGCAGCCCAAATGCAGCTATGGTACCTGAATGAACAAAAAAGAAATACAGCCATCTACAATTTTTTCTTTTTTTTTTTTTTTTTAGAAAACCATGATTTTGAAAATCATTATCACATATTTTTAGTAGTTTTCTTTGACTCTATAAAGACCTTTTCCACTTAATTTACGAGGCATACCTGAATGGAAACTCAATTCAGCATCATTTAAACCATTGTTTTGAGCTTTCTTTCCATACAGGATAAGATCCACTGCTTAAGACATGCCCTGACTTCTGTGATGTGCTTCTGACTCGGTTTTCAGGCTGAAATGGTCAGAAACGGCCAAGTCAAAGATCTCCTGTCATGGAAATCATAACCTATTTACCTTTTGTATGCGTTTGCTGCTTTTAAGATGAATTTTGAAGATTGACCCCCCACCCCCAAGGGATGAATCTGTGTTTTCATCAATATTGTCCAAAAGAGAAGAGGGGTGTCTGATTTTCAAATGCACATCCTTCCCTCCAGACCTTGTTCTTCCCACGGGGCCGCAGAAAGACCCAACCGTGTTCCCAAGCCTCGGATTTCCAAAATCCTTGGAGAGGAGATGAAAAGCAGAGCAGACGAAAAGTCAGGGGAGCGTTACGGGCTGTTTGTTATGGGGGTGGGGACGCAGCCCAACTTCTGCTCTGTAAATAACCAGGATTTATTCACTTCCTCACGAAGGCGCAGCACGAAGCCTTTTTTCCATTTAAAAAGATTACCACCAACCATCCCCCAGACAACCCGAGCTATAAATTACTGCCGCTGGCCAGCACAAGGCACAGGCCGAGGGGAACCGGGACCCCAAAACCGTGTCACAACTTCAGCCCGTCCTTTCAGGGACCCCCTCCAGTACTTGGGGGAGTTTTAAATCATTTTTTTAATTAAAGTTTCTCTCAGCATTGAGTCGAAAAACGCTTCGCGTGACAGATCGGAGGGTGGCGATGCCCCCCCGGCCCGGGGCCGGCTGTTCCCCACAGGATGTCCCGCTGCCGGGAGGCAGCCCCGGGGACTGTAAAGCCGGACCGTGCCGAGGCCGGACGGTGACCCGATTCTCCGTGCCCAGCCGCAGCCACCCCCCCCGGCCACGGCCACCGCCACCGCCCCGCTCTTCCCCTCACCGGCGCATGCGCCAGGCCAGGGCTGGCCCCTCCCCTCCTCCGCAGTTTACCTCAGCCAGGCGGGGGCGCGGACGCGGGACTCGAACCGGCGGCTCTACGGGGAGTGAGGGCTGCGGAGCCGCGGCGGAGCCTCCCGGCCGAACCCCGCCAGACCCCGCCCACCCACAGCGGACGTAGCCAATCAGAGACCTCTATTCCCTCTCTTTCTCCGTCCTGACGCTCTTCTAACCAATGCTGAACCCTCTCAGGCTGCCAGCCAATAGCAGCCAGCCAAGAGCTCTCTGTTCCGCCCCCCGCGCTCCCTTCAGCCAATGGGAAGGGAGATTTTCTAAGGGACAATCGGGCCGTTCACCGGACGGGAGCCCTTTCCCGGTCGGGGGGCGTGTCCCGCCTCGCGGGGCGTTGCCGTGGCGGGAGGCGTGGCCCGGGGAGGGTATATAAGGACCTACTGCAGCCCCGCTGCCATTTTGTGTAGCAGCGCCTGGAGAGCGGCCGGCGGGAGGCGGCGGAGGGTTTCGGGGTTCGGACCAGAGCGGCCGGATGGTGAAATCCTCCCTGCAGCGGATACTCAACAGTCACTGCTTCGCTAGAGAGAAAGAGGGGAATAAAAGCACCATCATGCCCGCTGTGCTGAGCCTCAGTACCGGACAGAGCAGGTGAGGGGCCGGGGCCTCCCTCAGCCTTCGCACCGCTGGGCGCTCGCCGCCTCCTCCCTTCCCCTCAGGGCCCGTCCTGATCCTCCTCCTCCTCCTCGTCCCTCAAGCGCCTGTCGCCTCCCCCGTGACCGGGGGGAGGGGTGCTCCGTGGCGGGTGGGGGAGGGGCGGCCCGCGCCGCCGCCTCAGCGCTGGGCACTGCGGCCTGGCCTCCTCCCCGGCAGAAAAAGGGGGGGAGGGAAGGGAAAAACATGAGGAAAAAAAAAAAAAGGGTTTGGTTTGGTTTTTTTTTTTGAACGCCCAAGGCGGCGCCGGTTGCACCCACTCCTCGGCCCGGTGTGACTGGCCGCCGTGCCGGGCGACACGTCCCCCCCTCCCCCGGGGCGGGGGGAGCTGCCCGCGGCCGCCACCCCCCTGAGTCGCCTCACACACACCCGGCTGCCTCCCGCCATGTGCCACGTTAGCTGCCGTCCGCCTGCGGGGAGAGCTCCCATCGCATCTCCGGACTTGTCATAACCGTGGGAGGAAGCCTTGAACAACGTACACCGGGCCCTGATGGGGGGCGGCTGGTCCGTAAGCTGCTCCCGAGCAAGTTAACGGGGCTGAAAGGTGCCTGGAGACAAAAGCCGGGCTGGAGGCAGGGCCTGTGGGTGCCTTCTTCCTACCGGGGGAGAAAATGCCACCAATTAGGCAAAGATCTCAAAGGATTGAAAACTGTTATCCCCTTATGCAATCGTAGATACGAGGGTGCTGAGCGTGTTAGGAGAGCTGTTTAAAACTCAACCAAAAGGTTAAACGATCCCGACAGATGCTGGGAAGAAAATACCTGAGTCAAGGTGACTGGTGTAGAGTGAGGCAGGCTTAGGACATCAGTCTGCCTTGTGTCGAGGAAACCATATGCGGACCATGAGAGGAGTTTCAGGGGTTTTTTAAGGAAGCCATTTTTATACTTGACTGCTGTTTAAAGATTATTTTTTTTCCAGAGGAGTAAGTGCACACAAACATCACTCTAAAATATAGACTTGATTGCAAAGTGTAGGCAATTATGCACAGCATTTCACTGGTCAAGAGGTGAAATTGTGTAAAGGATTGCCACTGCACACCTCTGAAGGGGGGGGAGGGCGTAAAGGCTTATTTGCAAGCATCATTAGGAATGTGTAGCTTTACGATCATTCTGAGATAAAATAAGTAGTGCTAATACTAAAGAAAAGTGCCTCTCTTTCAAAGAGCCTAAAATAATGGATTGATACTCATTTAATTGAGAGGATAAATTTTATTTCTTTAATAAAACTTTGCAGTTGCTGTGCTTACTAATGACTTCCAGCATATAATATTTGACCTATCTGGCCATTCAGTGCCTTTCTAATATGGATTATTCATCACAAGTTTCAAGTTCATTAGGAAAAAAAAAGAATCAAACTCGTACAAACTGTGCAAAATGGTGGATTATTTTGTACATGTTTATTCTGATTTGCAAATGGCTGCTGGCACTCACAGACAGGACGATTGTGAAAATTTCCCTAAGGGCCTTGATTGCTGCATCTGCTGAGATGACGCAACTCAAGAGTGAGCCTGCAGGGTGAAGGATGGTGCAGAGGGAGGGGCCACTCAGCACAGCCTTTGCTCTTCCTACACTAGAAGGCTTATTCGCTTAAGAAGGCTTGTATGGATGGGGTAAAACTTATGTTCAAACAAGAAATACGTTTTGTATCTTGAGGATAAAATTCTTAACGTTAAGAACTGAACTTAGCAGAGCAGTGTAAAATTGTTCTGAAGAATTCAGGAGAAAGGTTTTCAGATATTCAGGTGTGGTCTCGAAGTTAAAACTGGTGAGCTTTGTGTCTGAGTGTGGTGAAAGCATTTGAGGTTGTGACATCTGTGAGACTTAATGTAATTTTCTGACCTCAAGCCAAGAGTGCTGATGCAAAGGCCTGCAGTAATTAGGGTCGTATATCAGAGGGAAAAATATCCCTAGCTCGCTGGGCCAGTAGAGTCTTGATAACTTAGGAGAACAAGCTGGGGGAGAAAATGGGATCTTGCATATGTGATAGCAGAATGATTCTTCTCTTGAGATCAGGTCAAGCACGCTGCTGCCTTGGTATAGAAACATACCTTGCTCACTTCACGCTAGGAGTATTTTCATCTCCCACTTAGTCTTCCCCTCAAAACACTGCAGTAGTAGCTTTCTGACCCTTGTGGGTCTGTGTGCGAGGCAGTGTTCCTGTCCCTGGTCTGGAGGTTCCTTTGTCTTCCCGCATCCTTGGGTTGCAGTGAGAGGAGTTCCCTTTGCCTAGGTTTGGGGTTTTTTTTTTTAAAATCTTGCCATCTGATCACTATTTAAAACCTAGAATTCACCGGCCTTTGTCTTGCACTGCCTGTCTCTCTAACTGTGATCCCTTTCTAGTTCCAGGGTTCCCTTCAATTGCTGTAGTAACCTGGGTCCGGGGCCTCGGTGGTGCTCCTGATGTCCCTCACCCACCCCTGAAGATCCCAGGTGGGCGAGGGAATAGTCAGAGGGATCACAATCTTTCAGCTAATTTATTTTATTCGGTGAGTATGAATAGTACTAAGCGGCTTGCTATGGGAAGCTTGAAGGCATTTCTTGCCTCAGGCCTATTAGTGGGAGTTATCCCTTCTCTAAAATGAAAATAACTTTGCATATATTATTGCTACAGGATAATCGGCTGAATGTAACAGAAGAACTAACATCTAATAACAGGACAAGAATTCTGAATGTCCAGTCAAGGCTTACAGATGCCAAACACATTAGTTGGAGAGCAGTGCTGAACAACAACAACCTCTATATAGAAATTCCCAGTGGTGCTCTGCCTGAAGGGAGCAAAGACAGGTGGGTAGAATAAAATCTGACTGCAGTTTAACTTGCCTCTGGCTTGAAGGCCTATCAGTAGGGTGGAATAACACTTTGCTGTTATTGATGTTCACTTCTGTTTTTCCGGAAGTTGAAGTCTAATTGTGGTGCTTGATGCTGTCTTGTAAGAGGCTGCAACTAAGTGATCCTGGTCTGAGGGCTGCTTCTACCTGTGTTGTCAGGCAGAACACCCAGCTCTGTGATCTTGAGCTGTGCTCCCAGGTACTGGGTGGCTGCTTTTATCCACTGAAAACCCCAGCCGGGTTCTGTCACCGCAATTCTTCTGCCGTAACACAAAAGCATGTTTTCTGTGTTCCTGAAGACTTAGATTTCTGCTTCAAGCTAAACCTAGGGCTCAGGGCTTTCCTCTCCCACCTTTGCGCCTGTGAGCTTGGCTCGCAGGGCCTTGCTGACTATCTCTGAAGGAAATGCTTGCTCGTGTGCATTGAACACCTTGTATTTGCCTTGCAGTTTTGCGGTTCTTCTAGAGTTTGCTGAAGAACAGCTTCGAGTTGATCATGTGTTCATTTGTTTCCACAAGAACAGAGATGATAGAGGTAGGTGTTACCTCATAGCACTGTTTCTAGAGATGTGGATGCTTTAATTGTACGGTATCAAATGGATGAAACTTATTTTCTGCTTTTTTTCTTTCTAGCTGCATTGCTCCGTACTTTCAGCTTTTTGGGCTTTGAGATTGTGAGACCAGGGCATCCCCTTGTCCCCAAGAGACCAGATGCTTGCTTCATGGCCTACACGTTTGAGAGAGACTCATCAGAAGAAGAATAGATTGCAATGTTTGCCTCTTAGAGCTTTCTTGTTGTCTATAAAGATGATTCTGTAGAAATTTTGTCAACATCTATTACAGTATATATAACTCTGTATGAAACATTGTGACCAACTGCTCTGGTGGTGAGATGTTGAAAATTTCAGACTCCACATCTTTTTCTGGATTTGTGCGCATGTTGTGGTTGTGCAAATAAATGCTCCCTCCAAATTAGCAGTATATTTCTTGAAGTTTAATATTGTGTTTGTGATACTGAAGTATTTGCTTTAATTCTAAATAAAAATTTATATTTTACTTTTTATTGCTGGTTTAAGCTGTTTAAGACTTGCACTCTGAAGAGATGCCTCTGGAACTGCCCCAACCATTAAAGTTGCAGGTATGGAAAGGTGTTGGTCATTCTTTGCTTGGCTGGAACTCATGGCTGTGATCTACCAGGACTTGAAATAATCTAGCAATCCTGTAAAAGCATACTTTTAGTGGAATATTAGCAGGTTGTCTGTTTCACTGGTAATTAGGATCTGGTGCTTCAGGGCATGTGTTAGTTGGGAAGTCACAAGTGAAATGCCGAGCAGCACAGCTTGTGGGTGCCTTCACTGTTGGGAGTCTTCAAGTATCAAATACACAACTTGATACCTGAAGTCTCACTTGCACCAGTGTGTGTTAAACGTGCAGGATGGCTCGATGAGTTCCTAGGAAGGTGTGTGGTGCTTCAGAGCTGAATGCTGTCACTGAGGCTGGGCGGCCTCCAGGCCATGAGCTACACCTCCCTGTGGGCTGAAGTGTAAGGAGAAGGGGTGGTTGTGAGGCAGTGCCTGTTGGTGCTTGGGTACTGAACAAAAGGGAAAATGGCTGCTTGTGTGGTGCTAGAAGTAACGAATTTGTGCTGAAGTTACTAGAGAAGTCTCAGTACTTGCAGCTTTGGAGGGTTGTTTGGCACCGTTTGAGCTGATGAATCTTTCCTCTCTCTCAAACCTTGGAGCAGTGAGTCCCTGGGGTGGGTTGTTTTACCACAAGGTTACGCTGTGAGTTAGTATAAATAGAAGGACATGAACTTCATGAGTGTGGGCTCTGCCAGGGCCCTGACATCCCCTGAGCTTGGCTTTAGGAGCATTATGTTATGAAAAGTTGTGTGTGGGGCCTCAGGGTCACCCCACAGGTCACCCCTGGGCAGATGTTTGGGGCTAAGCGGTGCTGGACTGGCATGGAGTGCACAGAATGTAATCCCTGACATTCCTTTCTTGGAGAGGGAGCAGATCCTGCAGTGTATCCCAGGAGGATGGCACTGTGTTCCCAGAGAGCCTCTTAAATTAGCAACGCAGTGAAAGGTGTCTGTTTAATTGGCTTCAGATATTTATATCGGCCTCCCAGCTTGGGCTGCTCTGCTCCTTGGGGCACGACATGCCGCACAGCGTCCCTTCTGCTGGGACTGCGTGTCAGTCCAGTGAATGCGAGGGGTCTCCTTCCTGTGGGTCTTCTGACAATGTTTTTGTAACCCTACGATCATGCTCTTCTTGGGGATGTTTGTGGAAAGCTGTGAACTTGCTGGTTTTGTTGTGCCAGAGGCCAGCAAAGAGGAGGTGGGTGTCACTGGGGAGAGGGTGTTCCTCTTTTGCTGAACAGGCAGGCAAAGGTCTGAAGTTCATAAACTGACTCTCTAGAAGATAAATTGTTTTCCTCAGTGAGGCTGTGCCTGTGCTGTGGTCCGCTTTCTGCGGGGACATGCAAGTGTGGAGATGGACGTGCTCCTGCCTTCAAGGCTGTGGTCCCCTGCAGAGGTTTCCCTGACCTTGGGTGCTCCAAGCTGCTCCGGGCAGAAGGGGAGGGGGTCACCCAAGGTGGAAACCAGAAACAGGGGTGCAGGGGGGTGCCTCAGTTGCTGCCCTGGGGCTGGGGTGGGCATACAGGCCTGGCAGAAGCAGGTTTTGTCTTTCTTTTTGCAGGATCAGATGCCCAAGGTGGCTTTGGGCGAGCTGCTGCCATGCCACGGGCTTTACTGCCATCTTGTAGCCACGCAAGATACTACAGGAGAGGTGGTGGGGAGAGCAGGGCTGGGGCTCACCCGGGACAACCCCTCCTGCGTGCTTTCGGCCCAAAAGCCCACACTGAAATTTGAACGACGTTTCTGTGGACTGGCTGTGCTTGGGTGGTGACCGCGTCAGGGGTTGCCTGGCTGGGGAGCTCGTTGGGTCCCCCCCTTGCTGAGGCTGTGCTGCTGGGTTTGGGTGCTGCTCTGGGACGGAAGGGTCCCCTGCTGCGCACGGAGCCTCACACACAGGGGCTGCGGCCTCGGCTGGGTCTTCGGACCCGCTGCAGACCGGATGATGAGGGTGCTGCCCACCCATGCTCAGCGGGCAGAGCAGGCACCAGAAACCCACCGAGCTGGGAGCTGGGTTCAATCGTGGGGAGTGGGGTGGGTGTCACAGCTCTGGTTTATTAGGGTTTGGGTTGTTCTGAGCTCGGGCACTCCTAGGAGGACCACGCCATGGGCCCTGGCGTGCCACTGCCCACGTCCGTGGGCACACCGGGGCTGCACCAGCGGCAGCTGCTGAGGGACAGTCCGTCCCGCTGTGTGCACGGCCCACGGAGGTGGCTCTTGCTGCTGTCAGGTAGGTGATAGCTGCGAGTGGATTAATAATTACTTAACAATAATTTAAATGACCTGTGCGGGGCCTTGCATGGTCCTTCACTGTGATGCTCACTCGGCATTTGCATGGCTTTGGGGACTGGGGTGCAGATCCTGTGCGGTGCTGAGCGCTCCATACCGAGCAGCAGATGCAACAGCCCTGCCGTGGTGCAGAGAGCGACCCTGCGGCCTGGTCCCCGGGTGCAGCAGCTATAAACTGACCCGAGTTATTTACTGGACGCCATCGAGGCTGTTCTGGCTAATCACCGCCGGGCAGTGAAGTTTGGCTTTGTGTTTCTCCCTGGATACATCACTGGGGTGTGGAACGCTGTCAAAGAAGCACATAAAGGACCAGTATTTAAGAGGCTCAGATCTGGGTTTTATTGAAGCTGTGTGGCTGCTGTATTTCCCCCTTTAAAATGTCATTTATATTTGTGACTATGCCACAAATTGTTTCTAAAAAGAGCAGGCTGTACGAGGTGTTGTATTTCTCCTTTGCAAACGGTGCATTAAGGTGGGCTGTCATGTGTGGCTTTGTGGTGTTATTTAAAACAGTGAAAGCCCTGTGGAGGCAGGAGGGGTCTGAGGGGGGGTTGTGCAAAGTCTAAGCCCCATAAACTTTACTCGGGATAATCAACCACTAAATCGGTGCTTGATCCTGTGGCTTCCATCCAGCTGTCTTTCCTGAGATGCTCCGATAAACTGGACTCACAGTATCAAACAAAAATCGGTCGCGGGGGTAAAAACATGCCCTGCGTTGTGGGAGCCATGGGTGGGAGTTTGGCCCCAGCTTCATCGTTCACGTGCTGTGGGGGAAGCGGGTTCGGGTTTGCAAACAGAGTTTTCCCAGCCAGGACCCGCTGGGGTTCCTTGTCAGCTGGTGGATTTGGCCAGGTCCTCGTGGGCCCTTGGCTTTGAGGAGACCTTTTGGGGGGGCTGAACTTGAGCTTGCCTTTAGGGAGTGTAGAGAGCCTGGGTGACTTGGTAGAGCGTGTGTTCGGTGACCTCCTTGAAGTACTGGCAGCACAGCCAGTCCTCGAGGCCGGGGCTCCCCACCGCCCCAGCCGAATTCTCCGCAAACTTCAGGAGCAGCAGAGCCCTCTTCACCTCCACCCAGCTCCGGAGCAGGGTGAGGGTCTTCTTGCTCCTGGCGAAGAGCTCCTGGCGAGGCCCCCAGAGCAAGACCTGCAGGATGCTCCTTGCCTGCTCGATGGAGACCCTCTTGCAGGGATCTCTGTGGAGAAGCAGCGTGGCCAGACGCTTGAGTCCCGTGGAATAGATGGACAGGGAGGGAATTTCAGGAAGTCTATCGCTTCTGAACCCCAAGGCGTTCTCCAGAGAGATGTCCACATGCAAGATCTGATAGATCAGCACGCCCACATTCGGCTCATCTGCCACCGGGGAGGGTAGTGCAGCAAGCCACTCGGTCCAGTCCTGCTCTTGGCTGGTAGAACAAGATCTTCGCTTGTCTTTAACCTTGAAGAAGCTGCTGATGAGCAGCCTTGGAAGGGACAGCCCCAGGGATGCCTCCTTGCCTTGCTGGCTCCAAGGAGGACATGGGCACTGCACCAGCAGCAGGTTCTTGGGACAGAGGTCCCCCTGCCCCACGTTCTGCACCCGGAGATGCTCCAGCCCCATGCACACCTGCAGGAGGAGGAGGCAAGCCAGGCGTTCGTAGTGCCCAGGGCTGGTCCTGTGCAAACTGTGGGATCCCTTCACAAAGTCCGCCAGGGTCTGGTAGGGAACCTCAGGAGAAATGAGGACCTGCAGGACAGGGTGGGTGGCAAGACGGGCTGGCTCTTCTCTGAAAGGGGACTGACTCTGCTCCTCAGGACTTCCCGGGAGCACCAGCTCCCGAGGGAGGTGGTCGGTGAAGTGGCCGATCAGGCGCTGGATGCTGCAGTGTGCCCCAAGGGAGCTCTGCACCCCCAGGGTGGCACAGCACGTCTTGGGGACCTGCGGGGAGAGACAACGTGGCCAGCTGCACGAGGACGGAGCCACGAGGTGCCTTGTCCTGGGCCAGGCCACCACCTCGAGGCCACCAGCCCTGGTCCAACCCATGCATGGTGCTGGGCTCCCCGCTCTGAACCCACTGGCGCCCTCCGGAATGGCTTTGAGCAAGAAATGGGAAAGGAGGGGAGGTGTAACCCCCAGGTGAGCTGCAAAGCTGCTTTGAGGGGTCTCATCCTGCACTGCCTGAGCAGCCAGCTCTGCTCCAGCCTCCACTTGGCATCCGCTGGCCCCTTGAGACCACTTGCCAGGGTGCATGTCCTCCAGCGGTGCCATTCTCCTTGACGTGTCCTTTGGACTCGTGGGCAGCTGTTGCCCTCACCTCCCTGGCCCGTGCAGGCAGCGCTGTCTCGTTTATAGCAAATGCAGAAGTAGGTGCAAAACGAGGAAGCGCCTGCGTGACGGGGGTCGGTGGAAAAGCCAACACTCCTGGTTCACACTCGCCTGCAGCACCGCAGCCCCCTGCGCTCCAGGAGCCGGCTCCCTCTGCACCGCTCCGGGCATTCCCCCCAATTCCCTGCTTACCTTGGCTGCAAACACCAGCTGGGTTCGCTCAAAAGCGAAGCCCACCCGGTAATACCACGCATCCCCGCTTTCGCAGCACGGCTCCCGGTCCAGGATGCTGAGCGCTGCCCATCTCTTCCCTGCCAGCTCTGCCTGCAGCAGCTGCTGCCGCTCCTCCGGCCCCATGAGCTCCTCCTGGATGCGAGCCGAGAGCCGGGCCAGGGCGGCCGCCTGGCAGCCCAGCACCACCCCGCACACCCCGGCTGGGCTCTCCAGGAGCTGCAGGAGCTGCCCCAGCTCCCCGTCCGCCGTCCCAAACGTCAGCTCTGCCGGGCTGGGCGACAGGGCGTTTTGCAGGCTGCTCCGGGCCACCGGTTCCCTCAGGCTTTGGGACTCGGTCAGGGGCTTCTTGTGTCCCCAGGAGGGTCCGTCCCTTGGGGGGATGGAGCCGGGAGCCCCGTCCTCGTGCCGCGGATGGGATGGTGGGATGCTGTAGAGGATGCTGCCGGCCCATGGCGTGGGGTCACCCCGACAGCGCCAGGATGGCCCTTGCTCCGGGAGGGACTCTGCTCGCTGGAGCTGTTTTTTTGGCAAGGGGGGAGGCAGGGGGGCCCGGTCGGGCTGAGAGGGGGCTCTCCTGGCTCCTTCCCCTCGGCTAGCCTTGCAGGGGACGAGGTGGGCGCGCAGCTCTCCTGGGAAGGGAGGAACAGACAACGGCAGGGCTGAGACTTTCCTGGGGTGGTGGTGGTGGGGAGAAAGCTGGAGATGGAGCGAGGCGGGAGTACGAGCACGTTGTTATTTGCCCCGCTGCAGATTCCCAGCCCCAAAGCGACGCCGGAGGGATGACGGCCGGGTACCGCAGGAGGAAGACAGGGACAGCAGCGGGGTTTGATCCCACCATCCGAGCTGACACCTTGGTGGGCAGGAGGGCAGCGTGTGCGGGACGTCACTCACCCACGTTGCTGTAGATGAGGGCTGAGTCGGGGGGCCGAGGCGGGCGCCCCCCCGGGGTGTCCAGCATAGGGGCGGGCGGTGCGGGGGCACCCAGGTCCAGGCTGCTGCAGCGGAGGTGCAGGCCAGCCCTGCACAGAGCCAGGAGTCAGCGCTTGCCCCCCCGCCCCCCCGGGGGTGTTTCCGGCTCCTTTCGGTGCCGATGCAGGGGAAGAGCGAGGAGAAAGGGGAAGCAGTGGCCCGGGGAGCCGTGGCTGCATGGGTTTGGGGCAAAAGACGGAGTTTGGTGGCCCAGTGACTCCAGCTCCTGCACTGGGGGGGTCCTTGGGGTGCTCCCGCTGCCTTGAGGGCTTCACGTGTGCTGGTGCACGTGTGCAGGGCGGGGGTGTACACAGGGGTTCACGGCTGCCCTGCGGTCCCCATTGGGTGGCTGCGAGGAGGACACGACGGTGGGAGAGGTGTGGGACAAGAGCAGGAAAAGCCTTCGACACCCCCGGGCCAGGTCTGGGGGGGGTGGGGGGTGCAGGACAGGGGGTCTGTGCGCGGGGAGGGAAGAGCAGAGAGCCCATATGGAGGAGCGCAGCAGGAAGGAGCCGTCTGCAGCCCCGGCTGGGGTTTCGCTTCCCTGTCCCGGCCAGGCTCAGCACAAACCTGCAGCTCTGACCCTGCTGCCCACGGCAGCTTTCTTTAAAACCTCTGGTTTCTGCTGGGGCCATCGCTTGCTGTGCAGCGGCAGGCTTTGACCCTCTTTGGCCCAGCTCGGCCCTTGTCACCCCCCCTCCATCCCCAGGGGAACCGGGGATTATCGCCCTGCCTCCGGCTGCGGTGCAAAGCACCGGGCTGAAGCAGCCGCTCTGGGATGCTGCCGGGAAGCTCCTTTTTGGGTCCCATTTGCAGAGCAATTTGTTACCTCTGAGTTTTCCCTGGCAGCGGTGGGGGCTTGGGGAGCTCCAGCTCCAGCTCCTGGCTCAACAGCGGCTCCCGCTCCCCGTCCCAGGCTCCCCCGGTGCTGGCCATGACGCCGCTGGGAATCGCCTTGCACAACTCGCTGCAACCCCGCGTGCAGGAGGATGTTCTTTCAAAACCTGCTTCTTGCAAACCTAAAGGAAGCCGGAGGCTTGGCCTTGCGCCCCGGCAGTCCCCGGCACTGCTTTGGGGCCACGCGCTGCCCGCAGAGGTTTCTGCTGCAGCCGCAGGAATTGCGCTGCTTTTGGTGCAACCTGTCGCAATGGGCCCCCCCCCCCCCCCCGAGGTGCTCGTGGGGGCTTCGTGCTCCTGCTCCCAGGCTGCTTTCTGGGTGGCAGCTGTACTGGGGGGGGGGGGGATTTCCACCATAAACCCCCCCCCAAACCACGTAATTAATTCCTTGCTCTCCAGGTTGTGTTATTCTAGATGGACTGGTGAGGTGGAATTTTTTTTGTTTTCTTCTATATTTTTCTTTCCGGGATTTCCTGCAACCGTTGCACAAGAGGAGCTCAGTCGTTAGAAAACGTTTTGGTTTTTTTCCTCCCAGAGCTTTACAGGCGCTGAGAGAACACAAAGCAACACGACTCAGCTGCTGAAATAAAAAAAAGAATCCCCCCCATCGGTGTCTGTCCCCTCTAGGCTAAAGTTGCTCTTTTAACACTCTAAACCCCCAAATATTTTAATATCTACTCCCTTTTTTTCAGTCTTTGAACTAATTAGTTCCCACAGGACCGGGCACCTCTCCAGGGCTTTGGGGGGGCCGGTTTGGGGCTCAGCGGGTGCCTGCGAGCCCGAAGCCGCCTCCAGCCAGGAGACCACCCGCCTCGGTGGTTTCCTCGCCGTGTATTTTGCAATTCCTATTTCCTTGGCAGCACCAAGCAAGCCGGCAGGTTTGCGTCTGTTGGCCCGCGGCGCTTGCCAAGGGCCATTTCTGCGGTGCCGAGGCCGTATGTTAGAGCTGATAAAAATACATGTCGGGGCTGAGTCATGTTTGAATCCGGCACTAGCTCGGGGAGGATGTGCAAGACTTTGGGAGATGACAACCTGCACTGGGACCCGCACGGTCCTTCCCACGCTGCTGCCTGCTTTGCTGCCGGGGGCTGCCCGTCCCCGCACCCTGCAGCCCACCCCTGCCCAACAGCGAGACCTGGGGCGGTGTTGCTCCCCCAACGAGTCATCTAGGGCTATAATGCTGTAAAAAATAAAGACTATAAATATATTAATGCAACACGAGCGGGGCAGGCAGGAATTGCCTTTTGCAGAAATATTAGCTGCAGATTTCCTCGTGCCTCCTGTTATAATAAAAAGGAGACAACGCCAAGCTTAAAAGCAACCCGCGCCCTTATAAAGGACCGTGATTTTATATTGCTCAGCCCTGCAGGACGAGTGAGCAAATGCTCGTTCAAGGTACGGGGCACCCCTGCATCCATCGGTAGGTTCCTCTGCCCATCCCACGCTGATAAAGCAGCCGATGGCTGCAGGACACTGATGGCAATTGCAGTCTCTGGTTCAGGGGGTGCGGAGCCCTTTGCCCCCCCCAAGCTGTACAGGGGTGGAATTTAAGGAGCTGATCCAGGGAAATTTTACTTAGCTGGAGTCTTTTTTGTTTGTAAGGAAATTGGTTTCTCTTCCCAGCAGGAGATACAATCTTTAAACGCAACCGCTGGAAAATTGCATTTTTCTAATTGTCTTTTTATTTTTTGATGGTTTCTTGTGTCACTATTCTCATTACATCGCTGCTGCTGCTGCTGAGCTGCTCCGTGCCTGGCTCAGGGCGGGTTGGGGCCGTCCTCGCAGCACCTGAGCTGGTTTCTCAGCATCTTTGATCCCGGCAAACTTTCATCCCCCCCAAAGGCGCTGAGGGAGCGGGTGGGCTCAGCCCTGGCTCCCACGGGTGTCCCCGAGGCCACGGCGCACCCAGACCCTTCTGCACAGGCGTGAACTGTAACCCCGACCTTTAACCTCCCGGGGCTCTCGTGCCATGCAATATTTTTTTCATGCAGGAAATGAGAGGAAAAAAAAACCCAAACCCACCCCCGATTTCCTCTTTTACTCCCACGAGAGCTCTTGCCGCAGCTGTGGGGGCTGCAGGAGGCCCAGGGTGCCAGCAGCACCCCGGTTATTTTGCAACCAGGGCCCCCACCACCACCCTTTGCGGTGGTGAGGCGGGTGCCGGGAGCCTCCCCGGGGTGCGGAGTTTCGGGGTGCGCAGGCTGGGCAGTGGCCCAGGACCCTTTTCCCCAGCAGATGGAGGCATTGCTTTGCTTCCATCGCCCCGCGGGCTCCCAGTCCCCAGCCCTCATCCCAGTCCCACACTGGGAAAGCTGGGACTCCGGGCTGGCGCGGGGACAGGCCGGGCGCTGAGCCTGGAAGGAGGGAAATGGGGGGTTTGGGGGGGGCATGTAGCATCCCCTTTGCTGGGGACACAAGGACTGATGGTCTCCAGCCAGCTGGGCAAGGGGACACCGGGATGGCCGAGCACCTCGTGGGTGACGGCGGCTCGGTCAAGGGCAGGGACGGCATCGCGTGGGGTAGGGCGTCCCCTGCGGCCGATGGCATGGGGAAGGGGACCGACAGGGTCACTTCAAGAGGGACCCCTCCAGTGCCACCAACTCCTGCCCCTTGGCCCTCTGTGCCTCAGTTTCCCCAGCCAGACGGCTGCAGCACAGCCCCCCAGTGCCCAGATTTCAGTTTGGCCGTGTGCGTGTGCGCGCGCGCGCGTGTGTGTGTGTGTACACACGTGGGTGTGCGCGCGCTCCCGTGTGCACGTGAATCCTTTTAACGCTTCCCCCTCCTCGCCTCCCGTCTCCCTGCGGGCAGGCGGCGAGTTGCTGGCTTTGCACCCCTCAGCTTAAAGGCATCCTTGTAACCACTCCATTAATAATTAATAACAGCTTAATGGCAGTGGCAGTTCGTTAACACATGCGCATTAATCATTCAGGAGTTATTAATACGGACTGTAGTACCCTCTGAAAGGTGGTTTAGCATTGTTTATTGAGGGGTTTGCAGGGCTGAGGGTGGTGATGGGCTGCAAACCCCAGGCCCATCCGGGGGCTGGCTGGCTGGCTGAATTTCCAGCCGTCGCTGCTTTAAACCTGGGCGATTTCCTTCCAGATCATTCTAATTTCTAAACGAGGTTGGCCAAACATCAATAATCTGCTGGTCGGACCCTGCGCTTTGGCATCAAAAGGGTCCTTGCCCACAGGGAGGGATGTCCCGGGGTGCCGCGCTTCCAGCTTCACCACCACCTCCAGCGCTCCCCAGTTCTCCCACGCTGGGTTTTCCTGCGGGTTTTCTGGGACGGAGCTCTGGGGGTTTAACATCTGCCTGAATCCCGGGACAGCCTTCGGGTTTGCACTGGGCTGGAGCAGGTCCGGAAAGCACCGAGGCGTGAATCGCGCACGCGGCGCAAGCGGCTCCGACTGCCCGTTCTGGGTCCTGCCCAGCTCCACGCTCGCACTCAGCCCTGCTCAGACTTTCTCCACTGATTTTGGCTTTTCTTACTTGAGGCACATGGAGAAGGAAAGGGGCAAAAAAAAAAACCAACCCCAAAGAAGCCACAAAAGTCCTTTTTTTTTTTTTTTTTTTCCTTTCTCCCCGCAAATACATTTCACATGCTCGTTACGTATAAAACCGTGCCAGGTCTGCGCTGCCCAAACACGCCTTTGCTCCCGGCTGCGAGGGTCCGTGCCCACCCTGCTCCCCATCCCCCCCGGTAAAAAACCCCCAGACACCGAACAAGGGCGCATGGGTGACGCCGGCGGGACCCCCGGTACAACACGGCATGCACCGCTCTGGGAGCGAGGGGACACCACGCGAAGGGGCCGTGGGTGACGGCCAGACCCACGGTGGGGGACGGATGGGGAGAGATGGGCACCGCACCCCCCGGGCCGGGGTCGCATCCTGGCAGTGACCGGCTGCAGCCCGGGGAGCTCCCTGGGCAGGAGGGCAGGGTGCTGAGCCCGCTGGCTCCGCCGTCCCTCTCCCCCCCCCGGGGCTCAGAGGGCACCCAACGCCCACGGGTGCGAGAGCAGGACGGGGTGCAGGGGACAACCCGAGCAGCCGCTCTCACCTGTGCCCCACGCAGCAAAGCTCACAGGGATTGGGGGGGGGGCGCAGTGCCGACCCCTCAGAGCGCCTGCTCCCCGAAGGCACGGGACACCTGGCAGGAGACGGGCAGCTGCCTTCTATTGCTCCCACAGCGAGTGTGCCCCGACCAGCTCGAGAAGGGACATCCAGGTGGGGGGACGCTCCCGCAGGAACGGGGACAGAGGTGGGAGCTGCAGCAATCCCTGGGCGTGAACACGGGAGGAGGAGGAGGAGGAGGAGGAAGCAATGGGCTCCCTGGCCCAGCTAGGTCCCATCCAGGCTCTTCCCTTCCATCCGTGCCAGCTCTGCTCCTTCTCCCACCCAAAGCCCTACGCCCCCCGCCGAAGGCAGCGGTGCCCTGCGCAAGGTCCGCAGAGCCTGCGGACACCGACCCGCGGTCGCCAGCGCCAGAGGGTGCAGGATCCGGGCAGACACGATGGAGGTGCCAGCCAGGCACCTTCTCCCGGCGTTTGCTTTTGCCGTCAGTTCCCGAGGTGCTTGTCCCAAGCCTTTCTCTCCTCTTCTCTCCCGGGCTGTACAGCCTCCCTGTGCAGGACCAGCCAGCTCCTGCTCTCCTGCAGACTTGACTTTGCAAACCAAAGAAAACTGACCCAAAAGTGACTTTTGGACCGGTACAAATCCTGACTCCTCACCCCTTCAATCCCGCTGCTCCCGCAGTGGTTTGGGTGGATGCAAAGACGGGGCCTTGCATCGCCCTGGGGCTGCTCCTCCTGATTTTAATGACCTTGGCCTCATTTTGCCTTTTTTTTTTTTTTTCCCTTTTTTTTTTTTTTTTCCTTGCCGACACTTCCTCAGAGCTCAGCCTCGGGTGGGTGATTATTGCTTGTGCAGGAGTGTCCCCAGGCACCCGTGTTTGTAGATGCCGCCTCTTAAATCTGCCGATGGGAAGGTCTCAAGGCACGGCCGTGCCCCCGGGGGTCCGGCTTTGCTGAGGGGCTGGGGGAGCCCCCCAGCTTGGCACAACCTCCCCTGGCTCCCCAGTCCCGCATTGCCCCGGAAGACTTTTCTCTTGGAAATTCATTAAAAAGGAATCGTTGGACCAAAAAAACCCAAAAAAACCCCCAAACCCCAACAACAAGAAAAGAGAAGAACTGTAAACAACCACCAAGAAAGTTTTCTGGAGAGTCTTTTTAAAAAAAAAAAGGGAAAGGGGGAAAAAAAAGGAAGCAGTTTTTTTTCCCAGGCCCAAACGCTGCTGATCTCTTGGCTGGAGAAATGCATAGTTGGTTGCAAAAATGTCGGCTACATTGGGAGCCCCTGGAGCCGGGACAGCCCCTGAGCCGCTGCGCCCCGAGGACTCACCGCGGGGCTGGGACAGCCAGGGTCATCGCTCCCTGACCCCGAGGTCCACGAGGCGCCGACCCCTCTGGCCTCCGGCACGTCTCCGGCCGCGTCCCAGCGCAGCGAGGTCCCGCCGCCAGCCCTGGGACGTTGCCGGTGCTCCCACATCAACCCCCCTGGCCTCATCCCGCTGCAGCCGTGCCCAGGGCCGGGCAGCAGACAACTGTTCTCCTCTGGGAGAGGTTCAGATCATCTTCATGTTGAACTTCCTGGCTCCTCCTTGGCCGGTGGTGGTGGTGGGACCGTCCACCTTGCGGAAGGAGTACTCCACCGAGAAGTTGTTCTTGTGCTGCCCTCGGCCCCGGCTCCAGACGAAGAGGAGGAGGAAGCAGAAGAGCACCACGCCCAGGAAGGTGATGCAGCCCATGGCCGTGGAGACCAGGATGGTCTTGAGGTCCAAGGTAAACTTCAAGAAGACCTGTGTGTCATTGTGGAAGGTGTCGTTGAACTCGCTGAGGTACAAAGTCCGGTTTGCGTAGTGGGATCTGTCAGCTGGGTGCCCCTTGACCGTCAGGGTGGCGAAGTAGGTGTCGTTGCCCCCTGCGTTGCTGGCGATGCAGATATAGGTGCCACTGTCCTGGACCTGGGCGAAGCGGATCTCCAGGGTGCCCCCAGGCAGCACGGTCGCTCGCCCCGTGCTGCGGGTGGTGATCATGCGGTGCTGCGGGGACACCCAGGCGATGGAGGGATCTGGTTCCCCGTCCGCCCGGCAAAGGAAGGACACGGACTGCCCTTCCCGGGCTGTCACGTGCTGCAGCTTCCGATCCCTTATCTTGGGCTTCTGGCAGGTGAAGTACTCGAAGAGCACGGAGTCCGGGAAGTCACGCAGGGCATTGCCCTGGATTTCAGGTGGTGAGGAGCACATGGGCTGCTGCCCGTCGAAGTTGAGCGTCTTCCGTCGCTGCAGGATCCAGAGGAGGCGGCAGTCGCAGGCCAGAGGGTTCCTGTCCACCCGCAGCGTCTCCAGCGTGTTGACGGAGTGGAAGGTGCTCTCCTCCAGCGTGGAGAGGAAGTTGCCGGAGAGGTTGAGCAGCCGGATTTGTCTCAGGCCAGAGAAAGCCTGCGGCTCCACGGACACCAAGAGAGCACCCACGATGTGGAGCTCCTGGAGCCGGATGAGGTCTTTAAAGGAGCCCTTCAGCACAGTGCTAATGGGGTTGTAGGACAGGTTCAGGTACCGGAGGTACACCAGGTTCCTCAAGGCAGCGGCGGGCACAGCTGTGATGTTGGTGTAGGTGATGGAGAGCGAGGTGAGGTTCAGGCCCTGGAAGCTGGTGGGGGAGACGTCTTCCAGCAGCGGCCAGTTGTCGATCTCCAGCTGCAGGAGGTTGTAGAGCTTCTTGAAGTTTTGGTCCTCCAGCGCGGAGATGCTGAGGTGCCGGAGACGCAGCACCTCCAGGTTCTGGAGGTAGGAGAGAGACTCGGCCGAGATGGAGGTCAGGTTGCACTTCTCGATGGTCAGCTGCTCCAGGCCGAGCAGCCCCGAGAAGGCCCGTTGGGAGATGTACACCAAGTCGTTATCGCCCACCTCCAGGCTCTTCAGGTTGCGCAGGTCCTGGAACATGTAGTCCAGCAGGATGACGAGTTTGTTCTCGCTGATGTCCAGGAGGGTGAGGTTGGTCAGCTTGGTGAAGACCCCCGGAGGGATGAGCTTGAGCTGGTTCCCCCGCAGCCGCAAGGTCTGCAGGTTGAACAGGTTGCTGAAAGCGCCCGGCTCCACATTGGAGATGATGTTCTCGCTGAAATCCAGCTCCTCCAGCAGTGGGTATGGGGAGAGGTCCCCAGGGTTCAGGCAGCGGATGCGGTTCTTGTTGAGCTCCAGGATCTTGGTCTCGGTGGGGATGCCCTCGGGGATGGAGGTGAGCCGCTTGCGGTGACACACCACAGACTTGATCTGCGGGGCGCACTCGCAGCGGGCAGGGCAGGCAGCCGCCCGCGGGGGGCTCAGGAGGACCAGGTGGAGGACCAGGACCGGGAGCCAACATGTCATTGTGTAGAGCATGGTCTTACGGGCTCACTATCATTCTCCCGTGCACCTGGAAGGGAGAGAGATGCCGAGTCAGCAGCGAGCCCAGGGGAGGCTGACAAAGTCCTGCCCAGCCCCAGATCACCCGTCTGCGGGCTGAGACTGGAAAACGCTCCCCAAACCGTGGCCCATTGCCCTGTAAGGTCCCAGTCCCGCCCCCCCGAAACCCTTGGGACCCCTTCCTCAGCACCTGACAAGTGACCTGGTGACTGTGCCCTGTGCAAACCTGGGACAAACCAGCCTCGCCGCCTGCACGCACCGTTAGGAGAGCAGGGAAACTGAGGCAGGGGGAGATATTTGCAAGAGGAGACACAGCTGCAGACCCACATCCCAGCCTCTGCCCCGCTGCCGCCGATGGTGCACACCCGGGCGCAGGGCACCGTGAGCACAAGGTCCCTGGGATGATGGGGAACATGGACCCACAGGGCAGCGTAGGAGCAAAGAGATGCAGGCAGAGGCCTTGCAACCTTGCGAACACCGGTTGGGACGTCACATCCCCTCTGCTCCCTGCGCGGCTGCGGCGAGGTCTCGTCCAGTGGCACAAATCCTTCCCAGGCCCCGGGCTCAGCGAGGTCCCACAGGACGGGGGATGCTCGGAGCCGCACGTAGGGACCAGTTCTCCCAGCCCCGTCCCCAGCGTCGCCCTCTCGGAGCGGAGATTAAGGCGGCCGCGGGCACAGTCTTCGCAGATGAGGGATTAACACCGACCTTGCGCAGCACGGCTGCCCTCCTTTCCAGGGATTAGCACTTCGCTGCCGCTTTCCCTTTTCTCTGCTTCCCCTTGCCCTTCTGTGCCCCAAATCTGCCAGGCTGCCACCACGCCTGGAAACGCACCTCCCAGCGCCCGGGCGAACTCGTCAGCCACCTTTCTGTAATGAAGCACTGTCATTAACCTAATTAAGCGGCAGAGCTGCTCGGTTGGGGTGTTTCTGGGCCTGGCGAGGGAACGCGGGCAATTTGGGGGGTACCGAGCTCAGAGCCAGTCCCTCCAGCCCCCCCCGCGGAGGTGGAGCGAGCAGGGCAGGTCTCAGCCCTGCGCTGGGGCTGAAAGGCCCAAAGAGAAAATATCCCAAACGAGCTGACTGATGTGACCAGGAGTGGTCCAGCACCTCCCGGGGTTGGGTCCTCACCCCCCTCCGTCCCCGAAGCAGCGCGGGGGCAAGAGCCTGGGCAGAGCATCACCGCCAGCGCCGCAGCAGGGTGCCCACCAAAGCAACTCGGCACACCTGCCTGCACAGCGAGATGCTCCTCATGTCTCGGCAGCCCCCTCCTTCTCCTTTCCCTCCTCCTCCTCTCCCACCTCCAAGTCCTCCAGCTCCTCGCGGCCAGGATTGATTCGCTTTGTGCCTCCCCAGGTGTCTCCTGGCTGCTGCACCGCACAGGCAGGACGCAGAGCATCCCCCTCCCAATCTGCTCTTTATCGACAGCATTTATCCGCGCTCCGGCTGCTCTCGCCACGCCAGCCCTGCTTCTCTCGGCAAAACCCGCCTGTCCGTGGGACGTCTCCGTTCGCACAGACTCCAACCTCTGCCTTCACCGTTCTCCAAATTTTCAACAGCCCAGCGCGGCCGGACCGATGGCTGAAAGGGGCGGAGGGGCACCGACCCCTCCAGCGTGGGGGGGCCAAGTCCCACCGCCCCCCCAGCACTGGGACAAACTGGTGTGCACTACGTGAGCCGTGGCTCTGGGGAGCGCTGGACCCCGCTTCAGGGGTTTTTTTCGCCCAAGGCCCCCCCCGCCCCCCCCCACTCCCTTCTGTCCCTCTGGGCCTGTTGGGGACCCTAAAAGTGGCCGCTGGAGCCCAGCAGGACATGGGGACAGGGGACGGGAGGACACGATGTCCGTCTCTGCTCCAGCCCGTCGCAGCGTTGCTGCAGGTTTGAGCCCCCTGCGGTGCCACCGCGTGTTCTCACTGCCCAAAAGCTTCCAGAAAGGCCGGGCTCAAGGCGGCTGGTGCGTGGTTTAGGGGGTGACGGAGGGCGAAAGGAGGAGCTGCTGCTTGTCACCAGGAGAGACGGTGGGAGCTGCCAGGGCAGGATTGCAGTGGGGAGGGGATGAGCCACCACGTCCCCTCGCATCCCTCATCCCTGCCCCTTTGTTCAGGGGGACCACGGAGGAGAGAGCACCCGGTGGGGACGGTGGGGCAGGACACGCAGGTCCCCATCCCAGGTGCTGAGCTATCCGCTGCTTCCCATCAAGTTGTTGCCCCTTCCCAAACCTGCCAGCCCCTCGCCTCCCCAGACCCCCGCTCCTGCGGGACTGCGGCCCCCTGCCTCCCCCGGCTGCGCCCCGTGCCCCGAGCCCGTCCCGGCTGGCCCCGTCCCTCGCGCAGCAGTCGCACTCCGGTTGCAGGGGGGCTCAGCGGGACGCACCAGAAGGAGCCTGATGGTTTTGCCACGCTCCTGCTCCCCGTCACCCCCTTCCCCGTCCTTCTCTACGCTCTCAGAGCGCTCGGCTCAGAGCTGCGACGAGTGATGGGCACCCGGGACCCCCCTGGAGAGGTGACACTGATAGAGAGGGGACAGCGGGAGCTCGCCCATCCCAGCGCCTCTGCCCAGCGTCTCCCACACGGCGCGGCCGTCCTGCTGACAAAGGACACCAAAGGCCGGCATCACCCTTCCCTCCTGTCCCCAAGGGACCGGTGGCACACGGGAACGGCTCAGGGGACTGGGGGTCTCCCGACCCCCTCTCTGCCCATGTGGCGGGGAAGGATGCAATCTCCACGGATCATTTCCTGCCCTGCTCCTGTTATCCAAGCTGAGCAATTCTCTGCCAATAAACCCATTGCTCGGTGCAATTTAGCAGCCATAGGAGATTATCTTTTAAGGACTTTTATTTCAGTGCCTGTCTTAATTTTGCCACATTTCCCTTTTTCTTCCAGTGAATCAAACCAAGAGGGAAGCGCTATCATTTTCCACACAGCCGCAGGGAGGGGACTAACAGCCGAGCGGGATGCAGCAGTGCCTTTCCTTGCTGGGGGCAGCGTGGTGGGACCAGAGACCCCACAGCTGCCCCTGCCACAGGCCCAGCCCCTTCCTCCCCCCTCGCCAGCCGCACAGCCCCTCTCTCCAGCGCTATTCGGGCTTCACCCGGTGCACCTGACCCCCCCCATGTCCCAACCCCACCGTGTCCAGCGACCACGGGTCCCCAGATGCCACCCGGGTACCAGAGCGGGGATGCGGCTGGAGCTGCTTGGCAGCCTCTGCCTCGAGGAAGCTGCTCACGGCCGCGCCAAGAGCCATTTTGCGATCTGCTTCGCCTGGCTGGCGGCCTCAGGAACCCGAGCCAGCTCTAGGGTGATGGGGGGGGGCTTTGCTTGGTCCCCCCGGTTCAGAAGACTCCGCTCCTGCTCTGCCGTGGGGCCGGACGGGAAGGATGCACCCAGGCATGACCTGCAAACCCTGCAGGAAAAAACCCTCCCAATTTGTTGTGACATTTTATTCAGCGTCTCTACGCTAAATAAATACACCCAGGCACCGCTGCCAGGCTAATGATCTCCCACGCTCGGCCGTATCCTGTGCCCACCATCACCTGCCGTCCCAGGGGCTGGGGGGGACACGGCCCCTTCCCCGTCCCTGCCCACGGCCGCTGTTGTGCCAGAGGCAGCCTGCGAGCACGCCGGCTCTCCGCCGCGTTCATTATGAATGAGCCCAGGGTAACTGTACTCCACTTTTGGTTACTACTTTGGCCACCTGATCCTCTAAGCAAAGGTACAAACCCACCGGCGTTGTTTTACCCGGCAGCCGGGGAGCGGGAGCCGCAGCCCCAGGCTCTTCTTCCCCCCCCCCAGCCAGAGCAGAGCATCGCCCGCCCCCGCTGCCCCGCAGCCCCCACCCATGGGTGACGCAGAGGAGCCGGGCACAGCCCCGACACCCTCAGTAAACCCCATGGCGAGGATTAACGGGCGGCGGACGAGCCCCCGGCCAGCAGATCCAGGCGGACACGAGCTCTGGAGCAAGGAGCTGAGGTGGCTGGGGCTGGCTCTGCCCCGCCGGCTCCAGGACACCCCGCAGGAGCTGCCCCAGCCCCAGAGACCCCAGGACCCCGCAGTGACAACCAGGGCCCCACGGTCCCCGTCTGGGCCGGGCAGAGCCAAGCCCAGCCCAGCCCAGAGCCGAGCCCAGAGCCGAGCCGCGCCGTTTATTAATAGCTCATTACTCCGATAGCGCAGCGTCCTCCGGGGCTCTGGAGAGCGAGGCCAATTAAGACTCTACGTGAAGGCCTAGATAGAGGTTCTTCTTCGCATTTAATTTATTTTTAAAAATAACGCGCCTGCTGCACGCAGGGCTGGGGAAGAAAGCCGGGAAAGCCCAAGGCTGAGGGGCTGCGGCACGGCGGGGGGAAGCAGAGCAGACCACCTTTGGTCACTTCCGAGCCCCCGGGAGCAGCCCCCGCCTTCCCTACCTCCCCACCAGGACATGCGGCCACCAAGCCCGTTTTGTCCTAGCCACCGGGTGCCTCCCGCCGGGCAGAGGTCGGAACGTGGAGGAAGCGGAGCTCTCCGACTGCCTGGCCCTCAGCCGCTGGCTGACCTGGCTCGCACGTGGGTTTTTGCTCCCTCGCACCATCACTTCTTAGAGAAGAGGCGGCGGCAAGGGCTCTTCGACCCCCTTCAAATGACTCCTGCTTCAGTGGCACACGCTTGGCACACTCAGCTCCTCTGAGAGCAATTGTTCCTCAGCTGCCATTTCTCCCTTTTTCTGAATAAAGACCGGAAAATAAGCCAAGGTTGACACTTCTACATTCCCCTGTTTTGACATCGTGCAAGTACAAATACTTCAGTCAAAATGTCTTGTTGTATTCCTCCGTTGGCTTGCAGGATGCAAAATGGTCCTGCTGAGACCTTCTCCTTCAAGAACGCCCCCACTGCTGCTCGAGGCAAACCCCCGGTACCCAGGGGAGGTTCCGTGCTCAGGATACGGGATGCTGCTCCACCTCTCCAGGGGAGCCCAGGGGAGGGTGGAGACCCCCGGGTAGGGAGGGAGCAGACGGGGCAGAAAGTGATTCCTGCATCCCCATGCGTCCTCAAAACATCGACGGGGGGGATAACATCAGCCCCCTGATACAGAAGTGACAGGGAGGTGGCAGCACCAGCGACTCGTGCCAGCACCAGCACGTCCCAAACTCGGCACGAGGCAGGAGCGGGCTCCTGCAAACATTCACCTCCACCAGCAGCCAAACGCTGCTGGAAACACCCCGAGCGATGCCCGTTCGCCTCTGCCTGGCTGAGAGCCGGCAGCCAGCCCTGCACTGGCAGGAAAGCGTCCCGGCTGCCTGCCCGCGGCTGCTCTCGCTCCCTGCCCGCGGCTGCTCTCGCTCCCTGCCTGCTCTCCCCAACGGCTCTGCAGAGAAGGCAGCGCCAACCATGGCTCTGCCGCGCAGACGGCGGCACCTCCGTGCTCGCCGGGGTCGTGCCAGCATCCTCGCAGCCACCGTTGCCCAGCTCAGCCCCGGCGCCGGGGCTTGGGCTGGATTTGGAAGGGAGACGGAGGGGCCGAGCATCCCCTGCTGAAGTGGAGTGATTATTTTCCCTGGCATTTCCAGCTTGCAGGATTGCTCAGGGGAGAGCGCTGGACTCTCCGTCACCACGAGCTCTGCGCGCTCCCCGGTCCCGGGGTATCAACTAGACGAGATCTTGATCACCAGGAATGGGAACACGGCTGCATCAAGCATGCTCGATGGATCGCCTGGACCTCGAACCACTGGGAGCTGCCGGTACGGGCTTGGGTGCCCTGAACGCAGACGCCAACAACTCCCACACGTGGGTGCCGGGCTGAGCCCTGGCCCCGAGCTCTACCCCTGGGCCGGGAGCCTTGGCCCAGCTCTCAGGGGAAGCCGGGAGCCAGAGCTGCCGCGGGACAAAGCTGCCGTGGGACCAGAAGATGAGCCCAGCTCCCCAGCCCTGTGCCAAAGCCCGTCCCGACGTCAGCTCCTTCCCTCCCCGCTGGAAAGCCCCGAGCCCTCGGCTATGCCATGCAACAACCACCAAAACCGAAGCCCCTCCTCACGTGGCTTTTGGGCTGCAAAGGGACAAACCCTCCGTCCCGGGGAAATCTGCTTCATCCTCTGGCAGACGCAGCGCAGAGAGGCTGGTGACGCCGCCGCCGTCGACCTGCGGCACCCGTGGGCTGATGTGGGCCCTGGGGGGGGGAACTTTTAGGCATTTTTCAGAGCTAGCAGAGCAAACTTCCATGCCCGAGTGTGAAGTGAGGGATTTGAAGAGTTTTTTTCCCCCGCCGCCACTGCGGGTGGCTCAGCTCACAGCAGAGCATAGGTACCGGGGACATTTTCTGGGGGCACCGAAATGAGGAGTGAAGGTGTCCTGTGCTGCTCAGTGTCTCCAGGGTTTCTCATGTCACCACCCAAAAATAAACCTGTGGCTCTTGCGACTTTATTTTATCCATTGCCTCAAGTCTGCAAAACCAGCAGGTTTGTGGCCACACTGAGCCCCAGAAAAGACGAGGGGTCACTAGGAGGATGGAGGTGATGGGGAGGAGCTGAGGGGCATCCCCAGGACCTTCCCTGGCTCCAGGGGTGACACCGGCAGGTTGCTCCCGGTGATCAGGGCAGCAGAAACAACCCAGCTTACGCTGGGGAGTGGAGGAGATTAAATCAGAGCTGAGGCATAAACAAAGAGGCAGAAAACTCGGAGGGTCAGAAGAGGCCGGCGACGTCCCTGCGCCTCGCTCTGACGAGGCTTTGGTGATCAGGCAATTAGCAAACCAAGCATGAGAATAATCCAGCTGAAACAGGGAAAGGAGGAGAAATCCTAGGAAGGAAGGAAATCAATCATCAGACCTCATGGAGAATTATCTAGCAGAGAGTTATTCCTAATCCCATCGGAGTCGGGCCGGAAAACAAATTCTCGCGGCTCTGCTGCTCTTGGCGCACCCAGAACACGTTTTTCTGGGTCAGTTCCTGTCCCAGTAAAGCCGGGCTGGGGCAGGCAGGAGGGCAGAGCCGGAGGAGCGGAGGGGAGAACCGAGCAGCTGGGTGGGCAGCGGGACAGGAGGGCACCCGGCAGGCTCCGTACCGTGGGTGCCCCCGTGCCGCGGTGGCTCCTGCCTGCACGTCCTGCACCAGGCAGCCGAATGACCGTACCCGACAGCTACGGCAAAGCCCAGCAGCCTGGGCCCCGTGGTGGCCGTGCTCCCGATAGTCACCCTTGGGTGCCTGGAGTCACCCTCTGGAGCCTGCTCAAACGGGAGCAGAATTTCCTGCCAACTCGCAGAAACGAGGAGAGAAAGCGTGAAAGGAGAGATGTCTGTGCGAGGAGACAGGCTCCTGCTGGGTCGCTGCAGAAAATGACCCAAAGCATGACTTAAAGGCTGCTTGAAAACTATGAAAACCTTCTAGAGAAGGGAGTTATTTTGGTGCCTGGCAGCTGCTGCATCTCACGCGTCTCCCCCCGCTCAACGGCCCCAGGTCTCGGGGACAGACGAGACGATGCTGGAGCAGCAAGACCGTGCGAGCTTTCAGCAGAGGCAGGGTTTACCCTTTCTACCCAGCAAAAGCCATGGCTGATGTCTTCGTGGAGCCATCTTCCCACCCTGTGACCCCATCCTGAGTCCTAGCCGAGTCCTCAACAGCCGCGACCACAGGACTCTCCACTTTCCTCCCACGTGGAAACTCCCAGCCCTCGCAAATGCTGCGAAAACCCAGAAACGAGGATTCCCTAATGAGCTAAGACGCCAAGGAGACAACTCAAAAGAAGCCACCGCTTATTTTTAGAGACAACCTTATGATTCTCGAGCACGTGGCCCAGGCAATGCTGCGCAGGCAGCCACAGATTGGCCGCAATCTGCTTTTCTTCTTGATAGACATCATGTCTGAATCTCTATCTCCACAAGATGCTCCCAGGAGAGAAGACATTTAGATACGACCACAATGTACAACATTTCTAAAAGGTCACTGCGTGTACTTGGGAACGAGGTGCAGAAGCCACTCATCAGCAACAGGGGCTTTGGGGACGTATTTAATATTCCACGAGCATCTTTATTTCTCTACCAAGGTGAATAACTCCTCTAAAACGAGGGAAGGGGGAGCAGGACAAGTGAGGGCTAATACTCTTATTTCAACCCAAGCTGTTGGAGCGAACCACCTTTTCCTCCAGCCAGATCTGAATCTGAACTGTTACTGGGAAAGTTGGCTGGGAACAAACCCGACCTGGATCTCAGCAGCTTCAGGACCTGCTGGGCCACACGGGAACCGAGGCTGAGCTTGACTCCCCGTCTCCAGTTGCCCCCCCAAAAAACGCCTTGTTGCCAGTGAGCTGGTCCACTAGAACCCATCAGAAACACCCCAGTTGAACTTGGCCTTAGGCAGTGGGTCCCAGACGGGCACCGGGGGTTATTTCCTGAGGATTCACAGCAAGTTTCTGCTGTGCGGTGAGAACTCTTCATTTGCAGAAAAGCCCATTAACGTCACGGGCAGGACAACGAGGGTCTGGAAGGTAAATGCAGGCTGACAGCCCACGTCCCCACGATGTCCTGCCATCGTTGTCTGTCACCAGGACCAGCTGCTGGCCACGTCCCCCATGGTGTCCCTGTCCCTCAGCGCCCACCCAGCTGGGAGAGGACCCAGCAACGAGCTCAGAGGCAGCCTGGGTCTAGGAGAGTCCCTCTGGAAAACCACCTTCCTCTTGCCCCACCAAAGGGCAGGATACAGCCCAGGGGCTCTGGGCTTTGCAGAACTCCCCATCTGAACCAAAGCTGCCCCCCCTGAACCATCCCGGGGCCCAAGGTTTGCCCTTGCTCAGGTTTCTTCCTGGCCCAGCACCGAGAGCGGGGATGGGGAACCTAAGCTCCTGGGAAATGTTCTCCTGGCATCTGTCGGTTTTTAAAGCCCATGCCACGACGTTGCCGAGAGATTTACAAAACACAAGGCCGTAACAACCCCAGCCGGCACAGACGTGACAGTTGGGCACGCACGTATCCTGGCTACGAGCAGAGCATCTCAGAAAACAGGGCTACGCTCCTGGCAATGGCTCCTGCCCCCACAGAGACACAAATAAAGATCATTAAATGAACGAGGGGAATTTGCTCCTTCTGCAGCTGCTTCCCCCTCCTGCCTCCCGGGGCGCGCGGCCGCTTTACAAGCTCATCGCTTACCTTCTTACCCGAAACGCAGCCTGGGAGCAACACGCCGGGAGCAAAACCTCGGCAGAGGAGAGCACCAAAGCCAGCGTGCCGTGCGTGGCTGGAGCCACGTGGAAGGGAACAGAGGGAGCTCACCGGAGCCCGGCCAAGCAGGACGTCCCCAGGCAGAGCACAGGCTGCGCTGGGGCCGGCGGCGAGGACGCTGTCCCCCCACGCTGGGAGCACCCGTGTCCTGCAGACACATCACCCAAAGGGGCTCCCAAGCAGCAGGCGGAATATGCCACCCCGTCACATGAAGGGACCCCGTGCCTTCGCTCCTCTAACCCAGGCAGTTCCGTAATAAATGAAGTACAGGAGCAGGATGATTAATAATCGTAACAGAAAAGCATACGCTGTAATTAGCCACCTTTCAGAAAGCTGACTGATGACACTGCTCGGGGGCGTGTGGAGCGCTCGGGCTGGCACACGTGCAGCTGCCCGCCCGGCCCCAGCCCGGGTCTGGCCAGCGGCAGAGCCCTCCCCGTGCCACCGGCCGAGGACTTTGCAGCAGCCTGAGCGCCAGCTGCTTCCCGGCAGGCTTTGTCCCATCACACGACCTCGTTTGTCCACCTGGTCCAGCCCTCGTTAGATTAGGTCGTTCATTAAGCTCAGCATCTCAGCGACGCTGGCCTGAGCCCGTCAGGGGGCTGGCACATAAATCACCATTGATCGACGCCTCTAGCTGCCAGCGCCGGACCTTTGATGGCAAAGTCTACTCTTAATCCCTCACCCGGGTTGCAGAGGCACCGGCAGCCTGGCGCTGCACAAAATGAAGTTAAGGCAGTCCCGGCCACCTCTCCGAGGCTCACGGATAAAATGACAGCCGTTTCCAGGCTTGACCCTCAGAAAGGAACCTGTTCCTGAGGACTCAGGGTCCCCACGGGCAGGGGTCCCCAGCATGCTGGCAAGCTCGAATTCCCCCTGGAGAGGGAGCCCGGAGCCCCGGGGCAGGCTGCTGGCAGCCCGCGGGCACCGCTCCTCGCGAGGGCAATACATCGTTTGGGAGGCTTTAATTCAACCGGACAGCTGGACTCGTGGGCAGGATGACCAGACTGACAGACAGATGTCTGCTCTGAGGACAGGGAGGGAGAGGCAGCCACGGCTGGAAAAGAACCCGGTTCCGGCAGGACTGCTCGGCTTTCTGCAGGAAAACAAGTTTGTAGCTCTGTGAGCAAACCTCTGGG